>NC_084620.1:9165774-9473274 GCF_033978795.1 Nerophis ophidion
ACACACACACATAATGCATTAAAGTGAATGGTAAAAAAAACACCAACAATCTGATTAATGTACTTTGTTAATGGTCTCTCCTGTTGAATCTAATGACACAGCCAAATGTCAATCAGAAGATACCAAAACAGATTTCCAAGTAGTCTTTGGACTGCTGGGAGTAAAAAATACTCTAAATTATAATGTGGTTTTCTGCATGTAAAACTGTAGGTATTCTTTATAAAATGTGTTTTGTGCTAATTTTTGGGGGTGTCTAAACAGATACATTGGATTTACCTTATTTATTTTAATAGAATGGTGGCTTTAGTTTTTGTATGATTTGGTTTGAATGAGTCTATTTTAAAGATTAAAATGCAACAAACAATGAATGTGTAAAATATATTGGAATGAGGGCGGTGATGGAATGTGTTTTTATTTGCAATCATGCTATCATGAGGCATGGAGAGACGAGCTGTCACTTCAAACGTGCCCTGAAGCAACATTACACGAAACAATAAACAACCATGATATAATGGGAAACTAAAGAATTTTTTTTTTTTTTTTTAAATACATTTTGTGGTGGGGAGTTATGGCTAAATATATTCTCACCTCACCTCCCAGAAGTGTCATCTGCTGCTCCACACAGACAATGTAGAAGCAATGAAAGGGGTAGTAACACATCTACAGCTGGAAAATTGTTATTTTCATCATTTATTCATAGGAAGTGGGATTGAAACTGGATGAGGTTTTGTAGTGTGAAGTCGTGGCTAAAAAACCTCCACCAGCTTGGGGGTAGAATAAATATGGCGCCGTAATAAAAGGTATGAGGTGTGTGCAAGGGACGAGCAATTAACTGGTCCTGTGTGTTGGCATGTGTTGGCCTCAACACAATAAGTACACATTCAAATCCATTAGTCTGAAAAAGTTGGGAACAATAATAACAATAATACAAAGCATCTCTGGTGGTTCTTTCTTACCACACACGCACGCACACACTTTCGCACTGAAACTCGCAAGGGTTAGACCTGAATGGAATGTGCTGATTAAAAGCTTGACGGGTTGTCTCCTCTAGTCTCCCCCGAGGGACAGCGTTTCTTGGAGCGAGAAAATGAACCCCATAATTGCTCTTGATGAGATGTTTGGGGAGGCTGACCATGCACTGAGCCAATCAGTGCCTCGCAGTGGCGTGTACAGTATCTGGCACACACAAGTACAGCCCTCAAATTCTAGCAGGCATTTTTATATCTTCTCAGGGCCGCCCCTGGCTAAATAGGGGCCATAAGCAGAATTTTATCTGTAGCCCACCATGACAAAAAATGTTTCACACTTTACTTGTTTGAAAAAAGATTTTACACAGTGTGACTCAAACTTGAGTCACATAGTGACAGGTTTTGTATTAAAACACATTTATAGAAAATAAACGTTTTGATAATTATTTTTCAAATTTAACACAAGAAACCTTCCCGCCACTAGTTCAACCAGAGATCAAACACACTATGTCTCCCTTTCAAGACCCCCCCATGACTTTGTCAAGGGAAACTTGCTAGAGCAGGGGTGTCAAACTCCTTTTAGCTCAGGGGCCACACGGAGGAAAATGTATTCCCAAGTGGGCCGTAATGGTAAAATCAAGACATGATAACTTTAAAATAAAGACAACTCCAGGTTGTTTTCCTTGTTTTACTTTGGCCAAAAATAGAACAAGCACATTCTAAAAACATACAAATCACAAATAACTCTCTGGACAAAACACTTCAGGTTTGTTGAAAATTCTGAGGAAATTGGTGCAACTTAAGAAAAACTATGATCTAAGACTTCGTCTCAGTGTATCTACAAAGTCAAGATTAAACTAAATCACAGTTTATGTATATTATTCACAAGTAAAAAATACCTAAGTGTTAGTTGTTTATTGTGAGTGAACTGTGGTGCTGAATTTCCCTCAGGGAACAATAAAGTGTAATGTAATATATATATATATATATATATATATATATATATATATATATATATATATATATATATATATATATATATATATAAGAGATGCGCGGATAGGCAATTATATCATCCGCAACCGCATCACCCACCGTTCACCCGAACCAACATTTTATCAGAACCGCAGCTGCCCGCCACCCGCCTGCTGAAATACATCAGAGGTCGGCCACCTTTACCACTCACAGAGCTATTTAAACCAGGTTCACAGAGTAATGAAGACAATTGGAGCCGCTAACGTTCTCGCGAATATCCAATTGTTGTTCATCCTGATGACAAGATTATGGGCGTGCTGTGAAGCCATTGCCTTTGACACCTTCAACAACATGTACAAACCGATTGTTAGTCCGGCAACATGTTGTGTGCAGCTTCCACAATCACACGTACAAGATTGAAAGGCATACTGGGTGATACAGAGTACACTGATGGTTGTGATATAAACAACTTTAACACTTACTAATATGCGCCACGCTGTGAAGCCAAACCAAACAAGATTGACAAACACATTTCGGGAGAACATCCTCACAGTAACACAACATAAATGCAACACAACAAATACCCAAAATCCTTTGTATCCGTGACAACACCTGAATATATCTTACACCACCGCGCCCCCAACCCCGCCCACCTTACGGTGGTCAGGAATTGTCATGGATACTAAGGATTATGGGTATTTGTTGTGTTGCGTTTATGTTGTGTTACTGTGAGGATGTTCTCCCGAAATGTGTTTGTCAATCTTGTTTGGTGTGGCTTCACAGCATGGCGCATATTACTAAGATTGTTAAAATTGTTTATATCACAACCATTAGTGTACTATGTGTCACCCAGTATGCCTTCCAGTCGTGTGTGTGTTGCTGCGGAAGCCACACACAACGTGATGCTGGACTGACAAGCAGATCGTACATGTTGTAGAAGGCGACAAAGTCAATGGCTTCATAGCACGCCCTAATACTTATTATCTGGGTGACTGCCGGCAGTCATTCTAGAGAATATTAGCGTCACCTATTGTTTTCTTCGCTTTGTGACACGGGTCTTAAATGGCTCTTTGAATGGCAAAGCATACCGATCTTAGAATCATGTATATCAAATATTTCCGGATGGTTCAACCGCCACCCGCCCGAATCTAATTAAAATCTCATTTTTCGTCATGTCACCCGCCCGACCCGTGGTTTATCCACGGATGAGACCGCAAACCGTGCATCTCTAATATATATATATATATATATATATATATATATATATATATATATATATATATATATATATATATATATATATATATATATATATATACACACATACATACATATATACATACACAAATATACACATACATACATATTCCTTGTGCACTAATTGACTTGATTGACTGAAAACATGACAAGTGCGCACTCCATCGATGGAAAAATGCATTTTCAAACAATATGATTTGCCTGACCGGCTAGGAGAAACAGAGTAACAAGCAGCAGAAAATGCATTAGAAAGGACAGATTTAAAAAAATAATCAAACATAATTGTTTATATTTCGTTTAAACTTGGGACTTCCCGCGGGCCGGATTTTGGACGCTGGGGGGCCGCAGTTTGGGAAACCCTGGTTTAACAGGATAAACATTGTCCAATGATATGAAAGCATGTGTTCATCACAAAGATTATTATCTATTTAACACGTAAATCAGCACATACAACAACATTCTGAACAAGGCTTAAGTCAGACTGATTACAAAATAGATATTGATGAAAAAGAAGGGACTCATAAAGAACTGATGAAAAGTACATTGACATACAATTACGCAATACTAAAATACATACTTTCTAATTTAATTGATAAAGAATAAATAATAATGTTTCCTAAAATGAACTGTCAATACAATTAAATTTCAAATGAAAATATAACTTCACCACTCTAGTCATATTTTTTTTACTGAAGAAACTTCTCCATGATTTTGGTCTGACTTCTTCTGATTCTCTGAGATGATCATGAAAGAAACATTGCTTTTGTCCATTGAGATTAAAAGGAACCACTGCAATGTTGTGTCCTGTAAAACTATTCCCTACAAGTATAGTGCATGTTGGTAAGCTCCTGACTTCAAATAAGTCTTGTAGCTACAAGCACCCTTGACTAAGCTCGAAGTAGATGACTAAATCCTGTCTCCACAAGAACTCATCAACTCCATCTCTCTTTCCGCGCGCCTTGTCCCCCAACTTCATTTGATTCAGGATGAAGTCTCTTTCAATGCATGTTTTTCTCTTCTAATTTCTCTCCTTCCAAATCTCTTAATGGCTTCTTCGCTGGACCCTGATGGAAAACAATGACTTTTAACCTTCCCTCCCCTTGCGTCCCGCCGTCCTGTCATCCGCCAACCAATCACAGTGGACTTATTTCTCTTTCTAAATGATTTCTTACTCCTTCAATCTCTTTGCAGCCATTGAAAAGGCTGAAGCCCAGGCAGGCAGGCAGGACGGCGCATTGTGACAGGTGAAATGAAAGCTCAGAGAAATCTCATCTTCTTATGAACGCTCCAAGGCATTCAGCCAGTAAAAAAAAAAAAAAGAGATTCCACACTGCTCCTTCTTTCCGAAGGTGCAGACAGATGAAATATGAAAAGGTGGTAGCTGTTATTTCAAGACCATTTGGGGGTTTTCCTTTATCCACAGTTGATCACTGCTGTGCTTGTTTTTTGCATAGCGGCAAGGGAGGAGACGCACGGACTGTATAAATGAGTTTCATTGACTACATTGCAACGTTTTTCTTGTATTGTACAGCAAATCAGCCCTTCTAGGTCTATCATAGTACAGTGCTACCTCGGTTTTCATTAGCAATCCAATCCAAAACTCTGATAAAAACCAAGCAAAAATCCCGAAAGTAAAAGTAACAAAATTTTATCCAAATAATTCCTTCCAGACATTCAAACCTTTTAACATAACACAAATGTAATTGATCATAATTACAAAAAAATTTCCATATCATCTGAGCAGACTTCATTAGTTCATGGTAATGGACTGAGATTGGTCAAATCTTGTCTGAGCGGTGGTGCCAAGACTCACACTATTTAGTCTGGGCAAAAACGGTTTTGCTCTGTTGTGTAAAAAACAGCTTTTAAGAGTCAAAGAAGCAACACCTCTGACAACGCAGTATTTGGAATTGAATCCCCCTCTTGTGAGTACGTGTGGCAAAACGGCCACTCTACCATCGCATGTGGGTTTAGATCATGGGACGTTTTTGTGAGTTTGTGAAGCCCTTAAAGACACTTGTAATTAAGGGCTATATAAAAAAATATTGACTGAGTGATCACAATAGCAGTCAAGTACAGTGGGCCAAAAAAGTATTTAGTCAGCCACCGATGTGCAAGTTCTCCCACTTAAAATGATGACAGAGGTCTGTAATTTTCATCATAGGTACACTTCAACTGTGAGAGACAGAATGTGAAAAAAAAATCCAGGAATTCACATTGTAGGAATTGTAAAGAATTTATTTGTAAATTATGGTGGAAAATAAGTATTTGGTCAACCATTCAAAGCTCTCGCTGATGGAAGGAGGTTTTGGCTCAAAATCTCACGATACATGGCCCCATTCATTCTTTCCTTAACACGGATCAATCGTCCTGTCCCTTTAGCAGAAAAACAGCCCCAAAGCATGTTTCCACCCCCATGCTTCACAGTAGGTATGGTGTTCTTAGGATGCCACTCAGTATTCTTCTTCCTCCAAACACAACGAGTTGAGTTTATACCAAAATGGATACATGGATGATACAGCAGAGGATTGGTAGAATGTCATGTGGTCAGATGAAACCAAAATAGAACTTTTTGGTATAAACTCAGCTCGTCGTGTTTGGAGGAAGAAGAATACTGAGTTGCATCCCAAGAACACCACACCTACTGTGAAGCATGGGGGTGGAAACATCATGCTTTGGGGCTGTTTTTCTGCTAAGGAGACTGGACGATTGATCCGTGTTAAGGAAAGAATGAATGGGGCCATGTATTGTGAGATTTTGAGCCAAAACCTCCTTCCATCAGTGAGAGCTTTGAATGGTTGACCAAATACTTTTTTTCCACCATAATTTACAAATAAATTCTTTAAAATTCCTACAATGTGAATTCCTGGATTTTTTTGCACATTCTGTCTCTCACAGTTGAAGTGTACCTATGATGAAAATGACAGATCTCTGTCATCATTTTAAGTGGGAGAACTTGCACAATCGGTGGCTTACTAAATACTTTTTTTCCCCACTGTACATCCGTCCATTTTCTACCGCTTGGCCCTTTCGGGGTCGCTGGAGCCTATCTCAGTTGCATTTGGGCGGTAGGCGCAGTACACCCTGGACAAGTCGCCACCTTATCGCAGGGCCAACACAGATAGACAGACAACATTCACAATCCATTTAATGTTGCCAATCAACCTATCCCCAGGTACATGTCTTTGGAGGTGGAAAGAAGCCGGAGTACCCGGAGGGAACCTACGCAGTCACGGAGAGAACATACAAACTCTACACAGAAAGATCCCGAGCGCAGCATCAAACCCAGGACCTTCGTATTGTGAGGTAGACGCACTAACCCCTGTGCCATCATGCTGCCTCGTCGTGTACGTTTAGCGCTTTAATTCATCCTTTATACAGATTTCACATTGTTTTCTGCATGTACAACAATGTAAAATATATATCCAATAAGCCATCACTTTTACCTTCATTATTGACTCCTGTTGATGAAGACAGCGATTAAGGAAAAGGAGAATGGAAAGCTCCGCAGAACCTAACTTTGTAGTGTGGAAGGTTTTTTTTTTATTAAAATTAAGTTCCTCACTTTCTATATCAAAGTCCTGGCACTCGCAACTTCCTTTAGCCCCATGGTGGCCTATTTTGCAGTCATACTCAATAAAAAAGCTCAGACACTGAGTCAACAACACTTGGGATTTTTTGCCCATTCGATTCTGTGGAATGACACGCGGCCAAACGGGCTAGTTTGTTAAGCACATTTGGTTGGCTGAAAACGGGAGAAAACGTTTGGCGAATGTTTTTGTTGAAGAACCGACGTACAACCGAACTTTAATATTGCAGGATTTTAACCGACAGTTTTGTGTTGAATCAGTACATTTATCTTTCCAAGTTATGATTCGTCATTCTTAGTCAAACATCATCATATTTGGTCAATAATTGTGCCGATGCAGAAAAACAAAACATTTTCAGCCCATAAGCTCCCAAATTATAGCTTTTCAGTGTTCTTTTTAGCGCCTTCTTATGGTGTACAGAATAAAGAGCTTTCCTGCACCTTTCGGGGCTTTTTTTTATGTTTACCCAATCTTGTCCACAGGGGGGCTGGGTTTGTGAGAAAGTAAGGAGTGGTTGCAGACAAGCATGGTGCAGAGTGAAACCTCAAGGTCACAGAAAAAAAGAGCCAGAGTGGGAAGATAGAGCTTTGATTCTCCAGAGTCTGACTGTGCAGCTCACTCACCGCTCTGCATGTGTGTGGACACATTTACTAGGTGCGTGCGTGAGTGTGTGTGTGTGTGCGTGTGTTTAAATGCCTCTCTAAATGGGTGGATTCTGCAAAGTCACACTGCTATCTCTTTGTTTCCCTGCCAGTGTTCCATCTTGACCTGCATCACACCCTCCTATCCATCTGCTCCTTTATGTACAGAGAAGGGAGTCCAATTCCAAACACTAAGTGAGTCGTTTGGCTTTTCAGTCATAAATGTCCTGCTTTTAACTGATAAATAGTCCCAAATAAGTCACATTTTCACACCTTTTCCCCCTTATAGCGACGCTTAAAGCCGGCTATCCTCTCTGCATCCGAATCAGCCACCTTACCTTGCAATTCTCCGCTTTTGCTGTAGAGTTCTCGTCTCTGCTCCCTCAGGTAAGCACTCATGCTGATGGCA
Organism: Nerophis ophidion; assembly: GCF_033978795.1. Taxonomy (NCBI): domain Eukaryota; kingdom Metazoa; phylum Chordata; class Actinopteri; order Syngnathiformes; family Syngnathidae; genus Nerophis; species Nerophis ophidion. Next base: position 9,173,615 of record NC_084620.1, read on the forward strand.
TGGGAGGAAGATTCAAACCTACAAGAAAATGAGAGACGTTTGTCAAGTTTATGTATTGGAAGCTTTGATGGTGGAATTTAGAAAATATAAAAGTGTCTTTGATAAGCTCTGCTGGAAACAATCTGTTTGGGTGTCTGTAGGTTGAATGCTGATGAGCTGTGTTTGTCCACGTTGTGTCTCTAAGAAGCCCTATAGTGTATTTTACCTACTTTTTAGAAATGCCATACAATAATCAAGACAGCATGCAAACATTTGCTTTAGAGCAGTGGTTATTAACCTTGTTGGAGGTTCCGAACCCCACCAGTTTCATACACGCATTCACCGAACCCTCCTTTTGTGAATATTTTTTTTTTTTTTTCAAATTCAAGACAAAGTTATTAGTTTTTTTCCTGGTGTACAAAATGAACCGTGCATGAACTCACAACAAATTACACACCTGCAAATCAGTGTGACTTCTGCAACCGATATGGAAAAGTTTTTATTAACACGATCAGTCCATACTTGCCAACCCTCCCGATTTTTCTGGGACAATCCCGAATTCCAGTGCCCCTCCCGAAAATCTCCCGGGGAAACCAATCTCCTTTAGCGTCCTCTACAACCTGTCGTCACGTCCGATTTTCCTCCATACAAACGGCGTGTTGGCACATTCACATCATTTATGTGGCTTTTACACACACATAAGTGAATGCAATGCATACTTGGTCAACAGCCATACAGGTCACACTGAGGGTGGCCATATAAACAACTTTAACACTGTTACAAATATGCGCCACACTGTGAACCCACACCAAACAAGAATGACAAACACATTTGGGGAGAATATCCGCACCGTAACAAAAAACCTAACAAATACCCAAGATCCCTTGCAGCAGTAACTCTTCCGGAATCTACAATATACACCCCCGCTACCACCAACCCCCTCACACCCATTACCTCAATTCCCCACCCCATCTCCCGAATTCGGAGGTCTCAAAGTTGGCAAGTATGGATGAGTCGGGTGTGTCTTGACTGGCTGCGCCGAACCCCTGAGGCTGACTCACCAAACCCCTAGGATTCGATCAAACCCAGGTTAAGAACCACTGCTTTAGAGTATACGAAAATCGAGGTATCACTGTGTTTGATTGATTGATTGATTGATTGAAACCTTTATTAGTAGATTGCACAGTTCAGTACATATTCCGTACAATTGACCACTAAATGGTAACACTCAAATAAGTTTTTCAACTTGTTTAAGTCGGGGTCCACGTTAATCAATTCATGGTAGTGTACAATGTAACTCTGCAGTTTTACATATTAAATTCCATTCATAATACATACGACAATGTAAACATTAGGAGTAGGAAAAGAAGACACAAATGTTAGCTACTTAAGTTAAACTGCTGAAATGCCAAAAGTATACTATAAAGAGACGATGAATAATGCCTTATGTTGAGTGATTATAAACAGGCTTTTGGGACATACAGTATATTACTTATAAGTAGGGGTGCCCTAACACAACTTTTTCACTTCCTCTATGATACCGATATTGGGGTCTTGAGTATTGGCCGATGCAGATATTAATACGACAGGATATCAGCAGGAATCATAAATGCTTTTTTATTTTGTAGTGTGGAAGTTAGAAAAATGTTTGATTAAGTAAAATTAATCCAATGAGAGGTATGAAAAACCTATTTATTATTGACCGTCTGTAACGGACTTATGCTGTCTTCAAATTTAAGTGGACTGGTAATTATTTTGGGCAACACCTAGGGATCACAATAATTCATAAAGTTAAGCTCATGGCGCAGTAAGTTGAATGATGCGGATACGTTTGTTGCTGGATATTTTCTAATATGCTTCTGCCTTGACGGACGTATTTGTAAGTAATATGTAACTAGAATTATTTGGTACTTGTTTGTATTGAAAAACGTGCTGTTTTATAAATATATATATATATATATATATATATATATATATATATATATATATATATATATATATGTATATATAGAGTGCAATGAAGGAAACGTATTATGTATACGTATGTATAGCCTGTTTGCTATTGTGTGCTTAGCTGTTGTGTAGGCGCTAGCTCCTAGTAGCCTATAGCCTACCATGTTTACATTTTAACGATTTCCCTTGTGGACCATTGAAATTTGTCTAAATATAAGTTTTGAAATGACCTGACTAAAATAGAAGAAGAGATTCACACTTATCAGAGGATATATAGATGTCGACAGGCTTTCCAGCTTTGCAAAAGTAAACACGCTTGCAGGACAGCTCGGGTAAATAAATAAATTATAAAATGGGTTGTACTTGTATAGCGCTTTTCTACCTTCAAGGTACTCAAAGCGCTTTGACACTACTTCCACATTTACCCATTCACACACACATTCACACACTGATGGAGGGAGCTAGCATGCAAGGCGCTAACCAGCACCCATCAGGAGCAAGGGTGAAGTGTCTTGCTCAAGGACACAACGGACGTGACGAGGTTGGTACTAGGTGGGGATTGAACCAGGGAGCCTCGGGTTGCGCACGGCCAGTCTCCCACTGCGCCACGCCGTCCCCAGGTAGGAGCTTATATCAGAGGTTTTAGCTGCAATCCAATACTTATTTTTTATTTGCTGACCGATATCCAATATCTGTATCGGATAAGGACACCCTTACTAATAGGGTCATTAAAAAGTCAGTTTTGTACAATACGGGGCACTTTTAAGAGTGGGTCCTTACTTGAAGAGTGACTGCTTTGCACGCTGCGGCTTCTTCTTAGCAAAGAAGGCAGCAAACTCGCTGCCCGTGCTGGCGTAGGCGTGCTGCGCCGATGGCGCCGTGGAGCTGCGACTGTTCTTCACGTCCAGATACTCCATGAGCAGCACCTGGACAGCAACAAAATGTGATCAACAAACTACAAGAGACCTCAGTAGCAGTTCCTACAAGTAATGCTGGAACCCAATTTCCCTTGTAGTGTATCCCAAAGGTGTTTACTTGGGTTGAGGTCAGGGTTCCTAATTTTTTGTGCACTGGGAATGTGGCTACAGAAGTGTCTCGAGGAATTAGGATTTAGGGAAAGCAAAGTTGTCAAGCCATGAATGAATTAAAGGCCTACTGAAACCCACTACTACTTATCACGCAGTCTGATAGTTTATATATCAATGATGAAATATTAACATTGCAACACATGCCAATACGGCCTTTTTAGTTGACTAAATTGTCATTTTAAATTTCCCGCGAAGTGTCCTGTTGAAAACGTAGCTGAATGATCACGTATACGCGTGACGTCACGGACGGTTAGGAAATATTAGCGCTGCGCACACACAAAGCTAAAAGTCGTCTGCTTTGACCGCATAATTACACAGTATTTTGGACATCTGTGTTGCTGAATCTTTTGCAATTTGTTCAATAATAATGGAGAAGTCAAAGTAGAAAGATGGAGTTGGGAAGCTTTAGCCTTTAGCCACACAAACATTGATTGATTGATACTTTTATTAGTAGATTGCACAGTTCAGTACATATTCCGTACAATTGACCACTAAATGGTAACACCCGAATAAGTTTTTCAACTTGTTTAAGTCGGGGTCCACGTTAATCAATTCATGGTAACACAGGGTGATTCCTTGTTTAAAATTCCCGGAGGTGAAACTTTACTATGGATCAGAGCGGTCAAGCGAACATGGATCCCGACCACATGTCAACCAGAAGTTTTCGGTGAGAAAATTTGTGGTAAAAAGTCGCCACTTACTGGAGATCAGCTGAGCTTGTGCCGTCCGTACAGCTGCCGTCGACTTCCATCAGACACTGGCCTCAAGACACCCGTGGATACACCCTTCCGACTATCAGGTACTATTAAACTCACTAAAACACTAGCAACACAATAGAAGGATAAGGGATTTACCAGAATTATCCTAGTAAATGTGTCTAAAAACATCTGAATCTGTCCCAATGCTATCGCGTTTTTTTTTAACATTTTTTTTTTTTCTAGTCCGTCGCTATCAATATCCTCAAACACGAATCTTTCATCCTCGCTCAAATTAATGGGGAAATTGTCGTTTTCTCGGTACGAATAGCTCTCTTTGTTGCAGGCTCCCATTAAAAACAATGTGAGGATGTGAGGAGCCATCAACGGGTGATGTCATCGTCTGCGACTTCCGGTAAAGGCAGGGATTTTCTGTTAGCGACCAAAAGTTGCGAACTTTATCGTCAATGTTCTCTACTAAATCCTTTCAGCAAAAATATGGCAATATCGCGAAATGATCAAGTATGACACATAGAATGGACCTGCTATCCCCGTTTAAATAAGAAAATCTAATTTCAGTAGGCCTTTAATGGATCAACACTTTCGTCATTGCAATGCATTTCAATCAACCCAAATCTTTCCAACAGAAAAAGACCTCTGTGCACGTAATGAGTAGAGTTGTGTCCACCATTTGGCCAATGATCCATGGCCAAATCAATCAATGCCTGATCATGCTTCATAAAAATCTTATCAACTTCTAACAATAGGACGAGACCATCACCATGCCGGCCAGCACAGAGAAAAGTGAACTTCCTCCACTCCATCATTCTCTCCTCTTGCTCACTCACTCTCATTTTTCAAAATCGCTTTTGCGCCTCATTTTTCTATTTTCTTCCTCGCCCGTCTTAATTTCTCGCCCGGTGTGCGGTACATATGCTCCGAAATAGCGCCCTGCACCCCGGATCAAATGGCTCCATAATTTAGCGAGGGCCATTTAGCCTTGTGTCTAATTCGGAGGCGCGATGTGGGTCGGCTCCCAGAATGGGACACGGAGTAATGGCCGGGCAGATGGAGATCCATCCCGGCCGTAATGATGTAATTAAGGCTGCAGAGAGCAAACCCATTGCCATGCTTGGGAAAAGCCGTTACATGAGACCATCCGTTTACACAAGGAAAGGCAACATGAGGATTGCGTACTAAAGTAAACAATAGCTTAAGGCTGTGTGACACTACTTGCTACTAGCATCATGCGGTGGCTAATCCCATCACAGCATTAATTACTAATGATGAGCTGATGGGGCGAAACACCCGCTTGCAGCCCCCAAACAGAACTTAATGAAATGCCAACGCTGCACTGATGAAGGGAGGGGGGCTGCGACCCTACTTAAATTGCATTAACCGCTGACAAAGTGAACTTTGGAGGCAATTAACTGGACTGCGATGAGAAAAAAAGACAAGGAGAGTTTACAAAAAACATTTTCTTTACGAAATATACATCTTTTTCTTCAAAATACATATGAAAATATTACATATTGTTAGTTGATTTACTTTTTATTAATAAAACATTTTTAAAATAAAATATTTTGAGTCTAATTAAACACTTTTTACAAAGTTGTCACACCCCCATTCTTATTTGCTGTGGAAATAAAATGATACTCGGAAACAGAAAATGAAGTTTACTGATTTATAATTGGAGGTAATTAACTGGACTGCGATGAGAAAAAAAGACGAGGAGAGTTTACAAAAAATATTGTTTTCTTTACGAAATATACATCTTTTTCTTAAAAAAAAATATGAAAATATTACGTAGTTATTGTTAATTTACTTTTTATTAATAAAAACATTTTTCAGAAAAATATTTTGAGTCTAATTAAACACTTTTTACAAAGTTGTCGCACCCCTATTCTTATTTGCTGTGGAAATAAAATGATACTCGGAAACAGAAAATTAAGTTCACTGATTTATAATTGGAGGTAATTAACTGGACTGCGATGAGAAAAAAAGACGAGGAGAGTTTACAAAAAATATTGTTTTCTTTACGAAATATACATCTTTTTCTTTAAAAAAATATGAAAATATTACGTAGTTATTGTTAATTTACTTTTTATTAATAAAAACATTTTTCAGAAAAATATTTTGAGTCTAATTAAACACTTTTTACAAAGTTGTCGCACCCCTATTCTTATTTGCTGTGGAAATAAAATGATACTCCGAAACAGAAAATGAAGTTTACTGATTTATAATTGGAGGCAAATAACTGGACTGCGATGAGAAAAAAAGACAAGGAGAGTTTACAAAAAATATTGTTTTCTTTACGAAATATACATATTTTCCTTCAAAATACATATGAAAATATTACATTTTGTTATTGTTAATTTACTTTTTATTAATAAAACATTTTTTAAATAAAATATTTTGAGTCTAATTAAACACTTTTTACAAAGTTGTCGCACCCCTATTCTTATTTGCTGTGGAAATAAAATGATACTCGGAAACAGAAAATTAAGTTCACTGATTTATAATTGGAGGTAATTAACTGGACTGCGATGAGAAAAAAAGACAAGGAGAGCTTACAAAAATATTGTTTTCTTTACGAAATATACATCTTTTTCTTTAAAAAAAATATGAAAATATTACGTAGTTATTGTTAATTTACTTTTTATTAATAAAAACATATTTCAGAAAAATATTTTGAGTCTAATTAAACACTTTTTACAAAGTTGTCGCACCCCTATTCTTATTTGCTGTTGAAATAAAATGATACTCGGAAACAGAAAATTAAGTTTACTGATTTATAATTGGAGGCAATTAACTGGACTGCGATGAGAAAAAAAGACAAGGAGAGTTTACAAAAAACGCTGTTTTCTTTTTTTCTTCAAAATACATATGAAAATATTACATATTGTTATTGTTAATTTACTTTTTATTAATAAAATCAATTTTAAACAAAATATTTTGAGGCTAATTAAACACTTTTTACAAAGTTGTCGCACCCCTATTCTTATTTGCTGTGGAAATAAAATGATACTCGGAAACAGAAAATTGAGTTTACTGATTTATAACGAAAAATACGAAAGAGTGGATCAAGACAAATGCAATGTCAGGGCTGGAGAGAAACAGATGAGTTTCTTGGAGTTTTGATTTGTCCCTAAATTAGGAATTTTTTGCTATCAGTTCCTAATTGGGTCAGTCTAGGATGGTGGTCAGCAACCCGCGGCTCTCAAGTAGCATGCGGCTCTTTAGTGCAGCCCTAGTGGCACCCTGGACCATTTTTCAAAAATGATTCAAAAGGGAAATCGATGGGGGGGAAATTTATTTCTAGTTTTAGTATGTTTTTTGGTTGCGAACAAACATAACACAAACCTTCCCAATTGTTAAAAAGCCCACTGTTTAATATACTTGAATGTATGCTTCACGATGAGACTATTTGGTCAACATCGATTTGTCCTACTAATTTTGGAGGTTCTTGAACTCACCATAGTGTAGACTGTAACGCAACAGTTTGTTTACATGTAAAAACTTCCACTCCTTCTTTGTCATTTTGTCCACCAAAAGTTACATGATGTGCGTTAATGCTTCGTTGATGTTATTGACTTGTTGGAGTGCTAATCAGGCTTATTTGGTCAGTGCATGACCGCAAGCTAATCAATGCTAACATAATATTTAGGCTAGCTGTATGTACACATTGCCTCATTATGCCTGATTTGTAGGTATATTTGAGCTCATTTAATATCCTTAACTTTTATCCTCTTTGTATATAATTTATATTAGCATGTCTCATGACACATTATTTGTTTGTAATAATGAATGCATTTCTCATATTTGTGTGTGTCCCATGTTGTTCCAGACCACAGCAAACATTACAGAGCTTGCCAAAGCTTGTAATAAATCTATAAAAAGAAGACAGCCTGCCGTTTCCTTCAACTTGGACACACACATCTATACCTTTGGCCATTAAAAGCAAGAGTAATCTCACCTTCGGAGTAGCCTCCGATTTACTAATGGTTTCTAAAAATGTGTAGAATAAATATATTTCAACATTTCTCTCAACGGAGTTTTGCTTCAGCCTGCGACACATTGTCATTTTGATAGTAGGCTATTATAGCTAATATAGACACTTAAGTCATGTGTTGCCTTCATTATAACACATATATAAGGCTTTACATTTTTTGTGGCTCCAGACGGATTAGTTTTTTGTATTTTTGGTCCAATGTGGCTCTTTCAACATTCTGGGTTACCAACCCCTGGTCTAGGAGGACTGTTGAGATTCAAGACAAATTATACCCCAGCAGGCACAAGACAAAAACATTTAAAATAAATAAATACATTTTTGTGTCTTTCAAAATGATTGAGAACGATAGGCTTTTTTTTTTTTTAAGTGCAGTTCCCCTTTGAAAAAGAGCAAAATAGCAAAGCAATCCATTTCACTTGTTTGTTCTCATGCATTTGCAGAATACAAGACGACTGTTTCAACAAAACTACAAGTGTTAGCGATCCATGCTAACAGCAGCCTAAATTACAAGATTCTGGTGTTTACAGGCTTCAATGTTGTCGATAATGTTGCAGAACTCCCCGACAAGAGATTCTTTCCACAACTCCGCCAAAACATAGATTGTTTTTTGATGAAGTCTCTGGCGGGTTAGATGTAGCAGATGTCGACAGGGTGGAAGAAGGGAAAGAGACATGATGGAGAGAATGCAGCTAGTGTAAAATGTAAATAAGAGCAGAATGAATGTGACACATTGTGATTAAAATGTTGGACGGGTACAAGGTAGCAACGTTTCTCCTCATATCTAATTAAAAGAAGATCATTGTCTTCTGATGGCGCTCGCCTGGCAGTTCAATTTGCTTCCTTCTTACTCGGATGATGAGCTGAGGCCAGTGATGTACTTGAGTGTGTGTTTTTTTTGTGTTTTTTTTACAAGTCAACACAAAAGCCCTCTGTTGATTTATTTCATCAACATTAAATAATCATTTTACCAGGGAGATTCAAATAAGACGAAGTTCTGACGGCAAGAAACCGGAGCAATGTGTCAAAAAGATATCCCAGACGAAAAGAGAAATCACAGCTGTGGAAGAACTGAGGAGGACTTATCAAAGTGGAGACCACATCCAAGAAATTCACACTTGATGCTTTTGCATAATCTTGAAAATTATCTATTTGAGAAGCAGAACTTTGAAAAGAATAAGCGCAATAGTCAGAGGAGAAATGCAAAGGAATAACGATGAAGCACATACTGTATTTAACAACAAATAATGGATTAGATTCAAAGAGCACTTTTCTAGACACTCAAAGCGCTTAACAGTGACAACTGAAACCCCATCATTTATTCACTCCACATTCACTCATTGATGGTGGTAAGCTCTATTTGTAGCCACAGCTGCCCTGCCAATTTGCACCTGCGGTCTGGTCTCTCCGACCACCACCAAACATTCATTCACATTCATACAGTCCTATGTGAGTGGCACCGGGAGCAATGTGGGTAAAGTACCTTGCCCAACTCTCGAGTTTCTGATCAGCTGCACTACCATATGAGCCGAATAGGCAGTAGAATCAGAAAGACTCAAAATGATGCACAAAGTCGGGGAAAGTGTACAAGCGATGGCGCAAAAAAATGGACTGAAGCGCAAATGTGTCCAACTCAAACACTGCAAGAATAGTATGAGTACACCCTTAGTTTTGATGGAATATCTGATGAACATAACCTTATTCCCCAGACTGTTAGGGTGGACTGACTTCGGGCTGCCAAATTGCACATACCACCAAACATTCGTTCACATTCATACACTAGTGTGGGCGACATTGGAAGCAAGGCGGGGTTTGCCCAAAGACACAACGGCAGTGGCTAGAATGGCAAAAGCTGAATTCGTACCAGGAAGTTTCTGGGCAACCGCTCCACCATCTAAGGCAGTGGTTCTCAAATGGGGGTACGCGTACCCCTGGGGCTACTTGAAGGTATGCCAAGGGGTACGTGAAAATTTTTAAAAATATTCTGAAAAAATAGCAACTATTCTTAAATACTTTATAAATATATTTATTGAATAATACTTTAACAAAATATGAACAAAAGTTCATAAACTGTGAAAAGAAATGCAATAATGCAATATTCAGTGTTGACAGCTGGATTTTTTGTGGACATGTTCCATAAATATTGATGTTAAAGATTTATTTTTTTGTGGATAAATGTTTAGAATTAAGTTCATGAATCCAGATTGATCTCTAGTACAATCCCCAAAGAGGGCACTTTAAGTTGATGATTACTTCTATGTGTAGAAGTAATTTATAATTGAATGACTTGTTTGTTTTTCAACAAGTTTTTAGTTATTTTTATATCTTTTTTTCCCCAAATAGTTCAAGAAAGGCCACTACAAATGAGCAATATTTTGCACTGTTATACAATTTAATAAATCAGAAACTGATGACATAGGGCTGTATTTTACTTCCTTATCTCTTTTTTTCAACTAAAAATGCTCTGCTCTGATTAGGGGGTACTTGAATTAAAAAATATTTCACAGGGGGTACATCACTGAAAAAAGGTTGAGAACCACTAAACTAAGCCACACTCTGATGTCACATGGACAAAGATAAGACCTTCTGGAGGAAATTTCTGTGGTCAGATGAAACAAAAATTGAGCTGTTTGGCCACAATACCCAGCAATATGTTTGGAGGAGAAAAGGTGGGGCTTTTAATCCCAAGAACACCAACCCTACCGTCAACCATGGTGGAGGTAGTATTATGCTCTGGGCCTGTTTTGCCGTTAATGGAACTGGTGCTTTAAATGGGACAATGAAAAAGGAGGATTACCTCCAAATTCTTCAGGACAACCTAAAATCATCAGCCCAGAGGTTGGGTCTTGGGCGCAGTTGGGTGTTCCAACAAAACAATGACCCCAAACACACGTCAAAAGTGGTAAAGGAATGGCTTAATCAGGTTAAAATTAAGGTTTTAGAATGGCCTTCCCATAGTCCTGACTTAAACATGTGGACAATGCTAAAGAAACAAGTCCATGTCAGAAAATCAACAAATTTAGCTGAACTTCACCAATTCTGTCAAAAGGACAGGTCAACAATTCAACCAGAAGCTTGTGGATGGCTACCAAAAGTGCCTTATTGCAGTGAAACTTGCAAAGAGACATGTAACCAAATATTAACATTGCTGTATGTATACTTTTTACCCAGCAGATTTGGTCACATTTTCAGTAGACCCATAATAAATTCACAAAAGAGCCAAACTTCATTAATGTTTTTTGTGACCAACAAGTATGTGATCCAATCACTCTATCACAAAAAAACAAGAGTTGTAGAAAGTATCGGAAACTCAAGACAGCCATGACATTATGTTCTTTACAAGTGTATGTAAACTTTTGATCGCGACTGTATGTGCAAAAGCAAGAGGGGATATTTTGTTGGTATGTTAGCCAAATTATGCTGAAAGCTGCAAAACTTTGCGGTGGTGTGGAGCTTAGGCCATTCAACTTTGGCGAGCATACGGTTTCTCACACAATCATTTATTTGTGGCGGGACACCACAAATACAATTGGACAGCCACAAATATTGGGTGCTACATGTTCGCTCTCGCTCAGAGACAAATACAACACCAGGGCCTGATGTGGGCTCATCCCCCATCAAAAAGCATTGTAACATCTGAACGCACTTTGGAAGGATCACTGCAAAAACAAAACAGGTTTACGGTCTCAATCAATGCAATCAATCAATCATCAATCAATGTTTATTTATATAGCCCCAAATCACAAATGTCTCAAAGGACTGCACAAATCATTACGACTACAACATCCTCGGAAGAACCCACAAAAGGGCAAGGAAAACTCACACCCAGTGGGCAGAGAGAATTCACATCCAGTGGGACCCCAGTGACAATGCTGACTATGAGAAACCTTGGAGAGGACCTCAGATGTGGGCAACCCCCCCTCTCTAGGGGACCGAAAGCAATGGATGTCGAGCGGGTCTAACATGATACTGTGAAAGTTCAATCCATAGTGGCTCCAACACAGCCGCGAGAGTTGAGTTCAGTTCAAGCGGATCCAAGACAGCAGCGAGAGTCCCGTCCACAGGAAACCATCTCAAGCGGATCAGCAGCGTAGAGATGTCCCCAACCGATACAGGCGAGCGGTCCATCCTGGGTCCCGACGAGCGGTCCATCCTGGGTCTCGACTCTGGACAGCCAGTACTTCATCCATGGTCATCGGACCGGACCCCCTCCACCAGGGAGGGGGGGACATAGGAGAAAGAAAAGAAGCGGCAGATCAACTGGTCTAAAAAGGAGGTCTATTTAAAGGCTAGAGTATACAGATGAGTTTTAAGGTGAGACTTAAATGCTTCTACTGTTTACGGTCTGCCGCAATGATCCTGAAACATCACTACCAAAACAAACTGTCCACTATGCATGCAGCCATCCTTCTCTGGCAGCACCTACACACAGTCAGGACTCTCAGCCTGTCACATTCATGGCCTCATAAACTGTCAGACCTCTCACCGAACCATCCATTCTCTGTGTTTTTGCACTTTATTGCAGTGGAAACTGTGGAGATATCAATTGGCTGTGCCATTTGAAAAGACAAAAACAACAATCGATGATCATATTTGACTGTGAGCAAAATCTAACCAATCATATTGGAGTATGAAAATCATTAGTCAAAGACAGCCCTCACAACAACACGAACATATTTTTTTCACCTTGCAAGTTTATTTTACCTCACTTCTTGCAACTTTGTGTCCAATTATGAACATTTGACAAATATGAGTGCAGACTTCTGCCAAGCCCTATCTTTCAACAGTAAAACAATCCTGAATCAAACAACATGTATTTACTTGATCCTTATCTCATTTTAGACCAGTGGTTCTTAACATGGGTTCGATCGAACCCTAGGGGTTTGGCGAGTCGGCCTCAGGGGTTCGGCGGAGCCTCAGCCCTCATGTAAATAAAAACTTCTTCCTATCGACCTATTATGGATACCCCCAAACAATGTTCCTTCTAATTTTCCATATGCATTAGCAAAGGTAAAAACTCCTTGAGCATTCAGTGGAGCACATGTGAGCGACGTCAGACGTGCACGTGCACGTGCACTGTGGCCACACCAGCAGCGCACCTGTCACAAACCTGAGTAAATAACAGGTAAAATGTTGTATTATTATAATCAAATGACAACAGTCATTTCCATAAGGTGGGGTTCCTGCTTTGGAAATAATTTGTACCCCTTTCAGATATCGCATTAAGTTGCCACTAAAACATTCACATGTTGCACAATGAGATGTAAACATGGGATCATGTGTACATTTCTGTAACTTTCTGTTTGTAATATATATCTTTAGTAGTCATTTCATGATTAATATTTACAAATTAAGATTAAATTGAGAAAAAAACATTTTATTTTTCACTAAAGAAGGGTTCGGTGAATGTGCGTATGAAACTGGTGGGGTTCGGTACCTCCAACAACGTTAAGAACCACTGTTTTAGACATTTCATAAAAGTTTCATCAAAATCTACTAAAACGTTTTTTAGTTATGTTGCTAACTAACAGAGATGTCCGATAATGTCTTTTTTTGCCGGTATCCGATATTTCGATATTGTCCAACTGTTAATTACTGATACCGATATCAACCGATACCGATATATACAGTTGTGGAACTAACACATTATGCCTAATTTTGTTGTGATGCCCCACTGGATGCATTAAACAATGTAGAAAGGTTTTCCAAAATAAATCAACTCAAGTTATGGAATAAAATGCCAACATGGCACTGCCATATTTATTTTTGAAGTCACAAAGTGCATTCTTTTTTTGAACATGCCTCGAAATTGCAGCTTGGTATTTGGGACACGCTCTCCCTCAGAGAGCATGAGAAGGTTGAGGTGGGCGGGGTTAGGAACAGCGGGGTTGAGGTGGTGTGGGTGGTGGGAGGTGGGTGGGTAGCGGGGGGTTTATTGTAGCGTCCCGGAAGAGTTAGTATTACAAGGGGTTTGGGGTATTTGTTCTGTTGGGTTTATGTTATATTACGGTGCGGATGTTCTCCCGGAATGTGTTTGTCATGGTGTGGGTTCACAGTGTGGCGCATATTTGTAACAGTGTTAAAGTTGTTTATACGGCCACCCTCAGTGTGACCTGTATGGCTGTTGACCAAGTAAGCTTTGCAGTCACTTGTGTGTGTGAAAAGCCGTAGATATTATGTGACTAGGCCGGCACACAAAGGCAGTGCTTTTAAGGATTATTGGCGCTCTGTTTTTCTCCCTACGTCTATGTACACAGCGGCGTTCTAAAAAGTTGTACTTTTTTTTAAAACCGATACCGATAATTTTAAAACCGATACCAATAATTTCCGATATTACAATTTAGGCATTTATCAACATCTCGACTAACAGACAAACAGAGCCAAACAATTATATTACCTCCTGTTGGAAGTAATAATAATAGCTATGACGAACCAAGTTTAGAAATGTAAAAGTCTGGTTTTATGATACAAATAATCAGTCCTGAAAAAATTACTCCGTTGATGATTTTTGTCTCTTCTGACTTATAAATGCTACAATTAAAATACTTGTGTGGAAAAAAGTTAAACTGTCAAATCATAAGGTTTATTTTTGGGCATTGGCTTGCATGGCATTTTAGATGCCTCTATTCACAAGGTCTTGCAGTCAGGCCATGTGGGGACATTACAGCGCCAATCTTGACTTACAGTGAATAAAAAATATGCTGCTAAAAATAAAAAATTGTATGCAGGGTCTGAATTGATTAGAATGTGTGCAGGTGTACCTATTGTTGTGACCGAATGAATCTATATAATCTTTACTTAGTTTATTTTTGACCGTTTCTGGAAAAAATGTAGCGCTGACAACTTCAAGATATGTCTACAGTGTACATTTTCAAAAGATACATTTCGATAGTTTTGGAGAAATTTGGGCGTGGCTTCTTTTGCATCCTGGGAACGCTGCCACACAAGAACATCTTACAGGCAGACTATTAAAAAAAATTAATGAAGATGACTGTGCAGCAAAATGTATGCTAATTTTAATGTGTTTGGCATTTTCAATACATATTATCTAGACCATAAGGAAGTGTTATAAATGTAGATTAAAATCATCATAGGGCCCTTTATGGAAATGACAAGGAGCAGGATGTGAGGAAAGAGATTGAATGCAGAATGTGGGAAATGCAAACAAGGAAGGAATTAAATGAAAAAACAACAAGATGATTCACATACCAGGGACAGTAAAGCACACACTTTGTGCACCCAAACAATACTAGGGTATTGGCTGCAGTAGAAAAACTATCTTTTGGAAAGGGGGTTGTTCGCAACAATGAAACATATGTAGGAATAACAAAAAAAACACAAGGACAACTCCTTAATTAGGGGACAGGCATGCGCACGAACGCAGACACGCACCCACAAACGCAGGCGGGGGCGCGCACACACACGCACATTTCAAGCAGCAATTGCCACACATTCCCCTCTGAGATTTGCCATAGGTCAGTGTAACATCTGCTAAATCAGCAAGAAAGCTGCATAAATTGCTACCAATTAGAGATCCTCAAATTAATACAAGCAAATACTCACTTTATTAATTTATTTTTTTCCTGCAATTGCTTAGAGATTGAGCACCATCTTAGAGCGTCAACTTTAGCCCTTCTCTCTTGACTGATTATTAAATTGAGTTCGGTCATGGCGGCGGATACAAAACAAAAACGCTTGAGGGTAGGCTAGGTAGAGTTTAACATTAACATTTAAACAATTAGGCACGTACAGAGGGCAGCACGGTGGTAGAGGGGTTATTGCATGTGCCTCACAATACGTATAGGTCCTGGGTTCAATCTTTCTGTGTGGAGTTTGCATGTCCTCCCCGTGGAGATAGCTTGATTGGCAACACTAAATTGGCCTTGGTGTGTGAATGATGAAGGTGAATGTTGTCAGTCTATCTGTGTTGGCCCTGTGATGTGGTGGCGACTTGTCCAGGGTGTACACTGCCATCCGCCCGAATGCAGCTGAGAGGCTCCAGCACCCCCCGCGATCCCGAAAGGGACAAACGGTAGGAAATGGATGGATGGATGGCACGTACAGTAATATTACTAACTAGGGGTGTAACGGTACCCAAAAATTTCGGTTCGATACGTACCTCAGTTTAGAGGCCACGGTTCATATTCGGTTTTAATTTTTTTGGTTATTTATTTACCAAATTTGAAAACAATGGCTTTATCCTTTGAACATTGGGAACACTATAATAACTCTGCCCACGTTAATCAACATTAAACTGCTTCAACTTGTTGCTCAGATTAAATAAAATGACAAAACGTTTCTTCTACATATAAAAAGCGCAACATTGAACAGTTTCAAGTAAACTCATCATGCTTAATTTATTACAGCATTTGATCTTTATTATGTAAATGTTATATTTTTATCAACATGTGATAGTAGGGACCCTGCCATTCAAACTGGGCAGCTACATTACTAATGATTAATGTAACTACAGCTGAAAAAATTGTACAATAGCAATAGGAGAGACTATTCATCCCTGAACACCATAGAGTTCATGCAGGCTTAATGATGCACTTACATTATTATATCGCTCGCACACACACACACACACACACACACACACACACACACTGCACAATGAACTAACATACACACCCCAAAATGAGCTAACGTTACGCAAAAAGTTGATTAGCCTTCACCTCAAGCCAGGACTGTGAGCGAGCTGAGCTGCAGTTTGTTTCTAAAACGTCATCTAAAACGTTGACTGGAAGTCCATCCATCCATCTATTTTCTACCGCGTATTCCCTTTGGGGTCGCTGGTACCTATCTGGAGGTGTTTATTATAATTTGGGGAGAGTCCGCTGCTCACCTGCTAAACACCTATCTGCTCGACGCTGAAGCATTTACCACATACGCTCTGAATACGCACTGCTGATTGGCTGTTACTGCTCTGACTACACACTGCTTATAATGAATTGATAAACGTGGACCCCGACTTAAACAAGTTGAAAAACTTATTCGGGTGTTACCATTTAGTGGTCAATTGTACGGAATATGTACTGTACTGTACAATCTACTAATAAAAGTATCAATCAATCAATCAATCAATGCTGTTTGGCTGTTACCGCTATATATGTAACCAATCAGATGGTTGTGTGGGTGGGACAATGCTGGGTGCTGTGTAGGAGACAGAGGCAGAACGGAGCAGAGCAGCTTGTTAAGACTTTAGCTTAGGTGGCTACTTCATATGTTCGTGTGGAAACTCGTTCGGTACAGCTCTGAACCGAACCGGAACCCCCGTACCCAAACGGTTCAATACAAATACACGTACCGTTACACCCCTACTATTAACTAATCTCAAATAATTACTATTAATAAATAAATTAACTATTTATTGTTCAAATGTTATTAGGAAATATTGTGAATTGACCTCGGAGCACTGCCACTTTAGTTCATATTTGACTCCACCTTTGCACCTAACAACTCTTAAATATTCCCGAGTTGCGTCTGACCTGCAGCACCGTCTGGATCTTGGCGGACACGTCGGCCTGCTCGTACAGCTTGATGCCCTCCTCGTGGGCGCCACCGGGGCACTGCACGGCGATCCGCTGCAGGTGGGCCAGCACCACGCTGTGGGCCTGGGCCACCGCCTTGAACTTGTCAAACAGGAGTTCCAGCAGCTCCAGCAGCTGCCTGAGGAGAGAGCCAGAGAGTGACTCACTTTGCTTGCTTAAAACACATTTTTAAGCAATTTGAATGAGCAAACACAAACAGTGACACACAGAAGCTTTACGTTTGAGATGCTCCGATAGACTTAGAGATACACTCCCATCTTTCTGCATGGACTTGAAAAGGTTGGATAGACGAGACTAAAACTCCTCTCATTAGTTCTAAAAGGCTGCAGTTGACGAGGAAAGCACAACCGAAGCCAAAGCGACCTTCTACTCGACCCGAGTGCTACTAGTACCCATCTACGCTGATGCTTTCAAACAGACTTCCTGTTTTCCTGCGCAAGGACAAAGCTTTCCGACATTAGCTGAGGTCTAGTGAAGCCATGCTAGCGAGTGCCCACTTAGTGGAGGTATTCAATCCATTATGAGTAGTTTGGCTGACTCTGGCACTCTCCTTTAACATTGATGTCAATCAACTGCTGCAAACACAGGGAAAATGCAAACAGCAAAGTTAAACAGTATTTACAGTAGGATAAACAATAGGGTTGTAACAATATAAAAAATCTAATTTTAATGCAAAGCTACAAATACTGTGGTATTGCCAAAAATAAATAAATAAATAAAATATAAAAGTTAATGTGCAATAAAAAGTGTCAGGAATGTTAAGGATAAACCCAAACATAATGCTCAAATGTTTGAATCATATTTATTACAAACGCCGTTTCCATATGAGTTGGGAAATTGTGTTAGATGTATATATAAACGGAATACAATAATTTGCAAATCATTTTCAACCCATATTCCCAACGTCTTTGTCACATGTTGCTGGTATCAAATTCTAAAGTTAATGATTATTTGCACAAAAAAAAAAATGTTTATCAGTTTGAACATCAAATATGTTGTCTTTGTAGTGCATTCAACTGAATATGGGTTGAAAATGATTTGCAAATCATTGTATTCTGTTTATATTTACATCCAACACAATTTCCCAACTCATATGGAAACGAGGTTTGTACAACAAACATGTATTTTAAGTATAAATAATTACCAGGAACATCCACTGTTTCAAGCACATATAAAAAAAACTTACAGTGTCTTTAAAGCAGTGGTTCTTAACCTGGGTTCGATCGAACCCTAGGGCTTCGGTGAGTCGACCTCAGGGGTTCAGCGAAGCCTCCGCCGCTGAGGTCAAGACACACCCAACTGATTGTGTAAAGAAAACCTTTTCCCTATCGGCGTATTACGGATACGCCCAAACAAGTTTCCCTCTGATTTGCAGGTGTGTAATTTGTAGTGAATTCATGCACTGTTTGTGTTGTTCTTTGAACAAGGTGATGTTCATGCACGGTTCATTTTGTACACCAGTAAAAAAAAAAACATACCTTTGTCTTGAAATTGAAAAAAAATACATATATATATATCTTTTTTACTAAAGAAGGGTTTGGTGAAGGCGCATATGAAACTGCTGGGGTTTGGTACCTCCAACAAGGTTAAGAACCACTGCTTTAAATTGACAATGTAAAAATAACAATTTTCACTTTCAATATTTACTTTCTGAGAAGCAGTGTCTTCTACAGTGGACATTTTTAGTATCAATTTGGAAAATGCTGTATCACAGAAAAGTTGAGTGACATTTAACTCTTAATAAAATAAATACCTCACAAATTGTATTGTTTAGCCTAGCTGGCTTCAAATATATATCCTGGGTGATGGTTTATCAAGTAGCATACAGTAGCTTTCCCTCTGTGAAGTGATCGGTTCTGTGTTGGCTTGGAAACGTTTGGAACGAAGGTGGCGTGCTTTGCTTTGCAGAATGCAGACTAAATTACCGCCGCCAAAGAAGTTATGTTTTGGCCAGGGTTTGTTTGTGTATTTGTTAGCAAAAATACTTAAAAAGGTACAGAGGGATGTTGATGAAATTTCCAGTACAATTCTGAAAACATAATCCCCTTTCCTACTATGAACACACTTCTCCCGCATGCTTCCTCTTTTTTCAGACTGACCAACGGAAAAGGGCCGGGAAAAAATACACTCGCCAAGTTTTTGTTTGATACCGTCACACGTCACGGCGTTAGTCTGAAAATATTGTAACCGCGGTATCTACGACACCATTACATACCTAATAAACATGAGTATTAAGATGGATGTAAGCACCGACCAACTAAATACAGGGTCAGAATTACACCTACTAGCTCAAATACAGTTTTTTTGCCATATTTATTTATTTGTCGCGGCCTGCCACAATTTAATCTGGAGCACCAGCAAATGAACTCTGACAAGGACGGCGAAAAATCCAGCATGAATTATGTCATAAAAATTGTTGATAACTGCAAAAATAATTTTAACTTGCTAAAGGACATGTACTCAAATATTAGTGCGGGTTTATTTGAATTTATGTGTATAACGTTGACCCGTAAAGGGGAACTAAAATGTCTTTGAAATTATTCACAATCCTAATGTAAGACAAGTACACGTTTTTCCTTTTTTTTTTAAATGTAATCTAATTAATAAAAAAATTTGCGAGTCAAAATCTGCTTACAACGCAGCCTATAGGAGTCACTCTATTCTGCCTATAAAGTGCTTAAAAAATCATCCTAATACTTCCATCAAGGTTTTATATACATGTATGTAATGTAGTAACAGGTATATTCGTAATAACATGTAATATTTACGTATTTTGCTCATCTTAAGCATACATCTATCCATCCATCCATTTCCTACCGCTTATTCCCTTTTGGGGACGCGGGGGCGCTGGCGCCTATCTCAGCTACAATCGGCATACAGTGGTGCATCACAACGTTCACTTTTTCCTTTAAAAACATCATTGATTTCGACTCACTGCAGACTTCAGGAGAGCAAACAAATATATTAAAAATTATTTACTGTGCAATGTCTGCTGTCACTGGGATGCCGGCTGTTAGGATGTTGATATAATCCCATTTAGATAAAGAGTAATCCTCGTGAAGGGTTAAAAAAAGGGTGGGTGCACTGCAAACCACTATCTTTCGCAAGTCTTTCTCGCCATCTCCGGTCCGTGAAGTTTGGGCTTGTAATAACAATATTGCTAATGCTTGTTTAATATTCAGGTCAAAAAATGTAAATGGTGCATTGTTGGCACTTTTTGGATGGGTATTTATTGGGTTTATGGTTGGAATAAACCCAATAGGGGCGGTATAGCGTGGTTGGTAGAGTGGCCGTACCAGCAACTTGAGGGTTCCAGGTTCTATCCCTGTTCTGCCATCCTAGTCACTGCCGTTGTGTCCATGGGCAATACACTTTACCCACCTGCTCCCAGTGCCACCCACACTGATTACAATGTAACTTAGATATTGGGTTTCACTATGTAAAAGCGCTTGGAGTCACTAGAGAAAAGCGCAATATAAATATAATTAATTTCACTTGACTTCAATGACGTCATGGCTCCCATTGGCTCCATTGTACGCAGAAATGTATTTACAAGTTAGAATGCATTAAAAAAGACATGTGTATTGTCTTTTATAGGGATTTTGAATTATAGACAAAATCCCCCCAAGAAGTACAGTTCCTCTTTAAATGAAAAAAATAAGTGTATTGTTGTACAGTAATTTCACCCCACTCAAATAAACATTAACGGACCGATATTAATTCCAATGATGAAGATATGCACACTTCAGACCGCAACTGTATGTTAGTAATAGCCATAAAATACAGTGTGCAGTAAAAAGACTATTGTTGACTACAAATGCTATGTTGGCTGGAGTCGCCATGGCAACACGTCTTGACTTTAAGTGGAAGTGAACACAGGGAGAAACTGGATGTGTTTGCACCCGATGCAGAAAACATGCGAGCGCACGTACAAATGCGGTAGTAAGACAAAAATTAAATCACACACACACGCACACACCATTCTAGCAGCGCAACGTGGCTGCCTAATGCATTGAGGTCAGAGGGGATTTCTTTGAAAACTATGAGAGCATCTCCAACAGAAGGCGAGACACTGCTCTTAAACGGTTCGGGATCACTGGACTGAGACATGTGGTTTCCCCGAACGACGTCAGCCGACTTAGAAAACCTGCAGGCGGGGACGTGAGCGCTTTTAGGATGTGGCGTATCGTCCGATGGGAAGGTGTTCAAGCGCGTTAAAGTGTGACTTGTCAGGGTTTAAAGTGTGTTTTCATTGAGAGTGACAGGTTAGTGTTTCATACTTGGTTGACTATCGCTTCTTTTTTCCCCACACAAAAGGCAAGATTAAGAAAAAAGCAATAAGCAATATAATATAATGATGCACCCAACACTGCCATATCGTACTTATTATCAAGCCCGTGTGCTCCTCACAGAATTTGTCACTGTCTGTCTAAAATGAATAATATGAATAATAATAACTTGAATTATGATCTGCAAATGTGTCATTGCACCAAATCTCTGCAATTTGCCTCCCCAGAAACTGGAACATATGATTGCCTGATAAAATAGACTGTAATTTAAAACATATGACATGTGTTTAATTGTATTTCTGGACTACCGTATTTCCTTGAATTGCCGCCGGGCATGTAGTATGCGCCTGCTTTGAATTACTGCCGGGTCAAACTGGCTTCACAAAATAATTAGTGCATGCTTAATATTACAGCCGGGTAAAACTCGTGACGTCACGAGTGACACTTCCCCTGTCATCATTTTCTAAATGGAGGAGGCTGATTTCAATACCGGTAATTTGAAATTGCATAAAGGGAAGAAGATTAAGAGCTATTCAGTAGGATTTAAGGTCCAAGCTATTGAATACCGGTATGCTAAAAAGAACAGTAAGCAGCTATGTTTTATTAATATACCTGTGGAGCCGACAGTCCGATGGACAGGCAGGGCACGGCTGGAGTTGGCGGTGGGGGAACTCACTCATCACGTGACGAGGTCCCTCGTCACCTGACAGGGAGAGAGCACCCAGTTCCCAAAGAGTAAATAGCAAGAGCAAGAGCATACCAGTCACTTCCTGCTACCGGCATACAACTACAGTTGATTGGACTGTGGCGGTCACGTGACTAGGAAGCGCGCAACGAGTAAATAGAAAGGCAAGAGCCTAATAGTCTCCACAAATGTATGTATGTATTTGACACATGCGTTACATAAAAGGTAAGACCATAATAAAGTTTTTTTTATTAAATGTGCTTTTCATGAATGTGTCCTTACATCACACTTACATTTTTAATGCATGCCTTTGGTAAGTGCAGAAGTGAGAAGATGTTTTAAAATAATTACCGCATGCTTACTTTTACCGCATGCCTTTGGTAAGCGCAGGGGTGAGAAAAGGTTTTAAAATAATTAGCGCCCCGGCGGCAATTCAAGGAAATACAATATGTGTCAAAAATCTCATGAATAAATGCTTTTCTAAAAATGGTCTGAAATTTTAGGCAAGGATTTAAAATCATTTCAATCCTGTTCCTTATTTTTTTTTATTTGCTTGATAATGTTGTATAGGTTTTTTACAATGTTACATAATGTTTTGTTGAATGACTATAATGTCCTTAATGTCAACATGCTATTAGCATAAATGCCATGTAGATATATTTCATGTATTTGCTCATCCATCCATCCATTTTTTACTGCTTGTCCCTTTCTGGGTGGCTAGGGGTGCTGGAGTCTATCTCAGCTGCATTCGGGCGGAAGGCGGGGTATACCCTGGACATGTCGCCATCACATCGCGGGGGCAACATAGATAGACAACATACACATTCACATTCACACACTAAGGCCAATTTAGTGTTGCCAATCAACCTATCCCCAGGTGCATGTCTTTGGAGATGGGAGGAAGCCCGAGTACCCAGAGCCAACCCACGCAGTCACGGGGAGAACATGTTAACTCCACACAGATCCCGAACCCGGGATTGAACTCAGGACCTTCATAGTGTAAGAACAAGCACTAACCCCTGTTCCACCTCATTTTATGCTAAAAACTCGCATCTGGTACTTTCAGTCCTGTTCCTAAAAAGGGTCATATTTGGCTTAGGAGCATTGTACATACATTAAATAAAGTTGCTTGAGATTGGCCAGTACACAATTTGAGTCTTTCAATATGTGTATTATTCGGTGCATAAAAAATATTAGACCAATAATTATCAGGCCCATATTAGGAATTTTGATGTCATAGCGATAAATCAGATAACATTACAAAATATTTCGGATAACTGATCAAATAAAAAAAAATGCTCCAATGCGGTGAGATTACCCATACTGTGCTGTAGGTAGGTTAGGGCAGTGGTTCTCAAATGGGGGTACGTGTACCCCTGGGGGTACTTGAAGGTATGCCAAGGGGTACGTGAGATTTTTTTTAAATATTCTAAAAATAGCAACAATTCAAAATCCTTTATAAATATATTTATTGAAAAAAAGCAACAATCAAAAAAATTCTTTATGAATATATTTATTAAATAATACTTCAACAAAATATGAATGTAAGTTCATAACTGTGAAAAGAAATGCAATAATGCAATATTCAGTGTTGACAGCTAGATTTTTTTGTGGACATGTTCCATAAATATTGATGTTAAAGATTTCTTTTTTTGTGAAGAAATGTTTAAATTAAGTTCATGAATCCAGATGGATCTCTATTACAATCCCCAAAGAGGGCACTTTAAGTTGATGATTACTTCTATGTGTAGAAATCTTTATTTATAATTGAATCACTTGTTTATTATTTAACAAGTTTTTATTTATTTTTATATCTTTTTTTCCAAATAGTCAAGAAAGACCACTACAAATGAGCAATATTTTGCACTGTTATACAATTTAATAAATCAGAAACTGACGACATAGTGCTGTATTTTACTTCTTTATCTCTTTTTTCACCGAAAATGTTTTGCTCTGATTAGGGGGTACTTGAATTAAAAAAAACATTCACAGGGGGTACATCACTGAAAAAAGGTTGAGAACCACTGGGTTAAGGTGATCAAATCAAGTGCTTCTCTTTTTCGATGTGTGTGCTCTAAGCCTATCGTCACCTTCCCCTAAACTCCATCCATCCATCCATTTTCTACCGCTTATTCCCTTTCGGGGTCGCGGGGGGCGCTGGCGCCTATCTCAGCTACAATCGGGCGGAAGGCGGGGTACACCCTGGACAAGTCGCCACCTCATCGCAGGGCCAACACAGATAGACAGACAACATTCACACTCACATTCACACACTAGGGCCAATTTAGTGTTGCCAATCAACCTATCCCCAGGTGCATGTCTTTGGAAGTGGGAGGAAGCCGGAGTACCCGGAGGGAACCCACGCATTCACGGGGAGAACATGCAAACTCCACACAGAAAGATCCTGAGCCTGGATTTGAACCCAGGACTGCAGGACCTTCGTATTGTGAGGCAGACGCACTAACCCCTCTGCCACCGTGAAGCTGTAACAAACATGGAGTCAATCTTGTGGGACTTCTTCACTGTTTCAGGGGAAGACTTTTCACATACTATTTACACCAAATGTTCTGCAAACATATGAGGACGGAAAAAACATTGGCTGTAAACACATTAAACCATGTCAGCAAGCGGAAACGCAAACATCGCTATGAAGGTGTTTTAAAAACCTGAGAAGACGCCTGCTGGTGTATATTTATATACTTCAGATAGTGCTTTGTCATGTTTGTTAAACTTTCCCCTTCAATTTGTTATCAAATATATGCCAGAATATACTGTATAGTAAATGTGGTTGAAAAAGTTGTTACATACCATTATTAAATATACTGGCTCATCTACAGATACTGTACACTTTGTAAAATCCACCTTTTTTTTTACTCTTTTTTTACACATACTTCAAAATTGATGTAAATAAGCTGTCGGTTATCAGTAAAAAAAAAAAAAAAAAATTTAGCAATAAAATAAAGAAATCTGAATCAGCATTGGTCTTGAGAAACAGGACATTATTGATATTTGCTTTAAAAAATATTACACAGCACTAGTTATTATCAGATTTGCTTTAAAAAATATTACACAGCACTAGTTATTATCAGATTTAGAATTTGGAAAAATATATATATTTTAATTTGAGAGAGTTACTACATGCAACTACAATTAGCACCAACTCCATGGATTGGCCCCAATGTTGTTTTTTCAAATAAATAATAAATGTTTTTGTTTTAGGTGAAAAAGAAAAAGAAAAATGGAGATACATGTTTTGACTGGACAGCCATGATTTTTGCATATTAACAAGGACTTGCTATGATATGGCATCCCCTATTAAAATGTATGGCATATGCTTTGATGCAAAATGGAGATACATGTTTTGACTGGACAGCCATGATTTTTGCATATTAACAAGGACTTGCTATGATATGGCATCCCCTATTAAAATGTATGGCATCCCCTATTAAAATGTATGGCATATGCTTTGATGCATCAACCCCTATTGAAATGTATGTCATTCTTTACCATTTTGGTGTGACAACAGCATGGGTATTTGTAGTTTATTACCTATGCAAAGGTTATATTTACATCATCAATTGTTGTACAAAATGTAATTGTTAGTGCTTTAGGCAGGGTTTTTCCTGCTTTCAAAATTGCGCGGCGGCCGCCTCCAGCTCATTTTGTGCCGCACCCAACCCAAGCGATATCAATCGCTTTGATTAAGCGATTGATGTCCCTCTTCGGCAGCTACGTATTGTAACTGCAGTTGCAGCGTTGCGCCTACTATGGAGGCGCTATATCGACAGCAGGGCACCATAAAGACCTGAAGCAACTACCAAATAAAAAATAGATCGAATCGTGTTGTTTCCCGCTACTTGGTGCGTAACGTTGACCGCCGTAACAAGTGGATTTCTGCCAAATGGAGCATGATACGAAGGGATCATTGGACTCCTGCAGAACACTCCAAACCAGACCTGGGCAAATAAAGGCCCGGGGGCCACATGCAGCAAGTTGAGCTTTTTGATCTGGCCTGCCGGACATTCCTAAATAATTGTTTTAGATCTTTAAGATGGAAAGTGTAGCTGCCAATGTGATATGTTTTCTAATGACAGTAAGTCTTCAACTATACTAAGTCTTTTAATACTTGGAATCTGCATGATAAACTACTAATTACTATGGTCATCTAATTAATTACTTTGGTCACTATGAGATACCTCAGATTGTAGGTTAAGTTTGTTTTTTGTACCCTTGTCGTTCATATTTCACTACGTATGTTGCATTTTGGTTGTTTCGCTTGACTGTAAAATATGTTGTCGATATTCAGTGTTTTATCCTTCATAGGTATTATTGTAAATCCCACATTCTTTATTTTCATATACATATACTGATGACTCTGCGATAGTGGGGTGTATTGAGGATGGTAATGATGAGGAATACAGGGCACTGGTGGAGGACTTTGTCACATGGTGTGGAAAGAACCACCTCCAGCTCAATGTGACGAAGACCAAGGAGCTTGTTGTGGACCTGGGAAGGAGGAGGAGTACTCCGGCGACCTCTCTTTCCACCAGGGGGGTCGATGTGGACATGGTTGAGGATTATAAATACCTCGGTGTACACATGGACAACAAGCTGAATGGGTCAAAACACGCTGAGGCCCTCTACAAGAAGGGACAGAGCCGGCTCTACTTCCTCAGGAGGCTAGGATCCTTCAACGTCTGTACAAAGATGTTGAAGATGTTCTACGAGTCGGTGGTGGCGAGCGCTTTCTTGTATGCCTTGGCTTGCTGGGGCAGCGGGCTGAGAGTGAGGGACGCAAACAGACTGGACAAGTTGGTAGAGAAGGCCAGTAACGTGGTGGGAGTGGAGCTGGACTCTCTGGCGTTGGTGTCAGAGAGGAGAAGTCTATCAAAACTCCTAGCCATTATGGACAACACCTCCCACCCACTACACTCGGACCTTGCGGAGAGAATGAGCACGCTCAGTGGAAGGCTCAGATTCCCAAAATGTAACACGGAACGATACAGGAGGTCCTTCATACCGACAGCCATCAGACTGTATAATGCATACGTTCCTTCTTGACTGCACTTAAATGTACAATATATGTAGAATATATTTATATTATTCATATATTATATATGATATATATAATATATGTCATATATTATTTATTAATATTATTGTTTATTGTGAGCGAACTGTGGTGCTGAATTCCCCCCAAAGATCAATAAAGTACTTTCTATTCTATTCTATTGTGGGTGTCTCATTCAAATGTCAAATTTGAATGAGACGGTCTGTCATAACATTTTTAGCTTTCAATCATTATTGTGAGGTTTCGTAGTAGTGTTCCTAAAAGTAGATATACCGGCCGGCAGACACACTTTTTTTTTTTATCTCTAAAGACGCTGAGATCATTATCCATGCGTTTGTTACGTCTCGTCTCGATTACTGTAACGTATTATTTTCGGGTCTCCCCATGTCTAGCATTAGAAGATTACAGTTGGTACAAAATACGGCTGCTAGACTTTTGACAAGAACAAGAAAGTTTGATCACATTACGCCTGTACTGGCTCACCTGCACTGGCTTCCTGTGCACTTAAGATGTGACTTTAAGGTTTTACTACTTACGTATAAAATACTACACGGTCTAGCTCCATCCTATCTTGCCGATTGTATTGTACCATATGTCCCGGCAAGAAATCTGCGTTCAAAGGACTCCGGCTTATTAGTGATTCCCAAAGCCCAAAAAAAGTCTGCGGGCTGTAGAGCGTTTTCATTTCGGGCTCCAGTACTCTGGAATGCCCTCCCGGTAAAAGTTCGAGATGCCACCTCAGTAGAAGCATTTAAGTCTCACCTTAAAACTCATTTGTATACTCTAGCCTTTAAATAGACTCCCTTTTTAGACCAGTTGATCTGCCGTTTCTTTTCTTTTTCTCCTATGTCCCACTCTCCCTTGTGGAGGGGGTCCGGTCCGATCCGGTGGCCATGTACTGCTCGCCTGTGTATCGGCTGGGGACATCTCTGCGCTGCTGATCCGCCTCCACTTGGGATGTTTTCCTGCTGGCTCCGCTGTGAACGGGACTCTCACTGCTGTGTTGGATCCGCTTTGGACTGGACTCTTGCGACTGTGTTGGATCCATTATGGATTGAACTTTCACAGTATCATGTTAGACCCGCTCGACATCCATTGCTTTCCTCCTCTCCAAGGTTCTCATAGTCATCATTGTCACCGACGTCCCACTGGGTGTGAATTTTTCCTTGCCCTTATGTGGGCCTACCGAGGATGTCGTAGTGGTTTGTGCAGCCCTTTGAGACACTAGTGATTTAGGGCTATATAAGTAAAAATTGATTGATTGATCTAAATCCAACCTTTTCTGACGAAATGTAATAGATTGATTGATTTAAGAATTTATTCGAAGTTTGCATAGGATCAGGTAGAGTTTCATGACAAGTCCAGATTGACTGGAACAAGGTCAACTAAAAGGACTTACCCCAAGAAAACATTTGAAGCATTTTGTGTAAAAGTTTCCTTCGTGGCATGCAAAATCAGCGACCACTTTAAAAAGCGAGAAGGAAAGTGAAGAGTCCAGGTGAAACAAAGCAGAGAAATTAACGTAATGGGCAGTTAAAATGTAATAATTCATGGTGGTGACAACATGTGGAAATTATTGTCCACAGAGCGTTTGACGGCTGCTTAAGAATCCTCTACGAGTGTCTCAAGCAAAAGTGGCCGCACCACACGAGCTATGAGCCCATCATTCTCTTATGCAAGCGCTTAGGCCACAGGTGTCAAACTCAAGGCCCGGTGGCCAGATCTGGCCCACGAAATCATTTTATCTGGCCCGCAAACACCTGGGAATGATATGTGTCAAAAAGTACTTAATATTTTCTCACTAAATGTAATGGATTGTTTTCATTTTGAACAAAAAAAATACATGTACTGCTTGAAATTGCATGCCTTTTCAACTTTAATAGTATCCATTATTGCAACATATATTAAAATATATTATCATACTTTCCAAAAATGTTTTGTCAAAATAAAAATAAATACTAAATATCTGCTTGATTTATGATTTTACAGAACCTACCCATCTAATAATAAAAAGGACAATACATTTTACTGTGTCCTTTACAGCATATTACTGTAAATTGAAAAGAAATACCATTTTTTTGCTTTACAATTCTGGCACATGGTCAGGATTGTACCACCTCTGCCTCAATTTGAGCCAGGAAAAACCATGTTTAGGTAAGGACATACTAATTCAACTTTGGTGCAGATGTAGATGAAAGTGCATATTGAGGGTTCAGTTGTCCATGTTACAGTCTGCTTGCATTGGCGTCAAGTCATGACAGAATTCACAAAGTCTAGCATTACTGCCACCTACAGGACTGGAGTTGCATGAATGGAATTAAATTGAACAATATGCTTTTATATTATACTATAATATATTATATTATATATCTCACAATACCTTGGTTGGCTCTCCTGAGCCAAGTTTTCTCCTCTCTGGTAGGCGTGGTCCGCTATTTGCGTGGTTGACCTTTTGGCTATTTGTTTGAGCTCAGGCTCCAGCCGCTCCATGATGGCTTTGATGGTCTCTGGGATCTTCTTTAGCTTGGCCAGCGCCTGAGTGACAGGAACATTCAGATCAAAGATGCTTGTCGAAGCTTTCTCCTTGGTAAATAGAGCCAATAACAGGTATGTGTGTACCTTTATAAGGATGCCCATGAACTCTGCGCTGTTCTCTTCTGGGTCAACCTCAGGGAAGTCTAATTGGTTCTCCCGCACATCTTGTTGAAGCTCACGCACTACAGGAGATATAAGCAAGGGTTAGATTTTTCAGGCTATAAAAAAGGGATTAAAAATGCTCCATGGTGTCCAGAAATAATTTATGATAAAGACAGTACACTTTATTCGGAATGCCAAATACCAAAGGTTTTCTGGAAGCACTTGTAACAACTTTATTGTCTCACAAATTTGATTGTTACACTCAAGTGTTTCCTAAAGCTACATCTTCTTCATAAACTATGCATAAAAAACAACCAAATTAGTGGCCAAATTGAGAGCAGGCGAGGCTCCAATTTTCTTCTGAATAGTCACCGCAATCCCCCTGTCAAAGCACGTTAGGAGGACTTAATGTTCATGGCAAGTTAATGGACATTGGGTGTCGTCCCTCTTTGCCCTGTTTTCAGTTGCAGTTTGCGTAATAATTATGACAATTACTAGTTACAGATGAGGGGTTCTAATGCTATTAGGCAAAATGGCATGCTTAAGCCACTGAGGAGGCGGGCTGCTGTGCTGCTGGACCACAGCTGTTAGCGCACCGTGTTAGCAGATCAGGGCTTTATGGCCTCCAGGCGCGTTAATTGCAGGTCCCTTTGAATAATTTAGGAAAATCTGGGGTTTGGCTTTTACTGCTTGGATGTATGGCGCGCTAGCCAACAGTGTGGTGCCTTAAGAGGACATAAATGAAGAAATACAGAAGAGTTTGCAATGTGAGCTTGGTTTGAAAAAAACGATGCAAATACAAAAATTTTAAACTTTCTTCATAAATATCATAATTTTGGTTCCTGTGCGTTGTCGTTATCTGCATTATCGGCGTCAGTTACCAGTCTGAACACTATAAACGCCTCCGCAGAAACCCCCTGCTGCGATGACAGCAACGCGGGATGACAAACGACACAGATAAAGGCGGACAAGATGATTATGATGTTGGCTAGGGCGAACGTATATTACCTCGACGGCTGTGGGTGTTGTGACAGGGGAGAGATGGCGTTCGCTCAAAATGAGGCAAAGTCCCTGTGCTTTGCACATGCAAACCTATAATGATATGCAAATGACTGGAAGCTGCATCGTTGCTAATGACTTCATTATCATTAATATGAGCATGGTGCCAATAAACCTGCGATCACAGCCCGCGCTCGACATGAGAGACCGAGCACACTTGTCGTTAGGTTGATCACATTTAGGGTCGCCCCTCACATTTCGGCAAGCATTTGTGCTACAGTATATCTTTTCAAGGGACAGTACTATTAAGAATGAATATACTTCAGAGTAGTCAGTGCACAGCTTGTAGAACAGTACTGATTTATTATCTAATGAAAGTAAGTAGCAAGATCACTGTCAAGCATGGTTGTGGTAGAGTCAGGGGCCGGAGAGCCACGGTTCATTGAGGGAAACATGAATTCCAACATGTACTACGGCTGTGATCGCATGCTGAAATTCACGTTTCCACTCAATGAACTGCATCTTCCGTGTGCCAGCAGCACTTTTGCATTAATTCCAACATGTACCGGGACAGTCTGAAGCCACACTGCATGTTGGAGTTCATGTTTACCCCTGGGAAGCTCATCAAGAGAATGCCAAAAGTGTGCAAAAAAGTAATCAGAGCAAAGGGTGGCTATTTTTAAGAAAATAGAATATAAAACATGTTTTCAGTTATTTCACCTTTTTTTGTTAAGTGCATAACTCCACATGTGTTCATTCCAAGTTTTGATGCCTTCAGTGACAATCTACAATGTAAATAGTCATGAAAATAAAGAAAACGCAATTAAATGAGAATGTGTCCAAACTTGTGGCCTGTACTGTCCTGTACGTACATAAATACATATGTATAGACACACACACACACATATACATATATATATATATATATATATATATATATATATATATATATATATATATATCCATCCATCCATCCATCCATTTTCTACCGCTTATTCCCTTTTGGGATCGCGGGGGCGCTGGCGCCTATTTCAGCTATAATTGGGCGTAAGGCGGGGTACACCCTGGACAAGTCGCCACCTAATAGCAGGGCCAACACAGACAGACAGACAACATTCACACTCACATTCACACACTCGGGCCAATTTAGTGTTGCCAATCAACCTATCCCCAGGTGCATGTCTTTGGAGGTGGGAGGAAGCTGGAGTACCCGGAAGGGAACCCACGCATTCACGAGGAGAACATGCAAACTCCACACAGAAAGATCCCGAGCCTGGGATTGAACCCAAGAATGCAGGACCTTTGTATTGTGAGGCAGACACACTAACCCCTCTGTCACCGTGAAGCCCCTTTTAAACTTAAAAAATCTTCCACATTTACCCATTCACACACTGATGGAGGGAGCTGCCATGCAAGGCGCTAACCAACACCCATCAGGAGCAAGGGTGAAGGGTCTTGCTCAGGACACAACGGACGTGACGAGGTTGGTACTAGGTGGGGATTGAACCAGGGACCCTCGGGTTGCGCACGGCCACTCTCCCACTGCGCTACGCCGTCCCTATATATAGAGAGAGAAAATGTGCGATATAGAAAATGATTATATCGTGATATTCGAGGATACATTCTCACGGAGTTGCTTTTAGCTGCGGGCATTAAACTACAGGCTTTTCCCACTCCTTCTTGTGTCTCCTTCTCACAGACAGCAAGCGCACAAACTTACACACGTCACATACTGTCAATTCAAACGTCACATACGTACACGCCCTTGCACAGGAGAAAGCTAGCAGCATGGGTAACGTTAGCTTTGATGCTAGCGGAGCCGTGCGAGTGGTAATATGAGAGAAAGAGGTGGCTAATGAAGGAATAATTAATTCCACAGTAAAACAGCAGGGGGTCCGTCATCTGGCGGTGGTTCGGCTTCAAGTGGGAAGATATCGAATAGACAACTTTAATATGTCAAGAGTACGGCACAAGCGTTGCTACCAAAAGTAGTATTACTGTTAATATATAGCATCATTTGAAAAGTCACCTGCTAATAACTTTAATAAATACAGTTTTGGTCAATTGACTTAGTTGTGATCTACTTCTCTGCATGAAAGTTTAAAATGAGCATATATTAATGCAGTTTGAACAAGAATGTTTTATGTAGACACATAGAATCATAATAGTGCTGTGATTATATGTATCAAGTCTTAATTCAAGGCTAAGGCAAAATATCGAGATATATATCACGTATCGCGATATTGCCCAAGAATATCGAGATAATAGAAAAAGGCCATATGTCCCAGCCCTACTTCATATAATAATTTAATGGAAAAAAAACGCTTAATTTCAGATAAAATAACACAGTAAAGTTAGTGTGGAATTTACTGATTGATATATTCATGGAGTACAGGTTTTGTTGTGAATTTAGTTTTTGAGACGCTGTGCAAAAACCTTCATAAAGATGGTTTCAAAACAACTTCAAAGATGCGTTAACTTTCATACTTTATTTTTCAGCCGTCGAAATGTACCGTACTTTTAGTCGACTAAAATTAAATCAATTTAGATGACTAAAATATGACTAAAATTAAAATAAATTTTCGGCGAAAGACTACGACTAAAACTAGGTCAAAAATTGCTGTCAGAATTAACACTGCTCTCTCTAGTGTTGTCTTTTGAGAATGTGTCGGATGAGGTTTGTGAGATATTGATTGTGAGCAGATATGTTTTAATGCATACCGCTGCTTGATCCTGGCGTACTGAATTGCGATGAATCCAAATGTTTTCGCGGTGTGGAAATGTTGCTGACGTCCAACACCGGCATCGGAGATGATGCGTCTTTGCCGACAGAGCTGCCAGAGAAGAATCAAATTGGTGTCATACAGGAAGTGGCAAGCTTTCATACAAAAACAAACCTGCAGTATCAATCTACTGTTTAACCCCTGTGGGTGGAATGGCTTCTGCCTCCCAATGAGCTATTTATCCTGCCTTAAGCTGGAGGTGGGAGCAATTTAGACCCTTAAAACTCAGGCGCTGTGAACACAGTGAGACTGCTAAGTGAGTGGGCTGTATGAGGGCTGGCTTTGTTGTTAGAAGGAAAACAATGCAGGGAGGCCTGTCACTGGCTGACCTGCAGTAATAAATCACTGTAACTTGCTGACCTGCCGTCGCCTTAATTACTCCTCACCCACACACACGCACGTAAACAAACCAAAGTAAGTAATAAGTTTCACCGCCACATGCAGAAGACAAAAAACTAAGTACTGAAATTGATTGTGCTGCACATGTGAGGCTTTTAGTACATATCTACCAAATCTTTAAAGTTAAAAAGTCCCAACGATAGTCACACACACACGAGGCGTGGTGAAATTATCCTCTGCATTTGACTCATCCCCATGTTCACTTCCTGTGAGGTGAGGGGAGCAGTGAAGATTTTAGTGATTTAACCCCCAATTACAATCCTTGTCGCTGAGGGAGGCAATGGGTCCCATTTTTATGGTCTTTGGTATGACTTTGAACTAACGACCTTCCAGTCTCAGGGTGGACACTCTAACCCAGTGATTCTTAACCTTGCTGAATATACCGAACCCCACCAGTTTCATATGCGCATTCACCGAACCCTTCTTTAGTGAAAAATAAAAATGTTTTTCAAATTCAAGACAGAGTTTTTTTTTACTGGTGCACAAAATGAACTGTGCATGAACATCACCTTGTTCAAAGAACAAAACCAACACAATGCATGAACTCACATCAAATTACACACCTGCAAATTAGATGGAAAATTAGGGAGAACATTGTTTGGGGGTGTCCATAATACGCCAATAGGGAGAAGTTTTTATTTACACAATGAGTCAGGTGTATCTTGCAGGGGCTCCGCCAAACCCCTGAGGCCGACTCACCGAACCCCTAGGGTTCGATCGAACCCTGGTTAAGAACCACTGCTCTAACCCCATGGCCATTGAGCAGGTGCACTATCATGCAAAATATATGCAAAAAAGCAACAAGTTACACAAGCTTAAATTGCTTTTTTGTAGGTAGGTGGTCCGAAAATAACTGGCAACTTTCCCCTGGTCGTCTCAGCAAAGTAAGAACTTATAACAAGGAGGTCACAACTTTGCAAAAGGCTACTTTGTGACTTAAAAGATGCACAAAAAAGGATCAGCACCTCAGATGCAGCAAACAGGATGATTTTACTTGCTGTCTCTTTCAGCATTGCACTTTTTTTTTTATTATCTGTCAAACAAACGCAGCTAGGGGTCCTACCCGAGAAGACGCGTTGCATTCTTGTCCTTCTTAAGTCCCAGGCGGCTGGTGGACTTGATATAGAGGTGGCGGTGCAGCTCGTCGATGAGCACCAGGTGGATGTTGAGCTTTTTGCTGTGCAGCTCCAGGCGTAGGTCACTCAGACCCTCTACCTGCAGCAGGGGACCCTCCAGGGACCCCACGGCAGACACCTACACAGGGATAAAGAGTATCAACATCTTGCGCCAATACTTAAATCTCGATATGTAGCATCAATCCATCTTAGCTGTGCGCTCTAACATCAAGTAAACTGAACTCCCAGACACGGTGATCAGTGGATTAAAAGTATAGGTTTGAACACTCAACCATTTGTCAGAGGTTTTGGGTTGTCTAGTTTAGAGCCCAGGAGTGTTCAAAGAGCACAGGGCGGACGTTCCCTTCAGGGTTGATATTTTTGTTGTGGGTAATACCCTTCACTCTACCCGGCAATGGATCTACTAAGCTCTGCTTTCAGGTCAAAATTCCTGACAAACTGGTTGCTTTATTATTAGTTTTGCAGGACACAACCGGACACATTCATCTTTCCACGGCGCAGTGCACGCGCTCCCTGTCTCTCTCTTTACACGCTCACTCACTCACTGACGTCACTTAGCCAACACATTACCATTCTCACAAACACACATTCACTACTCTCAAAAGTTAACCAGCTCCCCTACTCTGCACAGGTGGATACGTAGACGCGCACACAACTGCTTGGTTTGATGCCAAATATTAGCGGGGTTAGGAGCGCCCAATTAGTGTCAACTAATTTGAAGTGAAATGAGTGAATTTTGATCCAAATTCCTACAATTTGTGTTTTATCTTTAACACATGTGTGTTTTACCTGCTACATGGCTTATCTGTGTACATGTATCCATAGTTTTGTTTTTAGTATGTAATTTATAATTAATAATTGTATTTTTCTTAAAGCACAGACCAGGCAGAGTGGCAACCATAAATCTTAAGTTCAAGTATCAATGATTGTCACACACATACTAGATGTGGCGAAATTATTCTCTGCATTTGACCCATCACCCTTGATCACCCCCTGGGAGGTGAGCGGAGCAGTGGGCAGCAGCGGTGCCGCGCCCGGGAATTATTTATGGTGAGTTACCCCCCAATTCCAACCCTTAATGCTGAGTGCCAAGCAGGGAGGTAATGGGTCCCATTTTTATAGCCTTTGGTATGACTCGGCCGGGACTTGAACTCATGACCTACCGATCTCAGGGTGGACACTCTAACCACTAGGCCACTGAGTAGGTGAATAATTTAATATATTGTCAGTAAAAGTTTCTGTTCTATTCTAACCTTATCCTTGATTATGGTAGACTAAATGTAATATGGAAAACTGTAAATTGTTATTTTAGTGCAACAAGAAAAACCCAATGTGTTTATTTATATTTACATTTTAACCTTGTAAAAGTGTTCTTTGACTGTTAGTGTTTAATATACTGTAAGATTTTCTGTTCAAATAAAGCCAATATTAAAACATTTTTTGAGGGAAAAGTATCGATGTACATTTTGGTACCGGTAATAAATTATTGGTAACGGGACAACCCTAGATCAAAGTATATGGAGCTGCCACGTGGTGCTTTTTGTCTTTGGGACAAATAAATGCTCATTTTGTTTAGAGTTATTCTATAAAAAGGGTCACATAAGAGAAAGTGCTGAATACTGTACATTTGTAGAATACCAGTTGCAGAGCTTTAGTAACAAACCAATGCATACTGTATTTCTGTATCTGGCATCTTTATAAGATTGTTTAAAGATTTGAAGTCATACTGTGAGAGCAGGCGAGCGCTTTGACCTTTAATAAAAATTGACTAAAATACATTTGACGTGCAGAAAGAAAAGAAAAGGAGAGAAACCGGTGTGGTTTTTATTGAACATCACAAGGCTTATGACTGCAGAGAGAACTGAGAAGAATTGTAATTCTCTGAGATAAGCTTTTCTCAAACACACTTTCAGTTTGACCAAAGCCACCACTTTCCAGGAAATAAATCGGTTACACTACTTTTGTAACGTCCAGATCAATTAAATAAAGCATATTTTAAGTTTTCCGGGAGGCAACGAAGCATCCGACTCACTTTGAACTCCTATACAAAAACCTGTCAAAGCCACTGAGCGCAGGTTGAAGGAAGTTTCGCTTTGTTCCGCCCTCACCAAGAGGATTTTTGCGCTCCTTTTGTGCTCACCGCCACCACTCACAGTCTACAGGAGATAACTATTCAAGCAAACTAATTATTGCCAAAGTCAGAATTTGTGGGATTGACAGTGGAAGAGAGACATCACAGAGTCTGGTCGTTTTATTCCGTATTGCCACCCTGAATGCTCCCCTGCTTTAAAAACACACATCAAACGCACTTGCACAACGTCACGCCGCACTAGTATAGACACCAAGCTACAAATTGGGTGTTTAGTGTGCAAGAGGATGGAAAAAATCTGTCTCCAAGGCAGAACTATTGTTGTTAATACTGGATGTGCACCATGCCCCACTAAACAACTTATTTACAACCTAACCACAAATCAAATGCATGTTTAAATATGTTCATTTGTTGAGATGTGCGATATTGGCTAAGGAAAAACCCCACACATTTGAGTGTGATTTCCTCTAAATGACTCACCAGCATATCCGTGGCATGGAGGTAGTGCTTGCTGGCCATATAAGCCTCCAGGCGCTGAGGCACTTGCTTGATGCTCTCAATTTCATCCAGCAACTGCAAGACGTGCTTGTGTTCGATGCCTTCGATCCACAGCTTCCTCAGCTCGTCCCGTTTGCAGTGCAGCAGCATCTTACAGGACAGCAGATTCTCCTTTACCTGCAAAACAAAGTGTGAAATACTCACTTTTTCGGCTGTGCGTTGGTAAATTAACACTCTACCTGCTTAATTTTGTTACGAGAGGTGGTGATGCGCTCGGTGATGCTTTGGTACGTCCTGATGGCGGTGGTGAGCTCGGCATAATTCTGGACGATGAGCTCATCAAGATCCCGGTCACATGTTTCAAAAGCTTCCTCAAGACGGCCTTTCTCTGTCTCCCTGTCCTGGACGTCATCGCTGCTGGACAAAGTCCTGAACGGAATAAGTGAAGTGAATAAAAGTTAAAGTACCAATGATTTTCACACACACACACACACTAGTTGTGTTGAGATTATCTTCTGCATTTGACCTGTCACCGTCCCCCCCCAGGGTGAGGGGAGCAGTGAGCAGCCCGGGAATCATTTTGGTGATTTAACCCCCAATTCCAACCCTGCTGAGTGCCAAGCAGAGAGGTAATGGGTCACATTTTTATAGTCTTTGGTATGACACGACCTACCGATTTTAGGGCGGACAATCTAACCACTAGCCCACTGAGCAGGTCGTATATTTATATAGCGCTTTTCTCTAGTGACTCAAAGTGCTTTTACAAAGTGAAACCCAATATCTAAGTTTTTTGTTAAGAACCACCAAATCATAAGTGACACAAAGATGATTGCTGACGGCCTCAATATGTTTTTTTGTCAATATTGGACCTAAACTGGCAAAAAAAAAACAATTGATGATGAACAGCCCATGGAATTTATTGCAAAAAATCCTTATTCGATGTCCCTTACTCAGACTATCGAAAAGGAAGTATTGGAGGTTATTCAGAAAAGCAAGAACAAAACATCACGTGACATTCAAAGTTAAAGTTAAAGTACCAATGATTATGACCTCGACATGAGGAAGGTCCAGAACGTAGCGGAAGAAATCATCAAACCATCCAAACACATTTGCAATTGATCTTTTCGACTTGGGCAATTTCCTTCACAAATTAAACTCTCAAAAGTCATCCCCAGCTTCAAATTTGGAGACAAACACCACTTCACAAATTACCGGCCCGTCTCCCTTCTGCCACAGTTATCTAAAACATTGGAAAAATTATTTGATAATAGACTTCGCGGCTTCATTGAAAAGCACAAATTATTATCTGATTGTCTATATGGGTTCCAACAAAATAGGTTAACTTCATTAGCTTTAATTGATTTAATAGAGAACATTACTAATGGTATCAAGAAGAATAAATTTGTTATAGGATTTTTTTATTGACCTGCAAAAGGCTTTTGATACCATTGACCACCAGAATTTGGTAAATAAACTGGAAAACTATGGCATAAGGGGATTGGTAGGGAAATGGCTGGAGAGCTACTTAAATGAGAGACAGCAGATTGTTCAGATGGACCAACATCAATCTACACTCATGAACATAACCTGTGGAGTCCCATAGGGCTCGATACTGGAACCCACACTATATATAATATATATCAACGAAATATGTCAAGTATCAACATTGCTGAAGTTCATCCTCTTTGCTGATGATACAACAATTACATGTGCAGGTGACCACGTGAAGCAACTTCTGGCCTCTGTAACTGAGGAGATGATAAAGTTAAAAACTTGGTTTAATACGAACAAATTGTCTCTGAATTTAAAGAAGACCAAAATAATGCTCTTTAGCAATAGCAAAAGTAATATACCGATCTGGATTGTTATTGATGATACACCAATGGAATATGTTCAACAAAATTCTTTCTTAAGAGTGGTAATTGATGAAAATATCTCATGGAAGCCTCATATAAGTTACCTGAGGACACAAGTTGCTAAATGTGTTGGAATGATGAGGAGATCTTGTCATTTATTGAACACCGATGCTCTGCTGTCATTCATTTATTATGTCATATTTAAACAATTGTGTTGAAGTCTGGGGAAATTGTTATGAATCACATTTTCAGCCTTTGGTCACTCTGCAGAAAAAGGCTATCAGGATTGTGTCCAATGTTCACTACGGACATCATTCAAATCCACTATTTATGGACTTAAAGCAACTTAAACTGAATGATGTGATCAATTTTAAAACTGCTCAAATTATGTTTAGGGCATCCCAAAACTCTCTACCATCCAATATACAGAACCTATTCCATGATAGAGATGATCACCACAAATTATGTTTTCCTAAATTTAGAACCACTTTAAAATCAATGTGCATTTCAGTGCGTGGAGTTAGTCTGTGGAACAACTTAGGGGACAAGTTAAAAATGTGTTCTAACATGATTCAATTTAAAACACTGTTTAAAAAATAAGTACTGAATAAGTACGAGGAGGAAAGAGAGTGATGCCCTCAGCACAGAGCGACGGGAGAGAGGTGTATGGTCAGACAGTGTTTGGGCCTGTGTGTGTGCGTGTGTATGTTTTGTATCGTCTTGTATCATAGTAACAGTGGTACTATCGAATTGTTAGTGTACAAAAGTTGTTCTTGTTTTTGATGAGATAGTATTGTTCTTGTATTATATTGTTTATGTTAAATGTGTAATGAGTGAGAGGGTTTGGGATATTATAAGCATCTGCTTCATTCAACCCCTTTTCAAGCCTTGCATGATTATCTCTGCCAAAATGTAAAAAAGAAAAGGAAAAAAAGTGTTTTGTTGTACTGTGCAGGTTTGAAATAAATATTTCAATCAATCAATCATATTTAAACCATGTGGATGGCAGGTGGGTAAAGTAACAAGTGACAAGGATGGCCGAAGCGGGGAATCGAACCTGGAACTAGGGTTGGGCGATTCATCGTTAGCTGCGATGCTAGCAGAGCCGTGCGAGTGGTGATACGAGAGAAAAAAAGGTGCGAATGAAGGAAGAAGTAATTCCCAAGAAAAACCGCAGGGGGTACAACATCTGGCGGCGGTTTGGCTTCAAGTGGGAATATCAATCAATCAATGTTTATTTATATAGCCCCAAATCACAAATGTCTCAAAGGACTGCACAAATCATTACGACTACAACATCCTCGGAAGAACCCACAAAAGGGCAAGGAAAACTCACACCCAGTGGGCAGAGAGAATTCACATCCAGTGGGACGCCAGTGACAATGCTGACTATGAGAAACCTTGGAGAGGACCTCAGATGTGGGCAACCCCCCCTCTCTAGGGGACCGAAAGCAATGGATGTCGAGCGGGTCTAACATGATACTGTGAAAGTTCAATCCATAGTGGCTCCAACACAGCCGCGAGAGTTCAGTTCAAGCGGATCCAAGACAGCAGCGAGAGTCCCGTCCACAGGAAACCATCTTAAGCGGATCAGCAGCGTAGAGATGTCCCAACCGATACAGGCGAGCGGTCCATCCTGGGTCCCGACGAGCGGTCCATCCTGGGTCTCGACTCTGGACAGCCAGTACTTCATCCATGGTCATCGGACCGGACCCTCTCCACAAGGGAGGGGGGGACATAGGAGAAAGAAAAGAAGCGGCAGATCAACTGGTCTAAAAAGGAGGTCTATTTAAAGGCTAGAGTATACAGATGAGTTTTAAGGTGAGACTTAAATGCTTCTACTGAGGTAGCATCTCGAACTGTTACCGGGAGGGCATTCCAGAGTACTGGAGCCCGAACGGAAAACGCTCTATAGCCCGCAGACTTTTTTTGGGCTCTAGGAATCGATATGTCGAACAGACAACCGTAATAAGTCAAGCATACGGCACAAGCGTTTCTATAAAAAGTAGCTTTACTGCTTATGTGTATATATGCTTATATGTAGCATTATTTGAAAAGTCACCCGCTAGAGAATGAAGAGCGCTTCAAACTGCATATCAACATCTCCGTTCGGTGCCACACCATCAAAATGCCGAGGCAAACAATTCCACATCAACACCGTATGAAAAAAATATAATTTAATAAAGTCCGTAGTAACCTACCACATAGCGAAGGACGAACACTATTTGATTTCCTATTATGCAGCTCATTTTTATTTGACACTTAAAATGTCTCTGACAATCTTGCACTTTCTGTTTTGGAAATTACATGAATGTTTGTGCCGCTGCTTAATAACTGTTTAATAAATACAGTTGTGGTCAATTGACTTAGTTGTGATTTCCTTCTCCGCATGGAAGTTTAAAAGTACCATATATTAATGTAGTATGAAGAAGAATGTTTTAATGTAGACACAAATAATAATCATAATGCTGTGATTATCAATCAATCAATCAATGTTTATTTATATAGACCTAAATTACCAGTGTCTCAAAGGGCTGCACAAACCACAACACAAACCACAACGACATCCTCGGTAGAGCCCACATAAGGGCAAGGAAAACTCACCCCAGTGGGGAGTTGGTGACAGTGACAATGATGACTATGAGAAATCTTGGAGAGGACCGCATATGTGGGCTACCCGTAAGAATATCGAGACATTAAAAAAAGGCCATACTGCCCTACCTGGATCCCTCAAGTTGCTGACACAGCCGAGCTGTACCACCCCAATAATAAGTGGGAGACGCATGCTATGTTTGTACACACATTCAATGATCACAATGTTATTGTTATATATATATATAGTGGGGCAAAAAAGTATTAAGTCAGCCACCGATTGTGCAGGTTCTTCCACTTAAAATGATGACAGATGTCTGTAATTTTCATCATAGGTACACTTCAACTGTGAGAGAAAGAATGAGAAAAAAAATCCAGCAATTCTCATTGTAGGAATTTTAAAGAATTTATTTGTAAATTATGGTGAAAAATAGGTATTTGATCAACCATTCAAAGCTCTCACTGATGGAATGAGGTTTTGGCTCAAAATCTCACGATACATGGCCCCATTCATTCTTTCCTTAACAGGGATCAATCGTCCTGTCCCCGTAGCAGAAAAACAGCCCCAAAGCATGATGTTTCCACCCCCATGCTTCACAGTAGGTATGGTGTTCTTGGGATGCAACTCAGTATTATTCTTCCTCCAAACACGACGAGTTGAGTTTATACCAAAAAGTTCTATTTTGGTTTCATCTGACCACATGACATTCTCCCATGAGCTCTCTGGCAAACTTCAGACAGGCCTGGACATGTACTGGCTTAAGCAGGGGGACACGTCTGGCACTGCAGGATTTGATTCCCTGTCAGCGTATTGTATTACTGATGGTAACCTTTGTTACTTTGGTCCCAGCTCTCTGCAGGTCATTCACCCTGTCCCCCCGTGGGTTCTGGGATTTTTGCTCACCGTTTTCATTATCATTTTGACCCCACAGGATGAGATCTTGCGTGGAGCCCCACAGTTGATTTTTTCACACCAAGCTGCTTGCCTATTGTAGATTCACTCTTCCCAGTCTGGTGCAGGTCTACAATTATTTTCCTGGTGTCCTTCGACAGCTCTTTGGTCTTGGCCCATAGTGGAGTTTGGAGTCTGACTGTTTGAGGCTGGTGACAGGTGTCTTTTATACAGATAACGAGTTCGAACAAGTGCCATTAATACAGGTAACGAGTGGAGGACAGAAGAGCTTCTTAAAGAAGAAGTTACAGTTCATGAATTGATTAACGTGGACCCCGACTTAAACAAGTTGAAAAACTTATTCGGGTGCTACCATTTAGTGGTCAATTGTACGGAATATGTACTGTACTGTGCAATCTACTAATAAAAGTATCAATCAATCAATCAAAAGGTCTGTGATGGTTTCCTGTGGACGGGACTCTCGCTGCTGTCTTGGAGCAACTATGGATTGAACTTTCACAGTATCATGTTAGACCCGCTCGACATCCATTGCTTTCGGTCCCCTAGAGGGGGGGGGGTTGCCCACATCTGAGGTCCTCTCCAAGGTTTCTCATAGTCAGCATTGTCACTGGCGTCCCACTGGATGTGAATTCTCCCTGCCCACTGGGTGTGAGTTTTCCTTGCCCTTTTGTGGGTTCTTCCGAGGATGTTGTAGTCGTAATGATTTGTGCAGTCCTTTGAGACATTTGTGATTTGGGGCTATATAAATAAACATTGATTGATTGATGATTGATGTGAGAGCCAGAAAATCTTCCTTGTTTGAAGTGTGCAAATACTTATTTCCACCATAATTTACAAATAAATTATTCAAAATTCCTACAATTTGAATTCCTTGATTTTTTTTTTCACATTCTGTCTCTCACAGTTGAAGTGTACCTATGATGAAAATTACAGACCTCTGTCATGATTTTAAGTGGGAGAACTTGCACAAACGGTGGCTGCCTAATACTTTTTTGCCCCACTGTATATGTATATATCCATCCATCCATCCATCCATTTTCTACCGCTTATTCCCTTTCGGGGTCGCGGGGGGCGCTGGCGCCTATCTCGGCTACAATCGGGCGGAAGGCGGGGTACACCCTGGACAAGTCGCCACCTCATCGCAGGGCCAACACAGATAGACAGACAACATTCACACTCACATTCACACACTAGGGCCAATTTAGTGTTGCCAATCAACCTATCCCCAGGTGCATGTCTTTGGAAGTGGGAGGAAGCCGGAGTACCCGGAGGGAACCCACGCATTCACGGGGAGAACATGCAAACTCCACACAGAAAGATCCCGAGCCTGGATTTGAACCCAGGACTGCAGGACCTTCGTATTGTGAGGCAGACGCACTAACCCCTCTGCCACCGTGAAGCCCATATATATATATATATATATATATATATATATGTATATATATATATATATATGTGTATGTGTATGTGTGTGTGTGTGTGTGTGTGTGTGTGTGTGTGTGTGTGTGTGTGTGTGTATGTATACACTGTATAATGTTGACTTGGTGATAGTCGT
Organism: Nerophis ophidion; assembly: GCF_033978795.1. Classification (NCBI taxonomy): domain Eukaryota; kingdom Metazoa; phylum Chordata; class Actinopteri; order Syngnathiformes; family Syngnathidae; genus Nerophis; species Nerophis ophidion. The sequence continues at coordinate 9,218,395 of NC_084620.1, forward strand.
GTGAATGGTAGTGTAAAATAGCTGGCACTACTTGATCTCTTTAAACGGTATTTTAAGAGACAAGCGCGTAAAACACCCGCACAGTAAAGATATAATCAGCTTAAGGGGAGACAAAAGGTTATAATACTAAATTGACAGTTAGCTGACACACATTTGCTTGAGTCAAACAGGAAGGACACTACGACGCTAACAGGAAGGATAGCATTCTCATTTCAGAACATCCGTAAATGCGATCGGCCACAAAATGCATTGCAAACGACGACCAATTGATGAATTGGAAAAAGTGTGTTTCAAAAAAATACCTTATGACGGAGATGAGAAGTCCGGAGGGATCTTTGCTTTTGTTGACAGCGCCTCTGTATCGCCCTGTGTCAGATGCCATCTTTTCCAGTTGCTCAGGCCGGAAGCAGAAGGCGGGTGTTTCGCTCCTGAAGGATTGTGGGAGTTGTAGTTGAAAATGCGATTACTGGCTGGACTTCACCGTAGAGCAGATTTCAGAAGGGTTTTAAAGGCCTACTGAAACCCACTACTACTCACCACGCAGTCTGATAGTTTATATATCAATGATGAAATATTAACATTGCAACACATGCCAATACGGCCTTTTTAGTTTACTAAATTGCAATTTTAAATTTCCCGGGACTATTTTCTCTAAAACGTCGCATAAGGATGCCGTGTACGTGTGACGTCATGGGCTGTTAGGAAATGTGAGCGCTGCGCACACACACAGCTAAAACTCGTCTGATTTAACTGCATAATTACACAGTATTTTGGACATCTGTGTTGCTGAATCTTTTGCAATTTGTTCAATTAATATTGATGAAGTCAAAGTAGAACAATGGAGTTGGGAAGCTTCAGCCTTTAGCCACACAAACACACAGTGATTCCTTGTTTAAAATTCAAGGAGTTGAAACTTTACTATGGATCACAGCGGACATGGATCCCGACCTCTTGTCCACCAGCAGGTTTCGGTGGAAAAATTGTGGTTAAAAAGTCATCACTTACCCGATATCAGCTGAGCTTGCGCCTCCAGTACAGCTGCCGTCGACTTCCCTGAGACACTGCGCGTCAACACTTGGCCGTGGACGTACACTTCCGACTATCAGGTACTGTTAAACTCACTAAAACACTAGCAACACAATAGAAAGATAAGGGATTTCCCAGAATCATCCTAGTAAATGTCTCTAAAAACATATGAATCCGTCTCAATGCAACGCGATTGCAATCGCGTTTTTATTTTTTCCAGTCTGTCGCTATCAATATCCCCAAACACGAATCTTTCATCCTCTCTCAAACCAATCGGGAAATTGTCGTTTTCTCGGTCCGAATAGCTCTTTTTGTTGGAGGCTCCCATTAAAATCAATGTGAATATAAGAGGAGCCAACAACATGTGACGTCATCTTCTGCGACTTCCGGTAGAGGCAGGGCTTTTCTCCAGTTGCGAACTTTATCGTGGATGTTCTCTACTAAATCCTTTCAGCAAAAATATGGCAATATCGCGAAATGATCAAGTATGACACATAGAATGGACCTGCTATCCCCGCTTAAATAAGAAAATCGCATTTCAGTAGGCTTATAAGGTTCAATTTAAAGTTGTAAATGGTAAACATTCTTAAACGAGTATTATTAATAATAACAGCAGTGTAATATTATTGAATAGGAGTGTTTTTAACTGACACAATATATACCAGTGGTTCACAAAAGGGGGTATGCGTACCCTTGGGGGTACTTGAAGGTAGGGCTGGGCAATATTTCGATATACGACATAAATCGAGGGTTTGTCTCTGTGCGATATAGAAAATGACTATATCGTAATATTCGAGTAGACGTTCTCACGCAGTTGTTTTTAGCTGCGGGCATTACACTACAAGCTCTCCTCGCTCTTTCCTATGTCTCCTTCTCACAGACAAGTAGGCGCACATTCTTACATACGTCACATACTGTCACGTCATACATCACTTACGTATACGCCCTTGCCCAGCAGAGAGGTAGCGACGTGGCTAACGTTAGCTGTGATGCTAGCGGGTTGTTGCGAGAGAAAGAAGGTGTGAATCTCGTAACAAATGAAGGAAGAATTAATTCCCGAGAAAAACAGCAGGGGGTCCATCGTCCGGCGGTGATTCGGCTTCAAGCGGGAGTATGTCGAATAGACAACTTTAATTTGTCATGTGTGGGGCACAAGCGTTTAAAAGTCAACTGCTAATAACTTTTATAAATACAGTTTTGGTAAATTGTCTTAGTTGTGATTTCCTTCTCTGCATGAAAGTTTAAAAGTCGCATATATTAGTGCAGTAAAAACAAGAATGTTTTAATGTAGACACATAGAATCACCATACTGCTGTGATTATATGTATCCAGTGTTCATTCAAGGCTAAGGGAAAATACAGAGAAGTATATCGTATATCGTGATATGGCCTAAAAATATCGCGGTATTAAAAAAAGGCAATATCGCCCAGCCCTCCTTAAAGGTATGCCAAGGGTTACGTGAGATTTTTTTCAAATATTCTAAAAATAGCAACAATTCAAAAATCCTTTATAAATACATGTATTGAATAATAATTCAACAAAATATGAATGTAAGTTCATAAACTGAAAACAAATTCAACAATGCAATATTCACTGTTGACAGCTAGATTTTTTGTGGACATGTTCCATAAATATTGATGTTAAAGATTTTTTTTTTTTTTTTGAAGAAATGTTTAGAATTAAGTTCATGAATCCAGATGGATCTCTATTACAATACCCAAAGAGGGCAATTTAAGTTGATGATTACTTCTACAGTTGTCATCAAAATTATTCAACCCACACACATTTTTGGTGTTTTAGCAAGTTGGACATTTATTCCATATTTTGTTTACAGTCATATCAAATAAAGATGTGTCAAATAGACAACTGCAACTTAAATTGTAATACTGTATTTTACAAAATACCAAAAAAGGACATTTTTCTTAATATCTCATTGACAAAATGATTCAACCCCCTAGTTACATGCATCTTTAGTACTTAGTAGAACACCCTTTGGCAGTAATTACATCCTTCAAACGTGATACATAACCGGACACAAGCTTCTTGCAACGATCTACAGGTATTTTAGCACATTCCTCTTGGGCAAAGGCCTCCAGTTCATTCATATTCTTGGGCTTGCGTGCTGCAACTGCCTTCTTCAAGTCCCACCACAGGTTTTCTATAGGATTTAGGTCTGGCGACTGTAAAGGCCACTCCAGAGTCTTCCAGCCCTTCTTCTGCAACCACTCTGATGTTGATTTGGAGGTATGCTTGGGATTGTTGTCCTGTTGGAAGGTCCAACGTCTCCCAAGCCTCAGCTTCGTCACTGACTTCATGACATTTGCAGCTAATATATCCTGGTAGGAAATAGAATTCATAATGCCTTGAATGCGCTGGAGATTCCCGGTACCTGAGGCAGAGAAACAGCCCCAGAGCATGACTGACCCCCCACCATGCTTAACAGTAGGCAAGGTGTTCTTCTCTTTGTAAGCTTCATTTTTTCTCCTCAAGACATGACGTTGATTCATAGGCCCAAAGAGTTCCAGTTTTGTCTCATCACTCCATAGAAGAGTTTCCCAAAACCTTTGGGGTTTGTCCAGATGATTTTTGGCATACTGGAGTCTATTTTTCTTGTGGCTGGTAGACAAAAGTGGGGTGCGCCTGGGAGTTCTGGCATGGAGGCCTTCATCTCGTAGTGCGCGCCCTATTGTCTGGGACGAAACCTGCGTTCCCCCCTCTGCAATGTCCTGTTGTAGTTCCTCAGCTGTTACCCGGGGGTTTTTCACCACTGTACGCTTCAAATACCGGACAGCAGTTGCACACAGCATCCTCTTTCTACCACGCCCAGGTAGTGTTTCCACTGTGCCTTTAGCTTTAGACTTGTGAATTATGCTCCCAACTGTGTCTCTTGGAATGTGTAATGTCTTTGCTATTTTCTTATATCCATATCTTTTCTTATGAAGAGAAATTACCTCCTCTCTTGACTTATTTGACCACTCCCTGGACTTCACCATGTTGCAAATTCCACCATTGACCATTTACAAGAAGCTAAGCGTCACAGTCTTTTTCAACCAGTTTAATTGTTGTCGTTATGGTTCAAATCGCATCTACAGGTGTTTTCAACACCTGATTGAAAAGACCTTATTCAAATTCTGTTCCTAAGAGTTATGATCTTCAAGGGGTTGAATAATTTTGTCAATGAGATATAAAGATAAATGACACTGTTTGGTATGTTACAAAATATAATGTTGTAATTCAAGTTGCATTTGTCTATTTAATGCATCTTTATTTGATATGACTATAAACAAAATATGGAATAAAGGAACTCTCCTGAAGGAATCAATAAAGTACTATCTATCTATCTATCTATCTATCTATCTATCTATCTATCTATCTATCTATCTATCTATCTATCTATCTATCTATCTATAAATGTCCTACTTGCTAAAACTCCAAAATTGTGTGGGAGTTGAATACTTTTGATCACAACTGTATGTGTAGAAATCTGTATTTATAATTGAATCACTTGTTTATTTTTCAACAAGTTTTTAGTTATTTTTATATCTTTTTTTTTCTAAATAGTTCAAGAAAGACCACTACAAATGAGCAATATTTTTGCACTGTTATACAATTTAATAAACCAGAAACTGATGACATAGTGCTGTATTTTACTTCTTTATCTCTTTTTTTCAATCAAAAATGCTTTGTTCTGATTAGGAGGTACTTGAAGTAAAAAAAATGTTCACAGGGGGTACATCACTGAAAAAAGGTGTAGAACCACTGATATATATCAATGACCACATTTAACTACATATTAATATTTGTTTCCTTTTGTTTCACAATTTCAGCTTACATGTTCAGTCAATGTTTTTGTTTTGTTAAATGCAATATCCAACCACTTGTTTTAATGCGATATTGATTTTTGACAGAATGTGCAGATAATAAGAGATCTCCTTTCTTGGAGCATTCGATCCATATCTCTTGATATTGTGAAAGGAAAACCCAGCAGAGAGGGAAAAAAATTCAGTTGGTTAATAGCCTCTTCCATTTAGAGCATCCATAGTGTTAGATTTTTGTTGGACTTATCGCTGACAATCTTTGCTGTACCAACGACAATGGTAGAAGGCCATCGATTCTTGGGGCAGTTCGATCCTGAGTAGTCTAGACCTTGATTGATGTGCCGGTGGAGTGACGAGATAACACTGTTGGTGCGTCTTTTCTCAGCTAGCCAAACAAAGGTGAATACGCTGACGGTTTTCTTTTGAAAAGAAAGGAGTCGAGTTCTTCTGCTCCAGGTTTAATTTTGAAGTTCTTATCTTGAACCCTGATGACCGTATCTCATCGCTCCAACTAACCGACTTGCCTTCTTTTCTCAATAACTGTGCACCAAGGTCATCCTGCTCACCTTGATGTTCACAAACTGATTGATTTGACTGCAATAGAGCCTATACCTTGTTTCCATTTAAATATCTTCCCTGCAAATGAAATGATACGTTATTATAACCAAACAGACGAGGGTAATCTTGATCTGTTGTTTTATTAGGTCAAAATTCTGTCATGTATTCATTATACAAACCTTGTTTTCAATACAGCCTGAGACTTTTCAAAGAGCGCCCCTGGGGCATTTCTGCTATTCCAGTAATTCATTATGTAATCTGTGATCATAATAGATTCGCAGATGAGGGATTCCTCTGGGATTCTACTGCAATGCATGATAGCTCTATTCTTCGTTTACAACAGAAGGAGCAGAATTAAACTTGTTCAAACAATGACAAATGACATAGGAAAAAATAATCTGGAAAAAAATGCGCTTTCCACAAATAGAAACAGATGTAGTGTCAAAATACTAAATAACACCTAAGTATGACATATGGAACAAACAATTCTCTGACTCCTACCAATTGCTGTTATAATGATGCATGTGTGTATGTAAATGTGAGGCAATTAATGCACACAATTCAATATCAAAGGGTGATAATATTGGTTATATATGCAGATAAAGTGTAACATTAATTTGTGCCCAACAACCATAAATGCATGGAAAGGTCTTCATTGATTGTATTTATGTCTTTTTATAGCAGCCCCAGCTTGCAAACTTCCACTAATCGGAAGCAAAGAGCAAATAAATATATATATTTTTGTGTTTATAGTATATCAAGTTTTGAGAACAAGAATAATGAACTGTCAGTCCTAATGATAGCCTTATAGTCAAGGCAAATCAAATTGTGGTGTTATACTTTGATATCCTGCAAGGCTGCATGACTTTCTTTCTGGGAGGTTTATGGTTTCGATTAGAAAAAGCAGAGCCATAGTTTTTCATTTTGAAGGCTGACAGGCTACGGAACTCGGAATCGAATTGTAGACTGAAAAAGCTAAGATATGAAGACACAGATGTCTTCCTGAGTTTAGAAATAGTCAAGCGATGTTGGTGTTATTACAAAGCAAGAAAAAAAACCCTGAAATGAGTAATGATACAATAATGTAAACAACAGATTGTAGTTGGAGCTGGACACAGATATGCTCCTTGTGTGCAAGTGAAGATGACAATCTGGGCGACGTTCCAAAGCCACGAGCAATATGTTGTGTTCAGTGTGAATTACCAAAGGTCATCAGAGGCACGGATACGCCTCCTTTCTCCTCCTTACCTTCTGTCTACAGCTCTGTGTCACAATTACCTCACAGTTGATTGCAATACATCCTTTTAATTGTGTCTTGACAAAGGCAACACATATCTACAGAAAATCTGTAAAAACACACTTAATGTTCACCAGTTAAGATGACAAAATAAATGTCTATTAGTGTCTATAATGTATTTATTGTACGCATAAAGGGAAGAAGATTAAGAACTATTCAGTAGGATTTAAGGTCCAAGCTTACATCACACTCAATTTTTTACTGCATGCCTCCGGTAAGTGCCGGAGGGAGAAGAGGTTTTAAAATAATTAGCGCATGCTTACTTTTACCGCATGCCTTTGGTAAGTGCAGGAGTGAGAAGAGGTTTTAAATTAATTAGCACCCCGGCGGCAATTCAAGGAAATACGGTAATCATTAACTTCGAATTTAATAGGAGCCACACCATTGCAAAAAAAGTTGGCACAGGAGCATTTTTAGCTGTAAACATTTCAGCATGTATTTTTTCCACATTAGCACCTTAATTGATTGTTTTTATTGTCCTGCTTTACTTGTTGCTGACGCCTTAATAAACTCCAATAACGTTTTTGTAATCCGAATTTTTATTTCAAGCGCAACAAACCAAAAATACTCTGCATCTACAAAATTCAAACAAAAACATTTTCAAACTATAAATATACAAAACCCAAAACCAGTGAAGTTGGCACATTGTGTAATTCATAAATAAAAACAGAATACAGTGATTAGCAAATCCTTATCAACTTATATTTAATTAAATAGACTGCAAAGACAAGATATTTAATGTTCGAACTGAGAAACATATTTTTTTTTTGCAAATACTGTATTTCCTTGAATTGCCGCAGGGCATATAGTATGCGCCTGACTTGAATTACTGCCGGTTCAAACTCGCTTTGCAAAATAATTAGCGCATGCTTAGTATTACCGCCTGGTCAATCTCGTGACGTCACAAGTGACACTTCCCCTGTCATCATTTTCAAAATGGAGGAGGCTGATTTAAATACCGGTAATTTGAAATCGCATAAAGGGAAGAAGATTAAGAGCTATTCAGTAGGATTTAAGGTCCAAGCTTACATCACACTCAAATTTTTACTGCATGCCTCCGGTAAGTGCCGGAGGGAGAAGAGGTTTTAAAATAATTAGCACATGCTTACTTTTACCGCATGCCTTTGGTAAGCGCAGGAGTGAGAAGAGGTTTTAAATTAATTAGCACCCCGGTGGCAATTCAAGGAAATACGGAAATCATTAACTTAGAATTTAATGGGAGCCACACCATTGCAAAAAAAGTTGGCACAGGAGCATTTTTACCACTGTGTTACATGGCCTTTCCTTTGAACAACACTCAGTAAACGTTTGGGAACTGAGGAGACCAATTTTTTAAGCTTTTCAGATGGAATTATTTTCCATTCTTGCTTGATGTACAGCTTAAGTTGTTCAACAGTCCGGGGTCCCTGTTCTGATATTTTAGGCTTCATATTGCGCCACACATTTTCAATGGGAGACAGGTCTGGACTATAAGCAGGCCAGTCTGGTACCCACACTTTTTTAATACAAAGCCAAGCTGTTGTAACATGTGTCCTGGCATTGTCTTGCTGAAATAAGCAGGGGCGTCCATGATGGCGTGGCGCAGTGGAAGAGTGGCCGTGCGCAACCCGAGGGTCCCTGGTTCAAATCCCATAGAGTACCAACCTCGTCACGTCCGTTGTGTCCTGAGCAAGACACTTCACCCTTGCTCCTGATGGGTGCTGGTTGGCGCCTTGCATGGCAGCTCCCTCCATCAGTGTGTGAATGTGTGTGTGAATGGGTAAATGTGGAAGTAGTGTCAAAGCGCTTTGAGTACCTTGAAGGTAGAAAAGCGCTATACTAGTACAACTCATTTATCATTTATTTATTAACATATGTTGCTCCAAAACCCGTATTTACATTGCAGCATTAATGGTGCCTTCACAGGTGTGTAAGTTACCCATTAACTTACACACCTGCTAATCCGACTCCGCTTGGGATGGTTTCCTGTGGACGGGACTCTCGCTGCTGTCTTGGATCCGCTTTGAACTGAACTCTCGCGGCTGTGTTGGATCCACTATGGAATTAACTTTCACAGTATCATGTTAGACCCGCTCGACATCCATTGCTTTCTGTCCCCCAGTGTGTGTGTGTGTGGGGGGGTTCTCTCCAAGGTTCTCATAGTCATCATTGTCACCGACGTCCCACTGGGTGTGAGTTCTCCTTGCCCACTGAGTGTTGAGTGTGAGTTTTCCTTGCCCTTATGTGGGTTTTTCCGAGGATGTCGTAGTGGTTTGTGCAGCCCTTTGAGACACTTGTGATTTAGGGCTATATAAATAAACATTGATTGATTGGGCACTAATACACCCCCATACTCTCACAAATTCCTTTCTTTTGAACCTTGCGCCTATAACAATCCGGATGACTCTTTTCCTCTTTGGTCCGGAGTACTCAACGTCCACAGTTTCCAAAAACTATTTGAAATGTGGACTTGTCAGACTACGGAACACTTTTCCACTTTGCATCAGTCGATGAGTGAAGCCGAGGGCGTTTCTGGGTGTTCTTGATAAATGGCTTTCACTTTGCATAGTAGAGTTTTAACTTGCACTTACAGATGTAGCAACAAACTTTATACTGTAGTTTTCTGAAGTGTTCCTGAGCCCATGTGGTGTATCTTTTACACACTGATGTTGGTTTTTGATGCAGTACCGCCTGAGGGATCAAAGGTCACGGGTATTCAATGTTGGTTTTCAGCCTTGCTGCTTACGTGCAGTGATTTATCCAGGTCCTTTAATGATATATTACGTACCGTGGATCAGTGGTCCCCAACCACTGGGCCGTGGTCCGGTACCGGGCCGTAGCCCGATTGGTACCGGACTGCAGAAGAATTTTTAATTAATATATATATATATATATATATATATATATATATATATATATATATATATATATATATATATATATATATTTTTTTTTTTTTTTTTTTACTTTAAAAAAAATATATATATATATATATTTTTTTTTTAAATTAAATCAACATATAAAACACAAGATACACTTACAATTAGTGCACCTCCCATTTTAATGACAAAACCTCCCTTTTTCATGAGAAGGAAAAAAAAAAATTGCCTCATGTAATTAAAGTGGAATATGATGATTGATATTTATACAGTGCTATTTCACAGAAATCTCTATGCAATTTATATGAAAAAAAAACTTGTGGTAAAAATCATTATAAGGTAACTTTAACTTCCATGTGGCAATATATGCATATATATTCCTATCCATTTGACATTGCAGATATTTTCACATTAGTGTCAGAGATAGACCAATATCTGGGATTGTAATGCTTTACAGGGCTGTAGTGTTTGTGAATCTTTTGAGCTAGGAATGTCACTATTCAACTTTTATTTATTCGCAGAATTGCATTACGGGTTCACCGCAGCCATCTTTGTACTCCTCTGCAATCTGGGTATGACTTTTAAACAGTACTATGATTCATCCATCCCTCCATTTCCTACCGCTTACTCCCTTTCGGATTTGCGGGGGGCGCTGGCGCCTATCCCAGCTACAAGCTGGTGGAAGGTGGTGTACACCCTGGACAAGTCGCCACCTCATCGCTGGGCCAACACGGATAGACAGACAACATTCACACTCACATTCACACACTAGGGCCCATTTAGTGTTGCCATTCAACCTATCCCCAGGTGCATGTCTTTGGAGGTGGGAGGAAGCCGGACTACCCGGAGGGAACCCACGCATTCACGGGGAGAACATGCAAACTTTAATAAACCCAGGACTGCAGGACCTTCGTATTGTGAGGCAGACACACTAACCCCTCTGCCACAGTGAAGCCCTACTATGATTCAAAGTAGCATAAAACTGACCAAAATATTTTCTATTGAGAATTCAACATACCCTACAACCAACGTTCACTCTAAGGTACGCACCTGTGCAATTGCACACTGCTCACGCGTCCTCTGCGCACAGCAAATAACGAATAAAAAGATAAGCGCATAACAGTGTGCACACGTCTGCCGTCGCTCAGATGTGCGCCACTGAATGCTCATGGAGTTTTGGCGTTTGCTCACACATATAAAAAATTGGAGGGAAAATTGCCTACCACTGATGTAACCAGTATAACTATCTAGGAAAATATAATACAATACAATCATGATCTGTACTTCATGAGGATTTTTGTTGTTGGTCAAAGTAAGCCATCAATGTCACTGGGCGGGGCTGAACATATCTAGTCCAATTATAACTTCTCTGGTCCAAGTGGAAGTGCTGGGTAACCAATCAGGTGTTACAATCCGCCCTCTGACTTTGATGCCTCTGTGTGACGGATAAGATTTATGTATGGAATGCTGACACACGGCAGCACGGTGGACCAGGGGTTGGTGCGTTTGGCTCACAATATGAAGGTCCTGAGTAGTCCTGGGTTCAATCCAGGGCTCGGGATCTTTCTGTGTGGAGTTTGCATGTCATCCCCGTGAATGCGTGGGTTCCCTCCGGGTACTCCGGCTTCCTCCCACTTCCAAAAACATGCACCTGGGGATAGGTTGATTGGCAACACTAAATGGTCCCTAGTGTGTGAATGTGAGTGTGAATGTTGTCTGTCTATCTGTGTTGGCCCTGCGATGAGGTGGTGACTTGTCCAGGGTGTAACCCGCCTTCGGCCTGATTGTAGCCGAGATAGGCACCGGCGCCCCCCGCGACCCCAAAGGGAATAAGCATTAGAAAATGGATGGATGGATGCTGACACACATTTTAATGAAATAATGTAATAAATTATTACACCATGAACAAATTATCAATCCATCCATCCATTTCCTACCGCTTGTCCCAGGCCAGAAAATACTAAATAAGCCCGAAATGGAAAATGGGCTTCCAGGAGGAGGTCAGAACATTGTAGAGGCAGATATCTTCTGACATGGTATCACTAGTGGACACTCCAATTAGTAGGTTGATTGGCAACACTAAATGGTCCCTAGTGTGTGAGTGTGAGTGTGAATGTTGTCTGTCTATCTGTGTTGGCCCTGCGATGAGGTGGCGACTTGTCCAGGGTGTACCCCGCCTTCCGCCCGAATGCAGCTGACATAGGCTCTAGCACCCCCCACAATCCCAAAAGGGACAAGCAGTAGAAAATGGATGGATGGATGGCTGGATGGATGGATGGATGGATGGATGGATGGATGGATGGATGGATGGACGGATGGATGGATAGATGGATGGATGAATGAATTAAATCACAAAAAAATAAATAATTCAATAAATCATGAAATAATTCATTTGTGAAATAATTACTTGTAAATGTTTCACGATAAAATTATTTAACAATAAGTGAAGTGAATTATATTTATATAGCGCTTTTTCTCTAGTGACTCAAAGCGCTTTACACAGTGAAACCCAATATCTAATTTTTACATTTAAACCAGTGTGGGTGGCACTGGGAGCAGGTGGGTAAAGTTTCTTGCCCGAGGACACAACGGTAATGACTAGGATGGCAGAAGTGGGGATGGAACCTGCAACCCTCAAGTTACTGGCACGACCGCGCTACCAACCGAGCTATACCGCCCCATTTAACATTACATAAACTATTGATACATTTGACGTATTTGTTTGAGCCTTTCTCTCCTTTTGGAGTTGTACAATCATAAATATGATTATTTTAAGAGTAGGTTTTCTTATTGTTTTCTGTGACACGTCTCCCATTGTTAAGTCAGCCTAGCATTAACACATTACATTTCATTCATTTTAACATATGTACAGTCGATTTGAGATGAGTGCTGCACTGTGTTTTAACAGCCTCTACATGAAACACAGCCGTTCAATACGGACCCCGTCTCCATATGTGTTAGATGTAAATATAAACGGAATACAATGATTTGCAAATCATGTTGAACCCATATTTAGTTGATTATGCTACAAAGACAACATATTTTATGTTAAAACTGAAAAACTTTTTGTTGCAAATAATCATTAACTTTAGAATTTGATGCCAGCAACACTTGACAATGAAGTTTGTAAAGGTAACAGTAAATACTGATAAAGTTGAGGAATGCTCATCTTATTTGGAACATCCAACAGGTGTGCAGGCTAATTGGGAACAGGTGGGTGCAATGATTGGGTATAAAAGCCTCTTTCCTGAAATGCTAAGTAAGTCACAAACAAGGATGGGGTTGAGGGTCACCGATTTTTAAGCAAATTGTCGAACATTTTTAGAACAACATTTCTCAACGAGCTATTGCAAGGAATTTAGGGATTTTGCCATCTACGGTCTGTAAAATCATCAAAAGGTTCAGAAAATCTGGAGAAATCACTGCAAGTAAGCGATGATAATATGGACCTTTGATCCCTAAGGCGGTGCTGCATCAAAAACCGACATCAGTGTGTAAAGGATATCACCACATGGGCTCAGGAACACTTCATAAAACCACTGTCAGTAACTACAGTTGGTCCTTACATCTGTAGGTGCAAGTTAAAACTCTACTATGCAAAGCGAAAGCCATTAATCAACAACACCCAGGAGCGCCGCCGGCTTCGCTGGGCCCGAGCTCATCTAAGATGGACTGATGCAAAGTGGAAAAGTGTTCTGTGGTCTGACGAGTCTACATTTCAAATTATATTTGGAAACTGTGGACGTGGTGTCCTCCAGAACATAGAGGAAAATAACCATCCGGATTGCTATAGGCGCAAAGTTCAAAAGCCAGCATCTGTGATGGTATGGGGGTGTATTAGTGCCCAAGGCATGTGTAACTTACAGATCTGTGAAGGCACCGTTAATGCTGAATGGTCCATACAGGTTTTGGAGCAACATATGTTGTCATCCAAGCAACGTTATCATGCTTATTCCAGCAAGACAAGTGTTAGAACAGCGTGGCTTCGTAGTAAAAGAGTGCGGGTACTTTCCTGGCCCGCAGCAGTGCAGACCTGTCTCCCATCAAAAATCTGTGGTGCATTATGAAGCGTAAAATACGACAGCAGAGACCCTGGACTGTTGAACGACTGAAACTCTACATAAAACAAAAATGGGAAAGAATTCCAATTTCAAAGCTTCAACAGTTATTTTACTCAGTTCCCAAACGTTTATTGAGTGTTGTTAAAAGAAAAGGTGATGTAACACAGTGGTGAACATGACCTTTCCCAACTCCTTTATCACGTGTTGCAGCCATGAAATTCAAAGTTAATTATTATTAAAAAAAAAAAAATAAAGTTTATGCGTTTGAACATCAAATATCTTGTCTTTGTAGTGCATTCAATTGAATATGGGTTGAAAAGGATTTGTAAATCATTGTATTCAAGTTATATTTACATCTAACACAATTTACCAACTCATATGGAAACGGCGTTTGTATATAGTCCTAAATCACGAGTGTCTCAAAGGGCTGCACAAGCCACAACGACATCCTCGGTTCAGATCCCCCCATCAGGGCAAGAAAAAAACTCAACACAATGGGATGACAATGAGAAACCTTGAAGGGGACCGTGGATGTCCCACCCCCGGAATGTAAATAATGTAAATAATTCAATATATATACTCTGCCGATTAAACTTGTGTGATGACTGTATTATGCTGACTGTATTATGCTGATAGTATATATTTGTACCATGAATTGATTAACTTGGACCCCGCCTTCCGCCCGATTGTAGCTGAGATAGGCGCCAGCGCCCCCCGCGACCCCAAAAGGGAATAAGCGGTAGAAAATGGATGGATGGATGGACCCCGACTCAAACAAGTTGAAAAAACTTATTCTGGTGTTACCATTTAGTGGTCATCCATCCATCCATTTTTCCTACCGCTTATTCCCTTTGGGGTCGCGGGGGGTGCTGGTGTCTATCTCAGCTACAATCGGGCGGAAGGCGGGGTACACCCTGGACAAGTCAAGACCTCATCGCAGGGCCAACACAGATAGACAGACAACATTCACACTCACATTGTCACCGATGTCCGACTGGGTGTGAGTTTTCCTTGCCCTTATGTGGGCCTACCGAGGATGTCGTGGTGGTTTGTGCAGCCCTTTGAGACAGTAGTGATTTAGGGCTATATAAGTAAACATTAATTGATTGATTGATTCACACACTAGGGACCATTTAGTGTTGCCAATCAACCTATCCCCAGGTGCATGTCTTTGGAAGTGGGAGGAAGCCAGAGGGAACCCACGCATTCACGGGGAGAACATGCAAACTCCACACAGAAAGATCCCGAGCCCGGGATTGAACCCTGACTACTCAGGACCTTCATATTGTGAGGCAGACACACTAACACCTCTGCCCCCGTGAATAGTAAGGAATATTTACTGTACTCTGCAATCTACTAATAAAATTCTCAATCAATCAAAGAAAAAAAAACTGGTCTAAAGCAGTCTAAAATAGTCTATCTGTGTGTTGTAAAATTTGGGTTAATATGTGATATTTCTTGTAATGTGCAGAACTTTTGTAAAGTGCTCTTATTAATTGCTTACAAAATGAATGAGAGGCCCTGTGATGAGGTGGCGACTTGTCCACGGTCAACCCCGCCTACCCGAGATAGGCTCCAGCGACCCCCCACTACCCCAAAAGGGACAAGCAGTAAAAAAATGAATGGATGGAAAATGAATGGGAGGAAATGATATGTTGCGACCCTAGCTCTTTAAGACTTTCGGACACAGATGGAAAGCTGACCAATAGAAATCGTTGATATAGGCTTGCCATACACCTACTATCCAATCACGTGTGGGTTCTCAGAGACGTCATCCTACCAAACCAGAAAAGCAGTGTTCAGGCCTGTGACAACTCTAAACGCTTACAAACTATCCGAAAACTATCGCGGATGTTTGTGTTCCGTAATTCATGTAGATAGTTGATTCGTTTTGGGCCTTCGGTCTGACAATGGGAGCCAATAACAGTACCCGCCGTGTGTCGTACGAGTCGGACGACAACGAGAATGTAACTGTGGTGAAGGGCATTCGGGTGAGTTGACCGCACACTAGTGTGCAAAAAGTGCAACATGCTGTAACTGTGAAGGAAATTGTTACTATTCGCGTTTATCATGCAAACATGCTTCATTTATTTCAGTCGAATAGTTGTCTATTGTCAAATATTTATTGTATTCCTCAAAATAGATTCAGGTGTGTGAAGGAGCTTTATACAGTCCTCATCTTGGGCAGCACGGTGGTAGAGGGGTTAGTGCGTCTGCCTCACAATACGAAGGTCCTGAGTAGTCCTGAGTTCAATCCCGGGCTGGGGATCTTTCTGTGTGGAGTTTGCATGCCCGGGTATACCGGCGTCCTCTCACTTCCAAAGACATGCACCTGGGGAAAGGTTGATTGGCAACACTAAATTGGTCCGAGTGTGTGAATGTGAGTGTGAATGTTGTCTGTCTATCTGTGTTGGCCCTGCGGTGAGGTGGCGACTTGTTCAGGGTGTACGCCGCCTTCCGCCCGATTGTAGCTGAAAGGCCTACTGAAACCCACTACTACCGACCACGCAGTCTAATAGTTTATATATCAATGATGAAATATTAACATTGCAACACATGCCAATACGGCCTTATAAGTTTACTTAATTGCAATTTTAGATTTCCCGGGAGTTTCTTGTTGAAAACGTCGCGGAATGATGACGTGTACGCGTGACGTCACGGAATGTTAGGAAATATTAGCGCTGCGCACACACACAGCTAAAAGTCGTCTGCTTTAACTGCATAATTATTTTGGACATCTGTGTTGCTGAATCTTTTGCAATTTGTTCAATTAATAATGGAGAAGTCAAATTTAAAAAGATGGTGTTGGGAAGCTTTAGCCTTTAGCCACACAAACACATGGTGATTCCTTGTTTATAATTCCCGGAGGTGAAGCTTTACTATGGATCAGAGCGGTCAAGCGAACACGGATCCCGACCAAATGTCAACCAGCAGTTTTCGGTGGGAAAATTGCGGTAAAAAGTCGCTTCTCACCGGAGATCAGCTGAGCTTGTGCCGTCCATACAGCTGCCGTCGACTTCCATTAGACACTGGCCTCAAGACACCCGTGGGGTACTATTAAACTCACTAAAAAAACTAGCAACACAATAGAAAAATAAGGGATCTCCCAGAATTATCCTAGTAAATGTGTCTAAAAACACCTGAATCCGTCCCAATGCAATCGCGTATTTTTTTTTAAACTTGATTTTTTTCTTTTTTTTTTCTAGTCCGCCGCTATCAATATCCTCAAACACAAATCTTTCATCCTCGCTCAAATTAATGGGGAAATTGTCGTTTTCTCGGTCCAAATAGCTCTTTTTGTTGGAGGCTCCCATTAAAAACAATGTGAGGATGTGAGGAACCGTCAACGGGTGACGTCATCGTCTGCTACTTCCGGTAAAGGCAAGGCTTTTCTGTTAGCGACCAAATTTGCGAACTTTATCGTCGATGTTCTCTACTAAATCCTTAAGCAAAAATATGGCAATATCGTGAAATGATCAAGTATGACACATAGAATGGACCTGCTATCCCCGTTTAAATAAGAAAATCCCATTTCAGTAGGCCTTTGAATTGGCACCAGCACCCCCGCGACACCCAAAAGGGAACAAGCGGTAGAAAATGGTCATACCCAGGACACTGTCTCAAAGTAGGTGTACTGTCACGTCCTGTCACATCACACCGTGACTTATTTGGAGTTTTTTGGTGTTTTATCTTTTAGTTCCTGTCTTGCGCTCCTATTTTGGTGGCTTTTCCTGTTTTGTTGGTGTTTTCCTGTAGCAGTTTCATGTCTTCCTATGAGCGTTATTCCCCGCACCTGCTTTGTTTTAGCAATCAATGTATTTTTATTTATTTATTTAGCCTTTATTTTACCAGGTAAAATCCCATTGAGACCAAAAATCTCTTTTCCAAGGGAGACCTGGCCAAGAGGGCAGCAGCAAGGTTACAATAAAAACAGTAAACAGCACATAAAACATCACATTTACAACATTAAAACTTGCTCATATGACACATGTGCATACGGACAAGGTAGACTGCAATCCTTTCACATAAGCTTTAAACTCATTTAATGTAACAAGGGTTTGAAGTTGATTATTCGATTGTATTTTATTCCAAGCCTTCAGTGCCGAAAACCTTTGATTGATTGATACTTTTATTAGTAGATTGCATAGTTCAGTACATATTCCGTACAATTGACCACTAAACGGTAACACTCGAATAAGTTTTTCAACTTGTTTAAGTCGGGGTCCACGTTAATCAATTCATGGTAAATGCTTTCTTGCCCAGTTAAGTTCTTACTTTGGGGATGACTAATTGAAGAAGATTCATTGATCGCAGATTGTGACTTCCTTGTTTTTTTGTTAAAAGACAAGATAGATAAGATGGAGTGATACAAAGAATGGTTTTGTAGATGAAAACATACCAATGATTGAGGCGTCGAGCACATAAATATGTCCAGTTAACCATTGAGTATAAGACACTATGGTGAGTGAGGGGAGCGCAGGTGGTGATAAATCTCAGTGCCCCGTGGTTTTTGATTGATTGATTGATACTTTTATTAGTAGATTGCACAGTACAGTACATATTCCGTACAATTGACCACTAAATGGTAACACCCGAATAAGTTTTTCAACTTGTTTAAGTCGGGGTCCACGTTAATCAATTCATGGTACACACTATCCAGCTTGTGGAGACAACCAGCAGTAGCATTCATGTACAACACATCTCCATAGTCAATAACAGGTAAAAAGGTTGTTTCCACCAATTTCTGTTTCACAGTAAAAGAAAAGCAAGACTTGTTTCTATAATAAAATCCCTGTAAAAGTTTCAGTTTTTTAAAACATACTGAATGTGCTCTTTAAAACTCAAGTGGTCATCAATTAAAAATCCCAAAAATTTAAAAGAAGACTATTTAAGTTGTGCGGACGCTATCCTTCTTTTTTGGGAACATTGTTGATTGTAATGTCATGTTCAGATGTACTTTGTGAATGCTGTCTCCGCTCCACGCACTGTAAGTCTTTGCTGTCGTCCAGCATTCTGTTTTTTTTTTTTAACTTTGTAGCCAGTTCAGTTTTAGTTTCGTTCGGCGTAGCCGTCCTTAGGCTTTAATGCATTTTCTTAGTGGCACTTACCTTTAGTTTATTTTTGGTTCAACCATTAGATACCTTTTTACCTTCACGCTGCCTCCCGCTGTCGGGTGCATATTGGGATCACTTCAAACCATCGTCGTCTCACACATGTGTTCCCGACAGGCAATTAGCTTCCTGATGCTACCTACTAATATGGAGGATTATTACATGGTTACTCTGCCGTGCTATAGACAGTACAGACACTGAACAACGGCACATTATTTGCTGATTATAATTACTGGATTGTAAAAAAAATATTTTAACCAAATTAGGTGAAATTACATAATCTCCCACGGCACACCACACTGTATTTCACAGCACACTGGTTGAAAAACACTGTCCTATTTAATCACCTGTACATCCATCCATCCATTTTCTACCGCTTATTCCCTTTTGGGGTGCGGGGGGCGCTGGCGCCTATCTCAGCTACAATCAGGTGGAAGGCGGGGTACACCCTGGACAAGTCGCCACTTCATCGCAGGGCCAACACAGATAGACAGACAACATTCACATTCACATTCACACACTAGGGCCAATTTAGTGTTGCCAATCAACCTATCCCCAGGTGCATGTCTTTGGAAGTGGGAGGAAGCCGGAGTACCCGGAGGGAACCCACGCAGTCACGGGTAGGACATGCAAACTCCACACAGAAAGATCCCGAGCCCGGGATTGAACCCGGGACCTTCGTATTGTGAAGCAGACGCACTAACCACTCTTCCACCTGTACATACTTTACTGTTTTTTTTGCACTCTGCTTGGATGCCAAACTTCTTTTCGCTGTACTATACTTGTGCTGTGCAATGACAATGTGTTTGAATCTAATCTAATCTAATCTAATCTAATCTAATCTGATCTAATCTAATCTAAGTGATGCACATGTCATGGGAATGATGATGTGACGACACTCACAATCTCTTTGTACCCATGAATGAAGCTTCCAGTAGTGATCCATCCATTTTCTACCGTTTGTCCCTTTCGGGGTCGCGGATGGTGCTGGAGCCTATCTCGGCTGCATTCGGGCGGAAGGCGGGGTACACCCTGGACAAGTCGCAACTCATGACAGGGCCAACACAGATAGTTGATTTATTTATTGGTATGTCTAATTAATATCGCAGCGCAACGTTAAAATACTCCATTCAAACACTTTATGCGGTATACCGACACTGTATGCAAGATTTTCAAGAAGTGATTAATATTAAGAAGACTGAAGTATATTAATATATTCTTTATTTGTGCATTGGTGGCTAATATTGTGGCATTTATTATGTTAGAATTCCAAGAAAATAATATATAATATTTTTTTTTTTTGTCTAATGTATATAATGGAAATACTCAATTATCCATACTGAACTGTTGATACCGCCGATACGTGCTCATTGTAGCCATTAATTCTGACTTTGTTTTGTGTTGAAAAAACAATAAGAACAAATTGCTTTATTAATTTTTGTTTTGTAGATTGAAGTTGTTTTTGGTCATTGTGCTCCTGCTCCAAAAACATGCATCTAGGCAACACTAAATGGTCCCTAGTGTGTGAACATGAGTGTGAATGTTGTCTGTCTATCTGTGTTGGCCCTGTGATGTGGTGGCGACTTGTCCAGGGTGTACACGTCTTCTGCTCGGATGCAGCTGAGATAGGCTCCAGCACCCCCCGCAATCCCGAAAGGGACAAGCTGTAGAAAATGGATGGAAAATGGATGGGTTCCCCTGAGTTAATGTTGCTGATCAATAAGAATGAAGTACTATGTATTATATTTATTTAATATTTCAGTATTAAATGGTTATAGTCGGTCAAAAAATGTTTACGGTTTAAATAAGAATGCTTTTGTTTTTTTTCCAGGCAGATTGATGCATTTTAAATATTTTCTGTTATAGTCTAAAAAAACAAGGTAAATAGTTACTTTTTGTTGTACGTTAATCTTTTATTCTTTTGTTTAATGTTAAAAAAGATACAATATTGAGCAGAGGTGTACTTATAATAATTATATATACAAATTATACTAATTATAATCACGGTGGGAGGGAGCGCAAAATGTTTTCTTCTTTCTAGGGGGGGCGTAACAGAAAATAATTGAGAAGCAGTGATCTAAAGTGGCGCAATTACAGTTTAATTAAAGATGGCAAGGATTCGTATTCACTGCCAGCCTTCAACCACCATGAATAGGTTCAAATGATTACTGACCAATCCAGCACTTTAGGGTGTCATCATTATCATCATAATTTGTACCAATTATGATCAAAATCTGAACTTGTGGAGCCGAGGTATTAAGATCTTGTGTTTTGTGGGGAACCATCAGATCAAAGTTTGGCACAATGCCCCGCCCACATCCTATAGCATAGGAAATATTTATTCACATTTGATCATAGACCATCAGTTTAGTATATGTCTGAACATCTAAAGCAGGAGTCACCAACCTTTTTGAAACCAAGAGCTACTTCTTGGGTACTGATTAATGCGAAGGGCTACCAGTTTGATACACACTTAAATAAATTGCCAGAAATAGCCAATTTGCCCAATTTACCTTTAATAAATAAATCTCTTTATAAAAAAAAAAAGGGTATTTCTGTCTGTCATTCCGTCGTACATTTTTTTTCCTTTTATGGAAGGTTTTTTGTAGAGAATGAATTATGAAAAAAACACTTAATTTAACGGTTTAAAAGAGGAAAAAATACGAAAGAAAATTAGAATTAAATTCTTAAACATAGTTTCTTCAATTTTCACTCTTTAAAATTCAAAATTCAACCGAAAAAAATTAAGAGAAAAACTAGCTAATTCGAATCTTTCTGAAAAAATTTAAAATAAGAATTTATGGAACATCATTAGTAATTTTTCCTGATTAAGATTAATTTTAGAATTTTGACGACATGTTTCAAATAGGTTAAAATCCAATTTGCACTTTGTTATAATAAATAACAAATTGGACCAAGCTATATTTCTAACAAAGACAAATCATTATTTCTTCTAGATTTTCCAGAACAAAAAATTTTAAAGAAATTTAAAACACTTTGAAATAAGATTTAAATTTGATTCTATAGATTTTCTAGATTTGCCAGAATTGTTTTGAATTTTAATCATAATAAGTTTGAAGAAATATTTTACAAATATTCTTCATCGAAAAAACAGAAGTTAAAATTAAGAATTAAATTAAAATGTATTTATTATTCTTTACAATAAAAAAAATAAAAATACTTGAACATTAATTTAAATTGTCAGGAAAGAAGAGGAAGAAGTTTAAAAGGTAAAAAGGTATATGTGTTTAAAAATCCTAAAATAATTTTTAAGGTTGTATTTTTTCTCTAAAATTGTCTTTCTGAAAGTTATAAGAAGCAAAATAAAAAAATAATGAATTTATTTAAACAAGTGAAGACCAAGTCTTTAAAATATTTTCTTGGGTTTTCAAATTCTATTTGAGTTTTGACTCTCTTAAAATTAAAAATCTTGAGCAAAGCCAAACCAGCTTACAAGTAAATAAATAAAATTTAAAAAATAGAGGCAGCTCACTGGTAAGTGCTGCTATTTGAGCTATTCTTAGAACAGGCCAGCGGGCTACTCATCTGGGCCTTACGGGCTACCTGGTGCCCGCGGGCACCGCGTTGGTGACCCCTGGTCTAAAGCATGGGTGTCAAACTCATTGTAGCACAGGGGCCGCATGGAGGAAAGTCTATTCCCATGTGGGCCGGAAGGTTAGAAACAAAGCATAATAACTTAAAAATATAACCACAACAACAGATTGTTTTCTTTGTTTTACTTCGGCAAAAAATAGAACAAGCACAATCTGAAAATGTACATACCCCAAATATTACTCTTGACAAAACACTTCAAGTTAGTTGAAAATTCTGAGGAAAAATTATAAAATATTTAGATTTTTTTTGTCTAATTTATATAATTGAAATAATCAATTATCCATACTGAAATAATGATACTGCCGATATCAGATGCTCTAATATTGTTTCACAAACCAAATTATCAACACTTCTGATACTCTAGTTATTTGAGATAATGTGTCATTAACAGGAACATTGTAAATAGAGTAACTAAACCATTGAGATGTTGTCTATATGACAACATGTTGGTGGGAACTACTTTTTCTTCCGCCAAGGTAAATATGTGATATACAGGCGCAGCAGCACACTGTGCTGTGCTCAGTCATTCAGTCTGTCATTTGTTTGTTTAAAAAAATGATGGGCAAATAAAACAAGTCACTCCGTAATACGAAACATAAAGTGTGTATATCCTTTTTTTGTAGGCTATTTGGAGACATTACAAGATTCAGAGAAGACTAGCGCCGTCATTTGTTCCGCCCGTGAATTTTATATAAATAAATTATTACTTTATCAATTTATTTTACCAGGCACATTAAGTATATTTGCTCAAAGTGTCTGTATCGAATCAACATCGCCATTACCAGCCTGAATTTTACTCCGTATCGGTACGGAAGGAAAATCCTCCAGGATGAATATTTCACTCGCTTACATATTTTGCCGCCTTTTAATTGTATTAAACCTGATACGGTTTTAAAGAAAGTTGCTGGTAACATCATGCAATGGTTGCTTTGAAATGGGTGTACAGTATAAAAAGTAGGACTGGGTATTGGCCAGAACCTCACGATTAAATCACAATATTTGAGTCACAATAAAATAATAAATAGTTCACAACTACAGCCTAAAATACGCCAGTAAAAATGTGAATTATATGACAATCAGATGTCAATAATAATTTATTTAACAAGCAGATTCTAAAAAAAAAACTAGAAGTCAGCTTCTTTATTCGCAAGTCTCTGATTATAAATTGTTGTTTGATACCAAACTGATATCTGATTTTGGTCTATTTCTTTGGTCAGAGTTACACATTTTAGAAGAAAACAGCTGTCTAATACAAAATACAAGTGTCCGGTGTCCTTTAAGATGTTAGAATGCCAATGCAATGGTCTGCTATTTTGTTAACAGTGGTCCAAGTTTCTAGATACAACAGGAGTGCTCTAGTGTTTTCATTATATTTTATTTGATGCAAAAATGTCAAAGTCCCCTCCAAGTTTTGCACTCATGACAAAATGATTCAATGATTATGAGATTTCAGGTAACACTTCTAGTCTGGTATCGACCATCAGTATCGTCCACCATTCGTATTGGAGGCTGGTGAATTGTAAGCTAATTTAAGCCTTGTAAAACAATGCAAATTATATGATGCGATCCCATGAATTGCAGTTTTACAGAAAATAAATCATGTTTCCTGACATTTAAATGTCATTGTAGCTGAGATAGGCACCAGCGCCCCCCGCGACCCCAAAGGGAATAAGCAGTAGAAAATGGATGGATGGATAATATTGTCTACTTCTTAAATGTCCACATCGTGTGCCACCTATCTCACCAATACTCTGCACAGGGAGATATCAGTACAGCCACACTTTGTGCAGTAGAGGTGCAATCAGACCAAAACATGACCTAAAAAATTCTATATTATATTGTTCAGAAAAGTATTTCAATATATTGATATTTTTTCCTTTTTAATTATGAGATCATGACTGCACCTATTGTTGCAACAATATTAAAAACACAACTTGTAATTTAGCGTGAGCTTCAATGTCGTTCATAAGGAAGGCTTTAAAAGTGAGTGTGTTTAAATTTAGAAAAGAGAGGCTTTGGTCAATCAGATAAGACTTGAGTTGGCAGGAGTCACTTCACCATAAAGACGTAATCTCATTTATGCTAATGATGTACTGTTGCGTGCATAAATCCTAACTTGAACAATTAAATGTTGATTTCCAGTTATCTGAGGGCGTCATCAACCGAATGAGAGAACCATCCAGGGCAACCCCCTTCGTCCCAAGTCCTGCACCTCCTCCCCCTTCGATTCCTCCACCAGTTCCCCCAGAGACCGTACCAGAACCTTCACCTCCTCCTCCTCCTCAACCCATGCAGGTAGAAGCACCCACCATCATTGACATGGTGTTCCCCTCCTCGTCACCTACAGCTTTTGAACCTCCTCTACCACTAGCAACCCCTCCTCCTCCTCCTGCTGCTGTTGAGCCTCTAGCTACTTGCTTTTCTTCTCCGTCTCCACCCGCTGATGCCCCCAGTCCTGCTGTGGTGGAGGCAATAACTTTGCTTGCTAGTCCACTAACCGAGCCCCCAGCTCCCCTGCATCCTGATTCACAACTCCTTTCCTCCCTCCCTCTTTCTGGGCCTGTCACAATCCTGCCGACACCTCCACAGGCTCAGACTCCGGTGGGATCTTCTGCTCCCTTGCCAGAATCCAGTCCAGCTCCAGCACCAGCACCAGCACTACCACCACCACCTCCACCTCCTGCTCCGCCGGCCAGTGAGTTTCCATCCAGTTTTCATCCCAACCACATTTTCCTCATACAGACATGTGAAATCACCATTTTTAAACATTCATTATCATGTCAAAATATAACTTTGGCGTTTTTATAATAAAATATTATTACAAACAGAAGCTAAACAAAATTTGTTGAACACTCACCTCAGCTGCAGGTACTCGCTCTTCCTCTTGCCTAATCGCAGTGAGTTTCAGAAAGGGTAGATGATCAGAACTGAATCAATCTCGCCAGTTCGCTAACCATTTAGCTAACTTACTTGTCTCCTCCGTTCGCTCTTCGAGTCACAACAATGACGGCTGTTCACTCCCAGGCATGTGAAATGTCCGCAACAACGCGGAACTCTGCATTTTTAAACATTCATTTACGCGTCAAATTATCACTTCTAGGTTTTTGAAATGAAATGTCAAAAAAAATACGATAACATCCGCAGGTACTCACTGTTCCTCATGCCTCAAAGGGGAACTGAATTTTCTTTTTAAATTTTGCCTATTGTCTCAATCATAATGAAAGACATGACAATGGATGTTATTTTTTAACGCATTCTAAATAATAAATAAATGTGATCAAAAGTCCACTTACAATGGAGCCTGCTCAATTTTGCCTATAAAACTCTTAAAAAAAACAACATCCAAACACCTCAATTATGATATACATTATGCAAGTGTATATTTATTGTAGTAATGGGCACATTTTTAATACTGTTTAATATTTACATATTTTGATCATTTCAGAAAACCCATCACAATGTTGCATTTATTTTTTGTTCATCACTGGTTTCTTCTCACTGCAGACTTGAGAGCCAACAAATGTAAAATTAAATAGTAAAACATCTTACTGTATAAGGTCTGCTGTTATTAGGATGCTGACTGCTAGGATGTTCATATATTTCCGTTTGGATAAAAAATGACTCATAATCTTTACAAACAAATGGGGTGGGGGGTTGGGGGGACCAAGCCTCTCTTTGGGTTCTTACCAGGTTTTAAAAGACTGTCAAAGTGTACCAACTTCATCCTCAGCCATCTACTTTCTAGGTGAGAGGCATGATTTATGATCTAGAATAAACATACAGGGAGCAGGGAAAACAGCAGACCACTCGATGACGTAAGCATAGGGTCACATGGTAGTGATTACGTCGCCGCTATAAATAGTTCATCTGCATTAGCGCTTATAATAACAATATCACTAATACTTGGTCAATATTCAAGTCACGAAATGTAAATGGGGTATTGTTGGCGCTTTTTGAATGATTATTTATTGGATTTTATGGGCAGAATAGAGGACCTCCCATTGGCGCCGCTGTAAGTGGACTTTTTTTTTTAATGTTTATTTGATATTTAGAATGCATTAAAAAAGAATCGGCTTCACGGTGGCAGAGGGGTTAGTGCGTCTGCCTCACAATACGAAGGTCCTCCAGTCCTGGGTTCAAATCCAGCCTCGGGATCTTCCTGTGTGGAGTTTGCATGTTCTCCCCGTGAATGCGTGGGTTCCCTCCGGGTACTCCGGCTTCCTCCCACTTCCAAAGACATGCACCTGGGGATAGGTTGATTGGCAACACTAAATTGGCCCTAGTGTGTGAATGTGAGTGTGAATGTAGTCTGTCTATCTGTGTTGGCCCTGGCGACTTGTCCAGGGTGTACCCCGCCTTCCGCCCGATTGCAGCTGAGATAGGCGCCAGCGCCCCCCGCGACCCCAAAAGGGAATAAGCGGTAGAAAATGGATGGATAAAAAAGAATCCATCTGTCGCCATGTGTGAACGATAGGCAAAAATCCCCCAAAAAGTGTAGTTCCCTTTTAACACCGCAGTGAATTACAGGACAGGGAGACTATCAGAAACACCGAAACAAGCTGGCTAGTTAGCGTAATTAGCATTATCTAGCTAGCTTACTTGTTGTTGCCTCGTCTCGCTTTCCGAGATACAACGTTGACATCGATGTACTTTTCCGCTAATCATATTTGGATAATTACGATCCAAACACTGTTAGTTCCAAACCAGTTGTTACTCTAGAGCACTGGTTCTCAACCTTTTTTCAGTAATGTACCCCCCCGCGAACATTTTTTTAATTCAAGTACCCCCTAATGTTTGAAGAAAAGAGATAAAGAAGTAAAATATAGCACAATGTCATCAGTTTCTGATTCATTAAATTGTATAATAGTGCAAAATATTGCTAATTTGTAGTGGTCTTTCTTGAACTATTTGGAAAAAAATATATACAAATAACTAAAAACTTGTTGAAAAATAAACAGGTGATTCAATTATAAATAAAGATTTCTACTCATAGAAGTAATCAGCAACTTAAAGTGCCCTCTTTGGGGATTGTAATGGAGATCCATCTGGATTCATCAACTTAATTCGAAACATTTCTTAGCAAAAAAAATCTTTAATATCAATATTTATGGAACATGTCCACAAAAAATGTAGCTGTCAACACTGAATATTGCATTGTTGCATTTCTTTTCACAGTTTATGAACTTACATTCATATTTTGTTGAAGTATTTTTCAATAAATATATTTATAAAGGATTTTTGAATTGTTGCTTTTTTTTTAGAATATTTTCCAAAAATCTCACGTACCCTTTGGCATACCTTCAAGTACCCCCAGGGGCGTCCCCATTTTAGAACCACTGCTCTAGAGCAGTGGTCCCCGAACTACTGTCCACGGGCTAAATTCCGCCCGCCAGCATCCAAAATCCGGCCCACGGGAAGTCTCAATTGAAGAAAAAAAAAGTGTCCTTTCTAATCTATTTTCTACCGCTTGTTACTCTCGGGGTCTCTTAGTCACTCAGGCAAATCATATTGTCTAAAAATGCATTTTCCCATCGATAACGTGACTTAATTCGGGACGCTCGCCTGACTTTTTTTACCCAATGCGGCTCCCGAGTCAAAAGGTATGGGTACCCCTGCTCTAGAGTATTTATTAGTAGCCAGTGAGAAGATGTATTTTTGACATGATAGACGTAAACAGAGGTCACAACACCGGAGGTATATTACCCAAGGGGGCGTGGCTACCGGATAGAGTTGTCAAAGGAGAAATGTTTTCTGAGTCTTTGTCATGCATGTCATAACATTTTAGAATTTTACATTACATTTTCAATGATAATAATGTTAGGAAAATACCTCGTAAAAAAAACAAAAAAATCCGTGTTACATTACATGAGACATGTAAGGGTCGAAAAGACACTTACATGAGGTTGTTGGATGAGGTAAAATATAGTTTAAAATGCACCCAATTGCAGGAAATGTAGACTTGATTTTCACTATTTTCTTTTGGCGTTAGGGGAGAAATTATATAAAAGTTCCTCTATTTTTTCCCTAATTTTTCTCTTTTTTTGTAAAAGGTTACTCACATCCCTGCTCACAACTGGTGAAATCGGTCAATACAGATTAATAAATGTTTGCACAAACGCAGGTGTTGTTAAAAACTACTGCTGTCAAAGGTAACGTCGTAATAATGAATTAAGGCTAATTTCCTTTAATCGCACAATTTTTTTTTGACGTGAGAATAATGTGTGCAGAACCACACACCGGCGATGCAGCCACAAGTACAGAGCAGAAATGTGCTCACTGATTGACAAGGTTAGCCCTAAAGCCTTTCAGGTGGTTCTCTCAACAAGACCAAAGCTATACGCAATTCACGCATTTGAGTCATCACCTGAGCAAGTCGTGTCTCAAATGCTAGCAGTTAGCTGCCCACTCCCTCTCCCAATAGAGGCAGATCCCACTGGAGAGCCGCCATTGATCAACTACACCTAGCTAACTCTAGACCGTAATGGCCAAATGTGTATCAGCACTCCCTAATTTTAAGACTAATCAATATTGTTCAATGAGAGGTGCGCACACACCCAGACAATTTAAAAAAAATTGTCATTTATAGTAGCGTAATTTCTGGACAATAGAGCGCACCTAATTATAAGGAACATCCATTTAATTTTTGGACGGGTTTTATTTTGTACATAAATCAGCTGCACAAGTCTATAAGCTGCAAGTGTTGACATTAAAACGTGAAATATTTACACGTGCTAGTGTTCATTCACAAATAGTGCCTTGACAAGCATACAGGCTGTCTTCTTGGTCGTTGTCCTCCTGCATGCTGGGGCCCCTGGATCGTCGTCTTTGGTGTCGGAGTGGTGGGGACTCCAGGTTTCTTCATCTGGCTATTCATCGACCTCGTTTTCACTTTCACTTCCATCTTGAGGCCAGTCACCTTTGGGCTGGTGCTTTCTTTTTTGGCACGCGGCAGTCGGACCTTCAGGTTGTGGATTTCAGTTTTGTGCAGTGCCCTTTTCTTTGTTTCGATGGCCAGGTTCATAATTTTTGTCATTTGTTAGTGTCTTCTCCATGATGAACTGAGTATAACAAGCTAATGGCTGACTTTATTATTATGTGAGTGTGTTTTGATTTCATCTGAATAATTTAATTGGTCCACTTTGGCCCACTCGGCAATTTCATTGGTCTGATGTGAAAAGGTTAAATTTATTGGCAGCATTGCGAACTCGGAAAAAATGCATAAATTATCAGCATTTTATAAAGCGCAGGGTTCAAAGTGTGAGGGAAAAAAATTAGTGGTTTACAGACCGGAAATTACGTCGGGTTTGTTTTAAAGTGAGCCTGTGTCACAAGTGGTAAGCACGTGTGAAAAAATATCTTTGTAAAAGAGTGTTTGTCCATTTTTGTTTTGAGCTTTTAAAAAAAAAAAAAAAAAAGCATGATGTTTTTTATACGTTTGCATAAATAAACACATTTTTCAAGTCCCATTTT
Source organism: Nerophis ophidion (assembly GCF_033978795.1). NCBI lineage: Eukaryota > Metazoa > Chordata > Actinopteri > Syngnathiformes > Syngnathidae > Nerophis > Nerophis ophidion. Next base: position 9,248,209 of record NC_084620.1, read on the forward strand.
GATATTGATCCGTTTAAGGTACACATATTTAGTGCAAAAAATGATTATTTCTCCAATGCATCATGATTAGAACAAGGGCGATTCATGGATCAATGGACAAATGTCTAAACATTGATTATGTACAAATATTAAATTAAGTAATACAGACTGTTCTAAAATGTGGCATTAATGCTTATGTTCTCTATACATTAGTTTTAGATTTGGTTTTAGCTAACCGAGAGAGAATTATGAGCTAACGTTCTTTTAATGTTATGTGTTAGCTGGGTTAGAGCGGACACACATGGAGGACAGGACAAGCTATGCCAACTGGGCGCAAAAACTCGCTTAAATGTGAAGTAGTGAAACAAGAAAATAATAAATGAGTCGTACACTTCAACAGAAGACTAATAGGAACCGCGTTACAGCAGAGAGTAGTAAGCTAAGAAGAGGCACGTAGCAAGTAGATTAATAAGTCAGGAGAGACCATAATATCCACACGGTACGGCAATATGATGACGAGACGGACTAAAGACGTCTTAGAGCTGCAAGTTTATGGTGACCGGGGCCAAAGTGTCTGAACACTCTGTGGTTTTAGAGGGCACAAAAAATAAATCAAATATACCTGTTTGCCAAGTAGGGACATGTATATATTTTTTCACTTTCCAGACAGCCCGTATAGTCTTCTATCCATCTATTTAAGCTTTTACATCATCATATACAAACTTTTTTTTACACTCTTGGCATTCTTTCAATGAGCTTCAAGAGTTAGTCACCTAAAAAGGTTTTCATTTCACAGGTATGCTTGAAGCTCATCAAGAGAATGCCAAGAGTGTGCAAAGAAATAATCAGAGCAAAGGGTGGCTATTTTGAAGAAACCAGAATATAAAACATTGTTTTAAATTATTTCACCGTTTTTTGTTAAAGGCCTACTGAAGCCCACTACTACCCACCACGCAGTCTGATAGTTTGTATATCAATGATGAAATATTAACATTGCAACACATGCCAATACGGCCTTTTTAGTTTACTAAATTACAATTTTAAATTTCCCGGGAGTGTCGTCTTCGAAACGTTGTGTAATGATGACGTGTATGCAAGACGTCACAGGTTTTTAGAAAGTATGAGCGCTACGCACACACACAGCTAAATGTCGTCTGCTTTAACTGCATACTTATACAGTTTTTTGGACATTTGTGTTGCTGAATCTTTTGCAATTTTTTCAATTAATATTGGAGAAGTCACAGTAGAAAGATGGAGTTGGGAAGCTTTAGCCTTTAGCCACCCAAACACACGGTGATTCCTTGTATAAAATTCCTGGAGGTGAAACTTTCCTATGGATCAGAGCGCGGTCAAACGTACATGGATCCCTACCATATGTCAACCAGCAGGTTTCGGTGAGAAAATTGTGGTTAAAAAGTCAGTTCTTACCGGAGAAAAGCTGAGCTTGTACCGTCCATAGCTGCCGTCGACTCCCCTGAGACACTGTGCGTCAAGACACCCGTGGAGACACCCTTCCGACTATCAGGTAATATTAAACTCAGCAAAACACTAACAACACAATACAAAGATAAGGGATTTCCCAGAATTATCCTAGTAAATGTGTTTAAAAACATCGGAATCCGTCCCAATGCAATCGCTTTTTTTTTCTTTTCTCCCTTGTCCGTCGCTATCAATATCCTCAAACACGAAACTTTCATCCTCGCTCAAATTAATGGGGAAATTGTCGTTTTCTCGGTCCGAATAGCACTTTTTGTTGGAGGCTCCCATTAAAAACAATGTGAGGATGTGAGGAGCCCTCAACGGGTGACGTCATTGTCTGCGACTTCCGGTAGAGGCAGGGCATTTCTTTTAGCACCGAAAGTTGCAAACTTTATCGTGGATGTTCTCTACTAAATCCTTTCAGCAAAAATATGGCAATATCGCAAAATGATAAAGTATGACACATAGAATGGACCTGCTATACCCGTTTAAAATCTAATTTCAGTAGGCCTTTAAGTACATAACTCCACATGTGTTCATTTGTAGTTTTGATGCCGTCAGTGACAATCTACAATGTAAATAGTCATGAAAATATTGAATGAGGCGAAGGTGTGTCCAAACTTTTGGCCTGTACTGTATGTAAATATCTTTGCTGTGCACACTAATCCAAAAACGATACAAAACTGCATACAGTAGTATTAGTCAGTAGCCAAAGGAGGAGTCTTGTGGACATATTAGTAATATTATTAATAGATAAATGTAATACATTTTGATATATAATAATATACAATATATTAATAATATAATATACAATATAATAATTAGAGATTAATAGATAATGCATTTATAATCAAATCGTAGCCCCTGAATTGTAGTTGTAATCGAATGTAAGGTGCCTAAAGATTCGTACCACTACTTATTAAAAATGAAAAATGTGATTAAAAAAGATTATTTACTTACAACTATTTAAATAGTTTGACAGCCCTATTAAAAATGTATCTTTTCTTTCAATGCCATTCCATTTACCATTGTCATGAGTGTGACTGGCATCTTGTTTGCCTTAAACGTGGGCAGACAAGCTGGTGTCTTCTTCTTCCTACAGCAAACAAAGTTTATCATTATTACAACGGCGCAATTATTCATTGTAATGACTCATTTCATTATGAGTTACATAAGGATGTGATGCTTCGTCAAAGTTAATTAGGGGTTACACGAGAATGGTGTCCAGGGATTAATTTTATGTACGGCTACATTTTGAATTTCAATCATGTTTATTGTGTGGGTGTTTACTCTAAAGCTTTTTGTCTTTAACTTTTATATATATATATTTATATTTATATATTTGTATATTTGTACTGCATAATTAGTCTTCATATTTTTGATTCATTGTCACACTCTGATTGCTAATGAAATGATTAATTAATTCTCCTATTTATGTCAATAAAGTGATGCTGTAATTAAAAGCTCGCCAAATGCCTTATCACTGCCGCTTGTGCACTTTTTACGTGCGTAACTTCAATAAATATAACTAGTTATAACACTGTGTTAGCGATTTCCACACGGTTGTTTCACCTTTTCAGCATCTTCAAGTAACTTTCCCTTCTTTTTTTTTTTTTTTTATAACTTTCCTCTTTTAAAGTAAATCTGTGCGCTCATTTTCCGCAGACTTTATGTGGAGGGCGCTCCCAACTGCTGCCGAATTACGTATTAGGCAGAGGACATTTGAATGTTGCTTATTATGCCACCCTGACAAGCATGTGGGCTGCCGAGTGGGCACAGAGTGGTGTCCAGGGCGTGGGCACACATCCCCATCTTTCTTCGCTGTGCTCAATCAGCATGGTAATTAAAAAAGGCCAAGTTATGGCATGCCACAGTGATTCCGGTGATTAAAACGACACCTCTGCAGTTTGGCACAATAAGCCAAGGCAGGCTGTGGTAAAAAGTGGAACATGTTGCATATTTGATTCGCCCTTCGTTGACACCCGACAAACATTTTATTCAAACTCACAATAATCACGATCTAATTTACTCACGTACAGTACAGTATGTTGCACAAAAGCATGCTTTTTTTGTCATTTGCTGTTCCCCTAGCAACTGTCTTCATATCCAATTAAATGATCCCTCCATTGTTTGCACTAATTGGTTTTCAGATTAAAAGATAAATACAACAATAGCCTGCTGTGTTTTGAAATATGTGGAGTGCAGTTGGTTAGACAATGTTATTTCACAGCACAACAGTGGTTTTTAATAATAGTTTAGTCTTGTCGGGATTTAGTGTATGCAAAACATTTTAAAAATGAACTTTTTGACATGCAGTGGTACCTCAATTTTGTTAGTAATCCTTTCTAAATGGTCTGACGGAGAGTTATGTGGATGTCACCCTTCGTACTTTTAAGTTCTTTATTGAATGTATGAATGTTTTCCACATTTTTATCAAGGTCAATAATACACTTTACTGTTATTTTTGTAGAAATGTTTTATGTATTATTAGGGGCTAGTTCATATGTGAATTCTTAAAGGGGAATTGGGAATTTTGCCTATCATTCACAACCATTATGAGAGACAAGAAGACAAAAGGTTTTTTTTGTTTTTTTTTTCAGCTTTCTAAGATATAAAGATTGTCTCATTCGCGGGGGCTAGCATGCAGCTAATGGGAGCAAATATTTCTACCTCTGAATCAATAAAATTCCATTCAAAAACAGCCAACAATACATAATTTACGTTCCGTAACCTGTATAATAACCAAGCTGTTGCAACATTTTTATTGTAAGAGCAAACACTGAGGAACCCTTTTTTCTAGCGTATCACCACATCGGCGTAATAGTAAACTACAGAAAGTGGTAAGATAGCTTCTATGTCAACACGATACGCCTTTGAGTTTGTAATACACAACACAATGCGATCAGACCCTCATCTGTACTGACTGAAAAACATCAACATTCATATTACAGTAACTGTAAAGTATTAGCCCATATTTCAATGTTTTGTTTGTACACAGCTAGGTCCACAGTGTATGTACTGTAGTGTACGGTGATGTGCTGCATGTATTATGAACAATGGTGTAGTGACTCACTCCATGGACAGTTATCGGTTGGGTCAAGCTGGCTGCGGACATTTCCATTTGATTTGGGCATTCCATTAATTTGACATAGCTTGGCTAAAAAGTTTAAGATTTGCAGCGTGACCAAATTGCCCTGACCTCACTCGCTGGACTTCCGTTTGCTCCAACGTTTTACTTTCCTCTTCGTGCTTGCTTCTATAAGCAGAAGTTCATCCTCAGTTTGTATATTAAGCTTCCAAAATATAAGGTTTAGAATCCTCATTTGTCAAAAAATAATCGTCTTCATTGTCTGTTACTAAGTCTGCCATGATTACAACTAGGGTTGTCCTGATCCGATATTTGGATTGGATCGGCCGCCGATATTTGCCAAAAAATGCGTATCGACAAGGCATGGGAAAATGCCGATCCAGATCCAGTTTAAAAAAAAAAACGGGCCGTGTTTACCAACTCACCGATTTAAATAATACATTCCACTCTTCTGCTGCTCCCTACGCATTGTTCCGCATTTCCCAGCACACCTTCAACACATCCACAGGTCTGTGTTCTAACCGTTAAGACGGCCGTGTGAATTAAAAGTTACGGTAAAAATGTAAACTGTATGGGATTATTTTACCCTACAAAATGAAAAATATGAAGAGGTGGAGTGCAAAACATGCCACAATAAAGTCAAGCGTGGTGGTAAAGTTGTAAGACATTTTAATGACTCTTGAGAGTGAGAGGCTTTTTAGCACTCATCATTGATGAACACAGGAGCAGGCTGACACCTGAGCATCTTAAAGCGCTTGTCTTTGTTAGAAAGAATCTCCCCATTATGCTTGGAATTCAATTGTTTGCACCTCCCAAAACCCCCGCCCCCCTGAATGGGGCAAACGATTTAAGGGAGTGTGTAGATAGTGTTTTTATTATTATTATTATTTTTTTTAACTTTACACTTGCTTAAGAGCAAGTATTGAGGCTGAGTTATAGACTATTTGTCCCACTCAGGTTGTGTGTTTTGCTTTTTTTAATGTTTACAGCATTATTTGCACTTTATACTGTTCACTTTTTTTTACTGTTTAATGATACCATTTCTGTTTGTCATGTATAATTTTTTTATTTTGTGTTTATCCTTGAATACCAACCATTGTGTATTATTCAAACTCACCTAATTCAGCTGGCTAGTTGTTATCAAGAGTACTAAAACCCTTTTCAACACGAATCTGACAACTAAGTAGGCTTTAATAACTTTAAACTTTAATACATGCTCGGATAGGCCAGTATCGGCCAGTATCGGTGTCTGATCGGAAGTGCAAAAACAATATCGGTATTGGATCGGAAGTGCAAAAACCTGGATCGGGACATCCCTAAATACAACACACTCGCATGTTTGTTTGCGGAAGTAGGGACACACAGTAGATGCCAGAAGTCGGATATGCGCTGCTATGGAAACAGAAACACACACGCCAGAGGAGGAAGTCCCGCTATTAATTAAAATGACCAAAGTACGGTAAATATTGACCATATTACAGATTGTTATGAATGTGTCTGTTACATTATATACAGACTTGCTGTTTGCTGTGTGATTGAGGGTTTGGAAATTGTTTCAGATAGCCTTGAAGGCTACAATAGTGGCTCTCATTAACTGCATTTTGAAAGATTTTTTATCATCATAAAAATCCTATTAAAAAAAAGATGTGTGTTCTTGTCTCTCATAATGATTGTGACCGATAGGCAAAATTCCAAAAAGAAGTGCAGTTCCCCTTTAAGTTGAAGCTAAAATTAACAGAATGTTGTAACAGAAAGCTGGCACTGTGACGATCTGTCACTTCAGTTTGTGTTTCCTTGTTTGGAGTTTATTGCCTGTCAGCGCTCTTATTTTTGTTGCATTTCCCGCATGTCTCTCAGAGCGCTCGTTCCCCTCACCTGTCCCTGATTGGCAGCCGGGTACACCTGGTTGCAGTTGCCAATCAGGCGGCTATTTATGCCTGCCTTGTCTGTTCCTCAGTGCTTGACAATTAATCATGTTGAGAACAGTTGCATGCACAACTGCTTCCTCCTTGTTTAAGTATAATAAAAACTCTTACCTGCTATGTCAACGTCCTGTGTCCTGCATCTTGGAGTCATAACCGCCGCAGCCATGCGGGTTCACGACAGGCATACATACATATTTATGTATCGTTGATTTAAGGTACCAGACAGTAGAAATGTGAATCTAACAACAATTCATGATTAAAATTGAAGACTATTTTTAAGGTGGCGATTCAATTCAGTATAATTTTTAATTCAAATTGCTTCCCGCATTATATTAGTTGGTAAATACTGTATACAACTAACTGCTGACGTTCAATGAATGGAAGGGAATCGCCTAAACATATTTTTAAAAAAATGTTTTGGTTCAGAATAGTAATACATAAAAATTGCAATAGTGATCAGAATTTACTTTTTTCCCCGTCACCCCATGTTGCTATAGACAGATTTGAGTGTACTTTATTTCTGTATGTTCAGCTTAAAGGCCTACTGAAACCCACTACTACCCACCACGCAGTCTGATAGTTTATACATCAATGATGAAATATTAACATTGCAACACATGCCAATACGGCTTTTTTAGTTTACTAGATTACAATTTTAAATTTCCCGTGAGTTTTGTCTTGGAAACGTCGTGTAATGATGACGTGTACGCGTGACGTCATGCAATTTTAGGAAGTATGAGCGCTTGGCACACACCCAGGAAAAAGTCGTCTGCTTTAACGCCATAATTACACAGTATTTTGGAGATCTGTGTTGCTGAATCTTTTACAATTTGTTCAATTAATATTGGAGAAGTCACAGTAGAAAGAAGGAGTTGGGAAGCTTTAGCCTTTAGCCACACAAACACACGGTGATTCCTTGTTTAAAATTCCCGGAGCTGAAACTTTCCTATGGATCAGAGCGCGGTCAAGCAGACATGGAGCCCAACCGAATGTGAACCAGCAGGTTTCGGTGAGAAAATTGTGGTTAAAAAGTCGCTACTTACCGGATATCAGCTGAGCTTGTGTCGTCCGTACAGCTGCCGTCGACACCCGTGAGACATGGCGTCAAGACACCCGTGGACAAACCCCTCCGACTATCAGGTAATATTAAACTCACTAAAACACTAGCAACACAATAGAAAGATAAGGGATTTCCCAGAATTATCCTATCGCGTTTTTTTTTTTTTACTCGTTTTTTTTCTACTTTTATTTTTTTTCTAGTCCGTCGCTATCAATATCCTCAAACACAAATCTTTCATCCTCGCTCAAATTAATGGGGAAATTGTCGTTTTCTCGGTCCGAATTAAAATCAATGTGAATATGTGAGGAGCCCCCACACTTGCGACGTCATTGTCTGCGACTTCCGGTAAAGGCGAGGCTTTTTCAGGAAGTACCAAAAGTGGCGAACTTTATCGTCGATTTTCTCTTCTAAATCCTTTCAGCAAAAATGTGGCAATATCGCAAAATGATCAAGTATGACACGTAGAATGGACCTGCTATTCCCGTTTAAATAAGAACATCTCATTTCAGTAGGCCTTTAAGAATTTTGAAATTAAGACTTTTAAAGGCCGTCAAAAGTAGACAAGTGGAAGGAAAACAAGTGGTAGTAGAACAGAGTTCTTACATCGGCAGCAGGCCAATATAATTCAGCATTTATTTTTTGCTGATATTGGAAACTCCTACTCTGTAAAAAGAAATCAGTATATTTACAGTAAAAAGCTGGCAGCTCAGTCGCTAGACTTTTACTGTAAAAACACAGTTTTCACCCCAAATTAATGTAAATGGAAAAACGGTACAGCTGTTAATTTTTTGGGGGCAAAATTCTGGGGACGAAGCTGAAAATCTATAGCTGTTGTATTTTCAATGCATTACTGTTGCCAGAAAAAGAAAGTACAATCCAATCACATTTTCCTTTTTTTTATACTGTTATGTCTATCTGAATAATAATGTGTGTCTCAATATTACACCTCATTGCAAACACCTTATGAATGAAGTATAATGCACATTCCGTGCCAGACCCACAATAACACAAACTTTTAGTGCAGGACAGCTATGAAAAAGAGCTGAAATACCCCCATAAAGAATGGTTGAATGAGTTTCGGTAAAGAGGAACTGCACTTTTTTGGGGAATTTTGCCCATTTTACACAATCAATATTGGCGCCAAGAAGACCGAGGTTTTTTTATGCATTCCAACTTGTAAATAAGCGTAAATAAAAGTGTGCTCACTATGGAGCCAATGGGAGGTCCTCTATTCCGCCCATAAAGCCCTCTAAAAACACATCCAAAAACCGCCAACAATACTCCATTTACATATTGTGACTTCAAAATTAACCAAGTATTAGTGAGATTGTTATTATATGCGCAAAAGCAGACAAACTATCACAGAGTGCTAATTAGCTTGTGTGGCTATGTTGACGCCATCCTTTCTCGCCTTGGAGCTCGTGAAAGCTTTTTTTTAGTTCATAAATAACGCTTATCACCTTGATAGTAGGTGTGATGAGGTGGTTTGGACATCTGGTCAGAATGCCCCTTGGACGTCCAACTGGTAGGAAGCGACGGGGAAGACCCAGGACATGTAGGAGAGACAACGTCTCCCAGCTGGCCTGTATGAAGTTGCTAGGCAGAGTGAATTCTGGGCTTCTCTGCTTAGGTTGCTGCCCCAGTGATCCAACTTTGGATGAGTAGAAGAATATGGCTATATGAACCTTGATAGTAGAAGGATGAGGACATAATCCGACAAGTTGGTCAACTTTGGCATACGATTTAGTCTCGGAAATGGCGATAAAGACACAAAAAGACACTTGGTTCCACCCCTCCTTATTTTTGCAAGGATTTTAAAGTCATTCTTCATCTAAACGGGAATATATCAACATCCTAATAGTCGGCATACCAGAGACATTAAACTTTCTAAAGTAATTGTTTTATTGTGTTTTTTTTGTCATGAAGTCTGCAGTGACTAGTAATCGGTGACGATGAAGGAAAAATCGAACCGTATGCTTAAAATGTGTAAAATACATTAAATATTACATGTGATTATGATTGTTTCTATTACTATTACATATATACTTATATGGTGTTTATTAAACCTTGATGGAGATGTTTGGATATTTTTTTAAATGCTTTATAGGCAGAATAGAGCGACTCATATGCTCCTTTGTTAACAGATTTTTGATCGCATTTATTTACCAGTTAGAATGCATTAAAAAAAAAAAAAAAACATGCTTACCTTACAACAGGATTGTGAATGATAGGCAAAATTCCCCAAAAAGTACAATTCCCCTTTATATCCATTTCACACTACGATGTGACTATAGATGTGTCAGAATGTGTGCAGATTTCACCTCTTTCAAGGTTAAGAACCTCCCGACCTTCTCTGCTGTACTATAAATATTCATGGAGCAGATGCCCACATGCTGCACCGGACTAATAGTCTGCACTACACTATTCTGCTGCTCCCGTTGGGATGAAGCGGAGTGAATCTTGTGAAGTGTGGACTCTCTCTTTTTGACATCCCTTATTACCTGGAGAAAGGCCTCAACTGTCAGTTAAGAGCATTTTGATGAACACAAGTGTGAGTCTAAAAAGGCGAGAATGGCACCTGTCTGCTTGAGGCTGGAAGAGTTTTTTTCCCTTTTTTCATTGAGCGTGGTGAAAGGTGCGCGTTCTCACCGCTGGAATCGTGAGGAAGTGTTAATGTTACAGATTACGCCTTACACGCGGGTCCCAGGGGTTAATGAAAGTCCTGATGAGAAATGCAATTTGCCTTCGTCTATTATCTCCACTGGCAATAGTCGCCCATCTCCTTTCTCCCGCGCGAGGTTTTCCACAGGGTTTGCTGATTGGTGGCGAGGCGAGGAAACGGAACAACGGGGCCACACGTCTGAGACGATGATGAGTTTTTAATCTTTTTAACATTTACATGTCCTACTCGGGATTGACCTGGGCTCCGTCAATCCAGGATTGCGCCAAACCCAAAGTAAGGACCCCGGAGAGTGTTTATCATATCAGGCGACTGACCTCCGCTGGGGCCTGCTAGCTATCGGAGCCTTGTCTCCGGGAAAGGATACTGCGATAAGTGGGGACTTTTTACAGCTCTCCTGAACTCTGCAGACTTTTAAATGTTACTTTTCTATTCAGAGTGCATGGGCAAATGGTTTAAATTTCCAATGTAAATAGGGTAGTGTTTAAAGGGCAGTTGAAATGCCAGTTTTATATGCGATAAGAGAAAGTTCCTAATGACAGGGTGAGAACTCTTAAATTTATTAAAATTATACTCATCTTTCACATCATGTTATTGATCAAATAATCATGTTTACTTCCAGATAATACAGCTGTTCCTTGTTTATCACTGCCAATAGGTTCCAGGCCTAAAAGTGGTAATCCAATTTTTTGTGAAGTGGGATTACGATTAATAAGTGTAATATTTTTATGGAGCATTAAAAACTGTTAAAGACCCACCACACGTAACTGAATGTATGGAAAACACTTATTTTTAAAGTATTAATCCATCATTAAAATCCCTGAGCTCTTGGACTGTATTTATTATCAATCAATCAATCAATGTTTACTTATATAGCCCTAAATCACTAGTGTCTCAAAGGGCTGCACAAACCACAACGACATCCTCGGTAGGCCCACATAAGGGCAAGGAAAACTCACACCAAGTGGGACGTTGGTGACAATGATGACTATGAGAACCTTGGAGAGGAGGAAAGCAATGGATGTCGAGCGGGTCTAACATGATACTGTGAAAGTTCAATCCATAATGGATCCAACACGGCCGCGAGAGTCCAGTCCAAAGCGGATCCAACACAGGAGAGAGAGTCCCGTTCACAGCGGAGCCAGCAGGAAAACATCCTAAGCGGAGGCGGATCAGCAGCGCAGAGATGTCCCCAGCCGATACACAGGCAAGCAGTACATGGCCACCGGACCGGATCGGACCGGACCCCCTCCACAAGGGAGAGTGGGATATAGGAGAAAAAGAAAAGAAACGGCAGATCAACTGGTCTAAAAAGGGAGTGTATTTAAAGGCTAGAGTATACAAATGCGTTTTAAGGTGAGACTTAAATGCTTCTACTGAGGTGGCATCTTGAACTTTCACCGGGACGGCATTCCAGAGTACTGGAGCCCGAAATGAAAACGCTCTATAGCCCGCAGACTTTTTTTGGGCTTTGGGAATCACTAATAAGCCAGAGTCCTTGGAACGCAGTTTTTTTGCCGGGACATATGGTACAATACAATCGGCAAGATAGGATGGAGCTAGACCGTGTAGTAATTTATACGTAAGTAGTAAAACCTTAAAGTCACATCTTAAGTGCACAGGAAGCCAGTGCAGGTGAGCCAGTACAGGTGTAATGTGATCAAACTTTCTTGTTCTTGTCAAAAGTCTAGCAGCCGCATTTTGTACCAACTGATTATAGTATGTACCTAACGTTTCAGGCAACACGGAAAATATTATTTCCAACATCTACCTTCCAAGTGTTTACTTCCATATAATACAGTCACTTTCAGTGGTGATCACATTTTTCGTGAAGTGGGATTATGATTAATAAATGTGATATTTTTATGGAGCATAAAAAAAACTGTTTAAGACCTTCTAAATGGGTTTTTCTAACATAATTAGAGTCATCTAAACATAAAATAACAGACATATAGTTACCCGTACACTTGTTTCACCCAATACAGTAGCCTTGAGCGTGTTCTACTGTAGATTACAGTACTCACCGGCAGCTCGGAAGATCCTCCAGGCGCCATCGCTATTTAAGGCCGTCGCCCAACCACTACAACTAAACCACTGCCTAGATATACTTTTTCAATGTGCTGAAACCACGCACGTAAATTGTTATGCAAACATTTGATCCGTGTTTTTAGCTTTGCGTGTCTCGCATTGTCACTCCACATCGCTCACATCAAAGGCTCATCAATTTGAAGTTGAAAATTAAGTGAATCAACAGTTCTTATCTTGTATGTTTATGGCAAGGGTGAACAAGCAAGTCTATTTGTGGTATCCCACTGCAAGTTAATGTATGCATGGAAATCACTTATTTTTAAAGTACTAAACCATCATTAAAATCCCTGAGGTCTTTGACTGTATTTATTACAGTATGTATTTAAAATTTCAGGCAACGGGGAGAATAATATTTCCAACATCTACCTTCCAAATAGAGCGTGGCTGATGCTAATAGAGTTGTAATGAAACACCTTCCTGTTGTCGGTCAATGAAGCTTCTTGTTGCTGTCAAACACAACGGCTGGAGGCATGAAGGGTGGTTTCCTTCAGTAACGTTGCAGCTCTATTGTTCACTGCGCCTCATATTTCCCGCCTCTTGTTCGCTTGCAATTTACTGAGTGTAAAGTTAGTGCTTTGTTTTGTTTAAGCAGATGGGTAGCCCCAGAGCCAAATTATGAAGCGTGTGGGTGTGCTAAAATTGCTGTGGGAGGGTGAACAGGATTAATATGATTGGCGATAGTAGGGGGAAAGAAATGGTAATGAGAGTGGATTCTATGTATTCAGTGCAAAGCTGTGCAACAAAGTGGTATGCCATCATCACTTCTGTATCATGTGTCCAGGCGAATAGTGAACAAGTCGGCATTAAGCTAACTGACATTTTACAAGGATTTTGTAGGATTCCTACCAACACGTACAATATGGGGATCATAAAATGTTATGTCTTCATTTGGATCCGTCACTTAAAGTCCCAACATGGGTCATAAATAGTATTGTATAGTAGGAATGCAAATAATTTCTATTTGTTAAGATAGTCGACGAATCGTCAACTATCTTAACAATTAGTCATCTAATTGAATTATGAATCCATACAAGGTGTATGAATCATAATTCGATCAGTTGATTTAGCCAATTTAGCCATTGCTTTTATACTCGGCTTGCGATATTTTTAGCCATATGCAGACTAACTAAAGATGATTATCCATCCATCCATCCATCCATTTTCTACCGCTTATTCCCTTTTGGGGTCGCGGGGGGCGCTGGCGCCTACCTCAGCTACAATCGGGCGGAAGGCGGGGTACACCCTGGACAAGTCGCCACCTCATCGCAGGGCCAACACAGATAGACAGACAACATTCACACTCACATTCACACACTAGGGCCAATTTAGTGTTGCCAATCAACCTATCCCCAGGTGCATGTCTTTGGAAGTGGGAGGAAGCCGGAGTACCCGGAGGGAACCCACGCATACACGGGGAGAACATGCAAACTCCACACAGAAAGATGCCGAGCCTGGATTTGAACCCAGGACTGCAGGACCTTCGTATTGTGAGGCAGACGCACTAACCCCTCTGCCACCGTGATTATGTCATTCAGAAATGTTTACTAAAAGAATTGTGCGGCCCATTGTTACAAAAAACATTTTAACTTTCGTCCATTTAAAAGGAAGACCCCGGCCCCTTGATCCTTTTCTTTCTTCCCTTTGCCTGTCTGTTCCTTTCTCTTTAGCTCTTCCTTTGCCAATGTTAATCCAAGTGGATTTTAACTTTTAAATGTTTATTGAAGTTAAAAATGTTTGTGATTTATGATCGTTTGGGAGGGCACCAAAGGGACTTCTGTGTGTGTGCGCGAGTTGGCTGAGCAGTGCGTACAGAGGACAGCGGCCTGTTGTTGTTTTGGCTTGTTAGTAAAGATAAAGTTGATCCATCACCCTGTTGTTAGGTTTGTTATAATACAGTTTGGTATAGCACTTTATAATGTGTTCAAAGTGTGCAAACTTTCACTAAAATATGGACTTTTATTGTTTCTAGAATCCATTATTAATTTTTACATTTGTTTCCTTTGGGTAAATTTGCTTCACTATACAAACGTTTCAATTTACAAACCATGTTAAATAAATTAAGTTCGTAAATTGAGGTGTCACTGTATAAGTAAAATAAAGTAGTACCCCAACTTATTAGGTCAATTGATTCTGTGAGGCAAAACACGTATCTCAAATCAGCCTCCATTGAAATTAATTCAAATTTATTTATTCTTTGTCCCCCAAAACATCACAGTTTTAACATAAAAAATGGACTTTTAAATCTTGCTCAGAAATCCAATGTAATATGATGTACTACGAACAACTACAGTAGTTTTTTGTAATGTAAGTATTTCCTTTGGAGAGTGGACTTCTGCAGGTGTCGTCTCCGGGCATCTTCTCTGTTGTGTAACAATAGGAATGGTTATTGTTGTTTTTGTTGCATATGGACGTACAGTATTTGAGTGACGGGACGGACGTCAGAGTTAAAGGCCTACTGAAATTAGATTTTCTTATTTAAACTGGGATAGCAGGTCCATTCTATGTGTCATACTTGATCATTTCGCGATATTGCCATATTTTTGCTGAAAGGATTTAGTAGAGAACATCCACAATAAAGTTCGCAACTTTCGGTGCTAATACAAGAGCCCTGAAAATACCGGAAGTCGCAGACGATGACGTCACATATCGATGGCTCCTCACATATTCACATTCTTTATAATGGGAGCCTCCAACAAAATGTGCTATTCGGACCGAGAGAACGACAATGTCCCCATTAATTTGAGCGAGGATGAAAGATTTGTGTTTGAGGATATTGATAACGACGGACTAGAAAAAAATAAAAAACGCGATTGGGACGGATTCCGATGTTTTTAGAGACATTTACTAGGATAATTCTGGTAAATCCCTTATCTTTCTATTGTGTTGCTAGTGTTTTAGTGAGTTTAATAGTACCTGATAGTCGGAAGTGTACATCCACGGGTGTGTTGACGCCAATGTCTCAGGGGAGTCGACGGCAGCTGCATGGACGACACAAGCTCAGCTTTTCTCCGGTAAGAAGCGTCTTTTTAACCACAATTTTCCCACCGAAACTTGCTGGTTGACATTCCGTCTTGATTCATGCTCGCTTGACTGCGCTCTGATCCATAGTAAGGTTTCACCTCCAGGAATTTTAAACAAGGAATCACCGTGTGTTTGTGTGGCTAAAGCTTCCCAACTCCATCTTTCTACTGTGACTTCTCCAATATTAATTAAACAAATTGCAAAAGATTCAGCAACACAGATCTCCAAAATACCGTGTAATTATGCCATTTAAGCAGACATCATTTAGCTGTGTGTGTGTGCAGCGCTCATATTTCCTTAAAACCCGTGACGTCTTGCGTACACGTCATCATTACACGACGTTTCCAGGACGAAACTCCCGGGAATTTTAAAATTATAATTTAGTAAACTAAACCGGCCATATTGGCATGTGTTGCAATGTTAATATTTCATCATTAATATATAAACTATCAGACTGCGTGGTGGGTAGTAGTGGGTTTCAGTAGGCCTTTAACAGCAAGCAGAGGTGGGTATTAACACCCTACTTTTACAACATTTGTAAATCACCATTATGTGTATAATATATTGCTTACTGCTTATAAAGACTAATTATTTTGGTTTTTTAAAGAGACTTCTTCCACGTGACTGTGAAAATAAGCACTGGTCACGTTTGACTCCATTTTACTAAGCAAACGGCTCCTGGCAGTCACATGACTACACTCATTCTACACACTGGAGATAGTGACATGATGTTAGACGAGGCAACACAACTCTTCAATGTTTCCTTACAACCTCGGAAAAAGAATGGGCTGTAATCCACAGTATGTCAGTAGAAATTTTCATTTTCAATGTAACAAAGGCATGTCAAAATAGCAATGAAAACAAGCAAAACAACATTAAATCTATCTATTCTACATCATCAAAAAGAATAGAGCATTTTCTGATGAAGTATTTAGCGAACCGCACACGGGTATATAGTTATCAATCAATCAAACTTTATTTCTATATCCCTAAATCACAATTGTCTCAAAGGGCTGCACAAGCCACAACGACATCCTTGGCTCAGATCCCACATCAGGGCAAGAAAAAAACTCAACCCAATGGGATACAATGAGAAACCTTGGAGGGGACTGCAGGTGTGGGGACCCCACTGGGCGACCGGTGCAATGCAATTTGTAGTTTAACTGGCAGACTATTGCTAAAATGATAGCTAAATTTATTTTTCACACAACTCCGTCACTCTGTTGTTAGCTGGCTAGCTGACAAGCTAACTATATTACAGGACTGTTGGAGATGGCATTCTCCAGATCTCCCCTGTAAAGGTCCACATCAGACATTTTTAAGTACTTTGACGTGTTTAAGTCACCAAAAATCAATGAAGCATCATCACTGCCATTTTAACCAAAAATATAACATGATGAGTTTTGATGATTTTATACATTTTAAAAGCTATTTTTAAGTGTCCTAATGGAATAGCCCCTGATGTGATGTGTAAAGAAATACAAAGATACAATAGTGAATGTGCGCAGACTCAAACTGGAGTCGGTGAGAGCTGTAGAGTTAAAAGGTGCCGGACGACTCTGGGTCAGTCTGTGTTCTCACTGAAGGCCTCACATCTGTGAAACTTTTTTCCACTGGAGTTGCAGTCACAGTTGGACGTTAAACTTTACTCCACAAAACTGAAAAAGTGCCTTAAGGAAAATCCGAAGTTTGACCACTAGAATTAGATGTAGTATGGGCAAATAGGGCCAATTATTTTTAATGTATTTTTTATTTTGTGCTCGTCTTAATCTTTTTGTAGGTGTTTTCACTTTTCTCAACTTTTCTTTAAAAGCCTAACCACGGATAAATTTTGCAAATTAGCTTGTGGCCGAGGATGACGTTGTGGCTTGTGCAGCCCTTTGATACACTTGTGATTAAGGGCTACCGGTATATAAATAAACTTTGATTGCTTGAAGTCTTATGTACTTTGAAATTGGTTACCTATGGGTAGCAATATTTAATCATACCGTCACGGTCAAATAAATAAAACATAAGGTAAAATGTTTCTTTATTTAATGTTTTAGCTCGTTGTGTTGTTGTTTTGTGGCCACAGTCATCTCTTGCCTGTCACTGGTTGCTCTTACTTGCGCATGTTTGTTTCTGTCCCGGAAAAATATGAGTGATGAAGTCACTGACTATTTACCACAAAATGATTTGTCGACAAATATAATTTGGCTACAACAGTGGTGTCAAATGTACGGCTCCCGGGCCAGATCTGGCCCTCGAACAGCGGAGTGAGTTTGCTGAAATTTTTGAATGAAAGAAACTGCTGTTCTAAATGTGTCCACTAGATGTCGCAATAGCAATTATTTGTATCTTTGGAGATAATGCTACATAAATAAATATAAATAAACCACATGATGTTAGTGCACCAGTTGAGGAAAAGTAGCAAACTACATAAATAACATACTGTAATTTGATTTTGGTATTTTTTTTATCTTGGTAGATTGAAAATGAACACCAATGAGTTGGCTGATGTACATTATCAGATAATTTATTCAGAAAGTATAAATCACGACAAATAGCAAACCCGGTTTGCCCACATTTGAGGTTCTCTCCAAGGTTCTCATAGTCATCATTGTCACTGGCGTCCCACTGGGTGTGAGTTCTCCTTGCCCACTGGGTGTGAGTTTTCCTTGGCCTTATGTGGGTTCTTCCGAGGATGTCGTAGTCGTAGTGGTTTGTACAGTCCTTTGAGACATTTGTGATTTAGGGCTATATGAATAAACATTGATTGATTGATTTATTGAAAGATAGAATACTTTAACCACAACATGTAAGTGTAAAAAAACCCCACAACAACATTATGATTTGTACATTGAATTGTTGCAACAAGTGTCTAGTATTGTTTTATGACATGTTAGTGTAATTCTGAGGAAATGTTCCAAAGATGTCCAGTGGGGGGCATTGTGGCTATCTGCAACCATATGTTTCTTGTTTTGGTTCATTTTCTGCTTTACCTCTAATGCAGTGGTTCTTAACCTTATTGGAGGTACCGAACCCCACAAATTTCATATGCGCATTAACCGAACCCCTCCTTAGTGAAAAATAAAAAAATAATGATTTTAAATTCAAGACAACGTTTTTTTTATTGGTGCATAAAATGAACTGTGCATGAACATCCCCTTGTTCAAAGAACAAAACCAACACATGAACTCACAACATATTACACATTTGCAAATCAGACGGAACATTAGAGGTAACATTGTTTGGGGGTTTCTATAATACGCCGCTAGGGAGAATATTTTATTTACACGATGAGTTGGGTGTGTCGCCGAACCCCTGAGGCCGACTCACCGAACCCCTAGGGTTCGATCGAACCCGGGTTAAGAACCACTGCTCTAACGGTATTATATGTAATGGCCAGATATAGCATTTAAAACATACATCAAGTCAGTCCTTTATCCAATTGCAATTCAATGTGTATTTTATTTCATTGCCATCTTAAAGGAAATTGTCTTTCTCCACTTGCGTGTCCCACTGATCTTTCATTTTACCAGGTAATAATAGCCGCTGACAATAGGGATTATCCCATCTAACTATAGCAGTGTGAGTGTAATCTCTGCACTTACACACACCGCAGAACACCGTGTGCCACTTGAGTCTTCAGAGCACGTTTTGGCCTGGTCGCCTGCTGCCATCTTTACTTTCATGCTTAATTACCTGCCAAGATAGACTGGCGAGGACACAAGAAGCGTCCACGTGTTTGATATCCCTGACATGAATACAGGAAGATAGGTGTTGCAGTGATTTGAGCATATAGACTCTGTCTGTACCTGCGTGTTGTGAAAGGTGATTTCATAAGAATATATTAAGGGTTTGCTTTGGTATGCCCAAACAATTTTTTTCTGTCATTTTTTAGTTGATGAAGAAGCCCTAAGGAAGAAGATCAGTGACGAGTTGTATGAAGGGCTGGAGAAGCAGAGAGTCAAAGCAGAGCAAGACCTGCAAACCTGGTGAGGCGCACACTTAACCACAATATTTGGTACACTTGCACGGTAATGGTAGCAATGTTACATGGCTACTGTGTGTCCCACAGGCGGTATAGTATGAAAAACTTAGTGTTTGTGCCGGCCTGCGCCTTATAACATTCACCAGTGATTTCAAAAGTATAGTACCGTGATACTAATGAATCATTTTTGGTACTATACCGCCTCTGAAAAGTACCAGTCCGCCATCCCACAATCTAGTCGATACTATGATAACGTCGATGTTTTTTGGCAGTACAACATCATCTTTGGTTTTTTAAAATGTATATTCTGTTTATAAACTCAGGAAATACGTCCCTGGACACACGAGGATTTTGAATATGACCAATGTATGATCCTGTAGCGACTTGGTATCGGATTAATACCCAAATTTGTGGGATCATCCATAACTAATGTAAAGTATCAAGCAACAGAAGAATAAGTGATTATGACATTTTAAGAGAAGTGTAGATAGAATATGTTAAAAGAGAAGGTAAGCAGATATTAACAGTAAATGAACAAGTAGATTAATAATTAATTTTCTACCACTTGCCCTTAATAATGTTGACAAAATGATAGAATGATAAATGACACAATATGTTACTGCATATGTCAGAAGCTAAATTAGGAACCTTTGTTTGCTTACTTACTAATAAAAGACAAGTTTTCTTGTATGTCCACTATTTTATTTAAGGACAAACTTGCAATAAGAAGCATATGTTTAATATACCGTAAGATTTTTTGTTAAAATAAAGCCAATAATGCAATTTTTTGTGGTCCCCTTAATTTAGAAAAGTACCGAAAATTATCGAAATAATTTTAGTACCCTTACCAAAATATTGGTATTGGGACAACACTAGTGTGCGCTGAGTGAAAGTATGATAAACACATCATTTTACATTTTAATATCGCTTAATAATGCAAAACATAAATGTCCACTGAAGAGGGCACTTTTTTTGGGAAAGTTATTGTAGCCTTGAATGGGGTTGTCTGTGGAGTACCAAGCATGCCTTTTGCGGGCACTTTGTAATGATAAAAAATGTTAGTCAATTTTACCCTCATAAAATTGTAGTTTGCTGTTGTTTGATGTTAACTTATCTATTACATTTGTTAGTGAGCATTGGCAGCAGAAAAAAAAGAGTGCCCAATCTTTATGTGACGGTTCAAGTTTATTTGGGGTGGTTGGTCCACTACAAATCCATTTATGTTATGGGAAACAATGCATGATGAATAATGTGGTCAAAATGCTTTGGAAGACATGCAATCATTAGACCGTCCCCACAGAAACTCACAGTGTCGTGAGTGCGCCAATTCACGCAAATTTAATCTTCAAATTTGTCCAATGCCTGCAACTTCCCGACATATTTTGTTTAACCACCGTCAGTTTCACCAATCACTCTCCTTTTCCTGATCAATTAATCATGCTTTTGAAAGGAAAGGCGATAACCTGAGCTAATTTGAGCAAGCGATCCCTTCGTCATGCTCACCTAAGATACAAACTTTGTGAGGAGTAGACTTCTTTTTGAGCATCAACAAGCAAGCAGGTGCAATAATTAGGTTTCCCCCTTTTCTTGCCTCCCCTTTAATAAACCTGGATACTGTCCAGTGCACCCTAGTGAACTCCCAAGTTCTTCAAATGCAAGATGAGCTGGGGTTGGTTATTAATCAACTTCCTCCTTTAGACTCATTCAAGACAAAAGTGGCTCGGACAAATCGTTTTACTCTTTTATGTATTTTCTTTTTTTAATGTAACCGCTTCCTTTAGCCACTGTATATTGATGTCCCTTCAAAGAAGTAAGTGTTTCAGAATTGCTTCCTCCTTGCAATTAATGGACATCATGTTGGCTTTCAAGCCCTTGTTCAGACCCGAGAGACCAAAAAATAATGCACGCCTAAACAAGAAAGCAATCATCAGCTGCACTTGTGTGTACCTGTGTGTGTGTGCTTATGTGCACGCCACTAAGCTTCCCGCCTGAAAATAGATTTTAATTCTGGAAAGAAAGGCACCGTTACAAGTCGACTAAATATTATTCGGCTGCATATGTGCTGTGTTAATCGTTCTCGGTTCTTTCACTCAGCTGCCATGCAGGTTGATGTGCCGAAAATAAGTTGTTCAATTGCCTAAGGGGATCAAACAACAAAATGCAACCTTTCTTGACGCATTTTCTGAAGTTAGTGTGAACTCAACCACACTTGCAATGACAGACTCTGTAATTTACAAGCTATGGCCCTTTTATCACCACATTCCTTTTTAATATGAGACTGTGCTTTGGACCCTCTTACTTGTTGCACACAAATCGAGTGAAACTCCAAATATGATGGCTGCATCAATCAGTGCGTAGGTCGGCTTGCAACACTTTGTAACATATTGTTTCCCACAGGCATGCAAGCCCAAGTTATTGTCTTATGGGTGTTGGTTTCATTTGATGCAGCTGGGTATGTGTTAAGAGTGGCTGAGCAATAAAAAAAAAAAAACTGGGTGCACTGATTTTATTGATAATGTTCATGTACATTTAATACCATGCTTGTTCTGTGTTGGCGTTGAATCACCATCTGTGCAACCATTTACTTTGGGTATCAATAAAGTAACCTTGATCGTAATATTGCTGTGTCTAAAGGCGTTTTAGCCAAAGTACCCAGCATGCTATGTGGATACTTTGTAAACACCAGTTAAAGTTAAAAGTTATGGTACCAATGACTGTCACACACACACTAGGTGTGGCAAAATTAGAATAGAATAGAATAGAAAGTAGTTTATTGATCCCTGGGGAATTTCGGCACCACAGTTCGCTCACAATAGACAATAATAAATAATATATAACACATATATATGATGTGTGAATAGTATAAATATATTCTACATTTGAGTCCAGTCAAGAAGGAACATATGCATTATACAGTCTGATGGCTGTCGGTATGAAGGACCTCCTGTGTTGTTCAGTGTTGCATTTAGGGAGTTTGAGCCTTCCACTGAACAAATTATTCCCTGCATTTGACCCAGCACCCTTGATCACCCCCTGGGAGGTGAGGGGAGCAGCAGTGGTGGCCGCGCCCGGAAATCATTTTGGTGATTTAACCCCCAATTCCTTTCCAACCCTTTATGCTGAGTGCAGGGAGGTAATTGGTCCCATTTCTATAGTCTTTGGTATGACTCGGCCGGGGGGTTTTAACTCACGACCTACTGATCTCATGGCGCACTTACGTATTTGTTACTTGTGTCGTTGTTGTTACTCTCATAGAACGGTAGTTCGTTGTTGTGTGTTAACTCACCTGTTGTATTGTTGTTTTTTTTTTAATTATGCCCGAGTAAGATTTATAAGTGGGGTAAATGATGGATTATTGTTTTATTTTTTTATTTTTATTAAATCAACATAGAAAAAACACACAAGATACACTTTAAATGGGTTGTACTTGTATAGCGCTTTTCTACCTTCAAGGTACTCAAAGCGTTTTGACACTACTTCCACATTTACCCATTCACACACACATTCACACACCGATGGAGGGAGCTGCCATGCAAGGCGCTAACCAGCACCCATCCGGAGCAAGGGTGAAGTGTCTTGCTCAGGACACAACGGACGTGACGAGGTATGTACTAGGTAGGGATTGAACCAGGGACCCTCGAGTTGCGCATGGCCACTCTTTCAATTAGTGCATCAACCCCAAAGAAGACCTCGCTCCCCCATTCACACTCATCCACACCCACTCACACAAAAGGGGTTGTTTCTTTCTGCTACCAATATTCTGGTTCCCACAACATAGATATAACACCGTCTGCAAGGGACACAGTCCCTGAAGCACACGTGATTGTGTGTGCCGCTGGTCCACTAACATTTTCATTAATTAATATTTTTTATGTAATTGTTTGTTTGTTGGGCTTCAGGGTGGCAGATGGGTTAGAGCATCTGCCTCACAATACAAAGGTCCTGCAGTCCTGGGTTCAAATCCAGGCTCGGGATCTTTCTGTGTGGAGTTTGCATGTTCTCCCCGTGAATGTGTGGGTTCCCTCCGGGTACTCCGGCTTCCTCCCACTTCCAAAGACATGCACCTGGGGATAGGTTGATTGGCAACACTAAATTGGCCCTAGTGTGTGAATGTGAGAGTGAATGTTGTCTGTCTATCTGTGTTGGCCCTGCGATGAGGTGGCGACTTGTCCAGGGTGTACCCCGCCTTCCGCCCGATTGTAGCTGAGATAGGCGCCAGCGCCCCCCGCGACCCCAAAAGGAAATAAGCGGTAGAAAATGGATGGAAAATGGATGGATGTTTGTTTGTTAAATGATGAATTCTTAGATGCATCGTAATTTGGACGTGGACATTTCTGTTTTAATGGACAAACGTGTTTGATTATTTAAGTGTGTTAAATAAAGTAATACAGGCAGTTCTAAAATGTGGAACTCGCTCAGACGCGAGTCGCAAAACACAGAGGAGAGAAGTCAGTGTTAGTTAGAAGTTAGAGAAGAGGCCATGATAACCGCTAAGCTGGTTTGAATGTGAAGTAGTGAAACCGCCAAAAAATGCGTGCTTGGTACACTAAAAAAGTCTAACTGGCACCACATTAAATCAGAGAGTAACCAGCTAAGAAGAAGAAATTAGAACGTACTGTAGTACTTCAGGATACGAGTTTGTTACCTTGAAAAACTAATTAAATTAAAACCAATTTCCTCGGTGCTCGGGACTAAAACATTGCAATTTTAGCATAAGCATCCCATTTAAAAAGAAAAAAAAAAACTTTTAAATGATAAATATTGCATGACAAACTGTAAAATTTGAAAATAGTACAAACTAATACAGTATTATGAAGTGAATTAATGATAATGTAAAGCATTGGAGAGTGAATTTCTACAGTGTGTCTTTCAAGCTTTTTGCCATAAAACACACACCATCAGCAGCTTCTCCATATTTTCATGGATACATGTCTGCCGTTTGATTGCTATTTTTCATTATCTTCTTAAGTGTGGTGCAGGCTAGGAGTGCCACGCTCCAAGTGCTTCACCAAGTTAGCAATCTACACGCTGTGTCATGTTTTTGATTATTTCTTTTTTTAGTTCAATGCATATCATCCACTTCGTCTCAGCACTTTTTTTCACTATGACTTTCGTCCTTCGCATTGTTTGGAAAAATAAAGATATGTCCATCGCTAGCTAAAAGCTAATGCTAAAAAGTAAGACCGGATGTTTCAGTCAGATTTGACAGGGTTCACTGTGGCATTTGCTTATCAGCAGTGTCAACAGCCCCTGTGTTTTTGAAAGTGTGGTTATTAGTCACGTTCTTTATCATCATTTTAATTCAAACAGTAATACTGAACTTTACAAGTTTTACTGTGGTTTATCATTAAACTGTTTGTCGTTACATCCCTAGTCTCTGACTTTATCTTTACAGAGTAAAAATATCGCCTACAGTATCGTAGCTACAAGCCACTCGGAATAGCCTGATTTGAATGTGTTAGTGAGCAAGGGGAGAGTATCAAATCTAAAAAAGAAAGAACCTATCACCTAATTTTATTGTGGCAGTCCAACTTTATCCATGATGGGCCTCCACAAATAGATGAATATGTGGGAAACACTGGAATAGGTTTTGCCTCTTAAGTGCAACAGTTTGATTGCCTCTACTGGTGTTTGCCTCTTTAATGCTTAAACATACTAGTTATAGCTAAAAGTTTGCTTTGATTGGAATCGAGTGAGTTGTGCTGCAGAAAGTCTTGAGGCTTTATTGGTTCGGTGGAGCTTTCAAGCCATAAATGAACTGCCTTCTTTTTTTTCATGCGAGCAAAGTTAGGGTTCAGTGAGGAGTCAATTTGGATGTAACCCCTCTAACTCATTTGTTTGCAAGGAGCAGCTGCAGGGTGCAGATTTGCCTCTCTGCGAGGCATCGGAGCAGAACCACTTCCAAGAAATAAGATGAGTGCAGGACAGAACTGCTGTCGCTCTTGTATCAACCTATTGCCTCTTTTTGTCATTTGTTCATCCGGACATGTTTGTTGTTTGTGGAAAGCTTATTTAATAAGTTTCACATGCTGCAGGAATAATGCCGATGTTTATGCACCACATTGCATAGTCAAAAGAGCCCTGCTGACCCTATGATACTGATCAGCCGTAGTCATATACTAACCATTATAGTTAACTTTTTATTGCTAGCTGGCTTTTATGTTCCACACACTTCTAAAACGAATTAGCTCTGTGCATCGTCCTCGCTACCATGCACTCGCTTTCACGTGGCCAGCATTCAGGTGTTTATGTGCAAGTGCATATGTGTCAGGGAGAACGCGAGGGGCCATAAAATATTCATGGCCTGCATTCAGCGACATTATTCCGAACATCAATATTGCATAGGGCTTCTAAATGCCTTTGTTTCAGGGTGCTTTCTGTCGAACTCATTCCTGCCAGACACATGTTGACGACTGTAAACATTCATGAGTCACAAGGCGCATAATAAGATTAATAAATTGTAGTGGGCTTCCTGACGCATCCCAAAAACTTGCATAGTAGGCTAATTAGAGATTCTCAATCAGAGGTCTCCAACCTTTTTTCCTTTTACAGCTAAGTTTACAAATTGAAATTGGCTGCAAGTTACTCATTTATTTACTTATTCTCATCTCAACATATAGTTTCATAGTTTATTTCAACTCAACCCATGTAAATAAGCTTTTTTTTGTCAGATCATAAACAAAATGTTGAACTACACAATTCAATATTTGCATTAAAACTTAAAGAGACCTATTACACAAAACCAACTTTTTTTTAACCTATTTGTAACTGTATTTGTGTAATTGGGATCTGCTTAAGTCCAGAAAATTTTAAATCAACCCATGGACACATTGCGGAGATACTTATAAAACAATATTGCCTTCTTTCATACTTCCTCCAAACAATCCATTTTTTTTTACGTTTTACCGAATTGTGACATCAGCAGATATCTCCATATGTGGTGGAAAAGTACAGAAGAGCTTTGCGTGAGTATGCCATAGTAGTCCAGCGCTGTAGTCAATAAGCTCCTTATTTTTCTCCATCCTCTTTTTGTGGGGCAGATTAGCTTGTAGATGCACATGCATCCTCCGCTGTTGCCATTTCTAATACAAGTATCATATAGTTCTAATAACCTATATATATCTTTCAGTAGACTCGTGATGGAAGCGCTAATAACTAAAACAGTGTTGAAGACAGTTTTGAAATAAGAAAAAATCAGACCGCCAACTAAACGGGCATCCTGAAGAGTCTGTCAGAAAATAGCTTGAAAACAGTTCGTAAAACATGATTTATGCAAAATATTGACCAAAGAACCACCATTACATGTTATGTAGACCCCAAGGGAGTGTTTTTAATGAATAAATAAAACCCCCGTAAAACTCCCCCAAAAAAACAGTGTTCTTGTCTATGTGTTGCAGTATACATTTCCCATGTATCTCACATTATGAAGTAAAAACTGGAATGCTGTGAAATGATCCTCTATATTACGCATTTTACCCACTGACACACTGCAGGTCAGACAAACACACCTGTTTACATTTGTCAAACAAAATGTCTGTTCATCTACAAATGTTAAATTTTTAGATGTTTAATATCATGCCTTACCTCATCACATGAATCATTAAAATACCATTTAATTTGATGCCTACCTTCAGTCTTTCAAATCTCTGTTTTTCTTATTTATTCCAACTCAATTACATTTTTAAGACTAGGAGAGTTCAGCGTTTTTTGATTGATTGATTGATTGAAACTTTTATCAGTAGATTGCACAGTACAGTACGTATTTCGTACAAGTGACCACTAAATGTTAACACCCGAATAAGTTTTTTAACTTGTTTAAGTCGGGGTCCTTGTAAATCAATTCATGGAATGAAATGTGTTAAATCTTTTCAGTCTTAATTGACGTGAAATATATTCCATAATTGGTCAGTTGTTATAGCACACTAATACAGTTCAATATAGCACACATACACAGATGATTGTTTAAAGTGGCAAACAGGACATGACTCAATAATTCAAAGTCAAAAAGTTATATTTTGCAAGCTCATATTTTAAATAAAAATATTTAAGCGTGATTAATTGTATTTTGTGTGTCGTTAATACCTAATAAATCACGATTTATCACAGATAATTTAATACAAAAAAAATTAATAATGTTCCTTAGAAAAATACATTTACATGAGTACTGATAAATATATAAATAATAAATTAACTTTACTCCAGTCCAATGTTGCCATGCTGCTGTTTGAATGGGTTGAATTTGAGTTTCACTTTTTTGTTCCACTCACTTTCACAATGTTTTAAGTCTGCATATACATTTAATACCAAAATTAAGTAAAAAAAAAAAGATACAAAACGAGTAGCTTAAGTATACAATTACAAACAACCAGCAATAAAAGCCACAGACGCTCAGACTTGGATGTGCATTGTGAAGACAGTAATTTATTCATTAAGTGGGATCGCTAAATAACGTATACTCCACATGTATGTTCAATTATATCAATGAAGTTGAAGTAATTCCAATATTTACCTCCTATAAACTCAAGTTGTTAACTCCTGAGATCGTGCCCCTCGAGGCCTGGTATTGAGACATGATGTTCACTTGCAAGAGTATTTTTGAATGGCTATCTACTAAGCTATGAGAATCGTTTCCCAGTTACTATCTTATACTATTCTGGAAGTTATTACTCGTTGTTTATGTAAAAGAGTCGTTCAAATAGCTTATTTGTTCGGTTAGTAGAATATTTCTGCAACCCTCTAGCAAGGTACTTGGAAAGGCGTGACGAGCTTCTGCGCTAAATGTGAGTTTTAATAATTTAGTGTAAATTTGTCTCCAAGATCTTTTATTTACTGAAGACCAGTCCAGTCTGTGACACAGTCAGCTGAGATATGCTCTATCTCACAGGGACATGGTTTGTGACATCTTACCTTGAACATTGACTAACAATAGCAAGTGGTCAATGGCCCCCTGTCCGTAAGGTATTCCATGACATATGCCAAGCGTACGGATATTTTGGATTCAACCCTGGAGCTGCCAAAATAACAACAGCTACTGAACCACAATACCATTATACGGCATGACTTCTTGTTAGCTGTTTACATCCATAAACCCGTCACCACACACTGCCAACCTAGTTGCTCTCTTGCAAGTGTTGCCGCTTAATTTTGAGTAGTCCTTCAACATAATTCCATTTAAACTGAACATTTTAGTTTTTCCTTTACTAGCCTCTTCCCCACCTGTTCTCAATCTTTTACAGCCAAATGAAATATGTCTTCAATATCCCAGGGAGAGTGCAATAATGGCGAGAAAGCAATAGAGCTGAAGCAGAATGATAGCATCCAGCTCTTCATAGAAGTTATTTTTTATGCTAGCTTTTCCTTTCTGCTATCTTATTATGTACAGTATTTTTGCATAGTGCCAAAGCCAGTTCACTGCTCTGACTCATGACCTAGAGCAGAGGTCTCAAACTCAATTTACCTTGGGGCCACTGGATGCAGAATCTGGGTGAAGCTGGCCGCAAGAAAAGATTTATTAAAAAAATCTAACATGCACTTTTTAATGAATTCACCTTCTTTGAATGGCTTTCCCGCCCTAGCAAAATACTTGCCAACTCTCGCGATCTTTCCGGGAAACACCCGAATATAAGTGCCCCCCCCCGACAATCTCCCGAAGCAATCATTCTCCAAGGTTTTCACTCGGACAACAATATTAAGGGCATGTCGTGATGGCACTGCATCTAGTGTGTCCTCTACAACCTGCCTTCTCGTCCGCTTTCCCACCATACAAACAGTATGGGGCTTTTGCAGGGGCGGGGGTGTATATTGTAGCCTGGAAGAGTTAGGGCTGCATGGGATTCTGGGTATTTGTTCTGTTGTGTTTACAGTGGGGCAAACAAGTTTTTAGTTAGCCACCGATTGTGCAAGTTCTCCCACTTGAAATGATGACAGAGGTCTGTAATTTTCATCATAGGTACACTTCAACTGTGAGAGACAGAATGTGAAAAAAAAAATCCAGGAATTCACATTGTAGGTATTTTAAAGAATTTATTAATAAGTAATGGTGGAAAATAAGTATTTGGTCACTTCAAACAAGGAAGATCTCTGGCTCTCACAGACCTGTAACTTCTTCTTTAAGAAGCTCTTCTGTCCTCCACTCGTTACCTGTATTAATGGCACTTTTTTGAACTTGTTATCTGTGTAAAAGACACCTGTCCACAGCCTCAAACAGTCAAACTCCAAACTCCACTATGGCCAAGACCAAAGAGCTGTTGAAGGACACCAGGAAAAGAATTGTAGACCTGCACCAGACTGGGAAGAGTTAATCTACAACAAACATTCATCTTGGTGTGAAAAAATCAACTGTGGGAGAAATTATCCACTGATAATCTCCCTCAATCTAGGGCTCCAGGCAAGATCTCATCCCGTGGGGTCAAAATGATCATGAGAACGGTGAGCAAAAATCCCAGAACCACACGGGGGGACCTGGTGAATGACCTGCAGAGAGCTGGGACCAAAGTAACAGAGGTTACTATCAGTAACACTACGCCGATAGGGAATAAAATCCTGCAGTGCCAGCCGTGTCCCCCTGCTTAAGCCAGTGCATGTCCAGGCCCGTCTGAAGTTTGCCAGAGAGCACATGGATGATACACCAGAGGATTGGGAGAATGACATGTGGTCAGATGAAACCAAAATAGAACTTTTTGGATTAAACTCAACTCGTCGTGTTTAGAGGAAGAAGAATACTGATTTGCATCCCAAGAACACCATACCTACTGTGAAGCATGGGGGTGGAAACATCATGCTTTGGGGCTGTTTTTCTGCTAAGGGGACAGGACGATCGATCCGTGTTAAGGAAATAATGAATGGGGCCATGTATCGTGAGATTTTGAGCCAAAACCTCCTTCCATCAGTGAGAGCTTTGAATGGTTGACCAAATACTTATTTTCCACCATAATTTACAAAAAAATTCTTTAAAATTCACAATGTGAATTCCTGGATTTTTTTTCACATTCTGTCTCTCACAGTTGAAGTGTACCTATGATGAAAATTACAGACCTCTGTCATCATTTTAAGTGGGAGAACTTGCACAATCGGTGACTGACTAAATACTTTTTTGCCCTCTGTATGTTGTGTTACGGTGCGGATGTTCTCCCAAAATGTGTTCGTCATTCTTGTTTGGTGTGGGTTCACAGTCTGGCACATATTTCTAACGGTGTTAAAGTTGTTCATATGGCCACCCTCACTGTGACCTGTGTGGCTGTTGATCAACTATGTCAGGGGTGGCCAACTAGTCAGAGACTAAGAGCCACTTTTTTTCTGTGTTACTGCTAAGAGCCACATCATACACATGGGTACACATGAAAATCATCTTTTAATCATGTATGCAAGCATACACAGACCTCTGCTCAGCCAGATCTAATGAAAATAACCACACCAACATGATATCAGTAATTTTCAACAGTTAACATTGTGTGCACTGTCTCACACACACAAACTCTCAGTTCAAGCAAGTCCACAAACAATAATAGAATAATTTTCAATAACATCTTTCTCTTACTATGCTGCTTAGGGAGATTTCTGGCATTCCTTATCTTGAACAATCCTCTTCAAATCTGGCTTGTATTCTGTTGTTGCCACTCTAAGTAATTCTTTCAAATGAGTGTCAGTCAGAACAGATCGATGCTTTGATTTCACATGTTTCAGGGTAGAAAACACAGACTCGCAGACGTACGCTGACCCAAACCTGGACAGTATCTTAAGCGCAGCTCGTTTGATGTTGGGGTATTTTTCAATTAGCACACTTTTCCAAAACCCTTAAAACAGCTTTCAGTTGCTCCTCCTCACAAAGGTCGATCATCTCCAACTCAGCCGCAGCCTCATCTGTGACGAGCCGGGCTTTCAAACAGTCTGTCTCCGCATTAAATAGGTCGACGAGGAACGTAATCTTTGGTCTTTTCAGTTGTAGATCACAGAACCGGGTCACAAACCTTTTGTGCATGTTTGCAACCAGTATTGTATATCTGTCTCTTTTCTCGTTTGACGTCACTCAAACAGGCTTAATGGTCAGTGTGCCATCTAGCTGTAGGGGGAGTGAATGACAGCGCCAGCCAAGCATTTTTGACGCATGTCATGTGACAGCTCCTGAAGAGCCGCATGAAACTAGTTAAAGAGCCGCATGAGGCTCGCGAGCCGCGGGTTGGCCAGGCCAGAACTATGTCTTGCAGTCGCTAACTGTGTCTACAGAAGCAAAATACAACATGTGGCTGGGCTGGCACGCTGTTTGTACAGGTTGTAGAGGACGCTAAAGGCAGTGCCTCTTCAGTGCCATCTTAATATTGTTGTTAGGGTGAAATTGGGGAGAATGATTACCCCTGGAGGGGCATTGAAAATTGGGAGTCCCCTGGAAAAATCGAGGATATACAAATATGAGGCTGTAGACACCATTCATATAAAACTCGCGGGCCGCACCATCATTAAAATTTCATATTAAGGTGCGGGCAGCAAAATAATGTTTCGCGGGCCGCAGTTGGCCCGCGGGCCGCGTGTTTGAGACCTCTGACCTAGAGCCTGCTTTAGTAAAGGTATACTGGCCAGTCAGGGATTTTATGGAAATGGTGGATGTAAAAGGTCATTAGAAAGCGCCTCGTGTGTGTGTGTGTGTGTGTGTGTGCAGTCTGAACCATATGATGGATGGAGTGTGCTGACATGTGCAGCCCAGCGGACTGTGAGTAGACGTGGCTGGGCTCCCTCCCATCTCTTTTCCTAACTCCTCACTTCCCTCTTTGCTTGGTTTCTTCCAGGGCCAAACATGTCATGTTGCTGCTACTCACTTTTCTTTTTGTTCTTGGGGTGGGGGACATGCCAGCTATCTCCTCCTGTTCTACGCTACTCTTTGACATTTTAGTCCTGTTGCAGGATACATGGCGACTTGGAGGCATCCACCATGACCTCTGTGTCATCTCAGGGTTAGGGTTAGGTAACAGCATGGGATCTTACGGTCATCACTTTAGCCTGTCTGTCTGTTTGGATCTTTTGCTGACTATTGTACGGTTTTGTTAAAAAGTGAAGTAAAGTCAATTATATTTATACAATGCTTTTCTCTAGGGACTCAAAGTGCTTTACATAGTGAAACCCAGTATCTACTAACCTGACTCGCCAGATCCTTGTAGTTCGCTGAGCCCCACACAAGGATCTGGGATCGAAGGCATTACAAAATCCTTCAAGATGGCAAAAAATAATGAACCAATCAGGATCGCCGGGCGCGTAAGCGACTGCTAGATTCAAACAACAATGGCGGCATGCAGCGAGGAGTCATGTGCTGACATTGATTCTGCTATTGCAACTGTTTTGTGACATCGATCGTCTGCTGACATTGCTGCGTTGTTTCAGTTAAAGTTCTCTAACTTTTCGCTCTGTCGTTATCCAAAATGTTAGCTGTTCTGTTTCGGATTTACCAGCGTTGGTCTCAGCAGCATCCCGGGTTTATTTCGATGTGAGTGAGTGATTGATTGATTGATTAAAGATAACGGACAAGTGTTTCATACAATCACATACAATAATTTTTTTTTTACAAGGCCCAGCTTTCTCAAATACATATACTATTGAGAAGTCCTAGATCCTTGTGTGGAGCTCAGTGAACTACAAGGATCTGGCAAGAGTCAGGTTCATTATCTACATATTTAAGCTACATTTTAAACCAGTGTGACTGGCACTGGTAGCAGGTGTGTAAAGTGTCCTGACCAAGGACACAACAGCAGTGCGTGGGATAGCGGAAGCGGAGATCGAACCTGCAACCCCCCAAGTTGCTGGCACAGCTGCTCTACTAACAAAATACTATGTGTAACATTGTGTAACGTGCTGGACATGAGGTGGTAAGCGAGCCCGTGTAACTAATATGGTGGCCGACAAGGGAAAAACATGCAGCAACGCCACATTGTGACAAACACAAAATAGGAGAGTGACTTTATACAGTGGTACACCGGGATCCGAGTTTATTTTGGTTCTGTGATGAAGTTCGTTCTTTAAAAAACTTGTATTGCAAAACAGCATAAACCAAAAAAACGTGACAGGAGCGCAGTTGCACGTTACGTGATTCAATCAAATCAACAACACGAGAGAGATGAATATCTTGACAAATAGGAGGCTTGTTGTCTTTACCGAGAGCAGAGGAGGAAGCTGCTCACACTTCCTCATGCTTTCTGTAACATCAAGGGAGAAATGTCATTAGCCAACTTGAAAAATATCTCCAATATAAACTCTTGAAAGCGGACCAGAGTTGTTGTTTTATTGTTTTTTTTAATGACATTTTACAGAGTTCTTCTCTCTGACACCACATAACCTGCTAACTCCTGGAAGTGTGTGTCACAATGGCCCAGCCGCTAGTGACTTTATCTTGTGATGCAAGGTACACCAGTTTGAATCCCGTCTGGCACATTTTGTAATTATTTTAACGGTTATTTGTGATGAAAGTTAAAATTCCTTGTTTTGCTGGGAAATTTCCCATATTTAGAAATTCAAATGTTTTTAGGTATGCGCTGTGGAGTAGACCGTTAGTCTTATTTGTAATATTTTGAATGTGTAAAACAATTATCACTGAACTATTTTTCACTTAGTGAGTTTTGGCATCGTTCTACTAATCCTTAAGTCAGTGCTCCCTTACGATTCAACGAGAAGTTTATTGGATCTTCAGCTGAATCCTCAGTATTTTTTTTTTCCTTCATCGTCACCACCGTTTGATTTCAGACAGAAGAGGATGTTTCAGGGTTTCAGGGACACTCCTATGCTCTCTCTAATCAAGCACACTGTCGCTGCACCAGGAAACGTGTTGCTAGGTAACTGCAAGAACCCAGCGACGGGGTTCAAATAGTGGTCTCGGTGTGTGCTTCATACTTTTTTTTTCAAGACGTTAAATATTGACAAAGTATTTTGAAACCATCCATATTCATCTCCAATATTTGTTTTGTTGCCTCCTCTGTGTGTTCAGAGGCTTGTAACTCATGTGTGTTGAAAATTAATTAATAAGCGAGTATAATAGCATATATCTTTGCTTCATTAGGTCCCTAATTGCATTGGCGACCTTTTTGAATCATTTTGGGACATGTAGCAACTGTGTCGCACCGGGCTTGTGTTGTGGGCTTCAGCTGATAAATACCCATCACACTTTGACACTACGCAGTTGGATTACAAAGGTGCTAATTCAAATACCACAAAGAAGACATTGTTTCCTTTGGCCTCATCAATGTTAAAATTCTCACAAAAATGTGAACCTTGAAGAAATATTTACTGGATGATGTCGATGTTCCGCAGGCTTGAAGCTGAGAAAGCCCGTACATCAGCGCAAGCTAAGGCTGAGACCAGGCGTCACGTGGAGGACGAGGTGTCCAGAATTCTGTCTTCAGAACGCACTGTCGCCCAGGAGAGCCTCCAGCAGGCTGTCCTCAGGGAGAGGATCGCCACTGAGGATGAAAAGCTACGGGCTCAGCTCTTTGTAAGTACATTGTTATTTCCACCAGGAGGTTATGTAATTGTTGCCAATGGTTGGTCTCTCTGTGTGGGGTGTGTAACAGATAAAAACATATTTTCAAATTTAGAAATCCTTTATATCTGTCTGAGCCTTAACTTTCAGGAAACGTCCTGAAGGGATAAGAAACAAATCATAACATTTTGGGTCCGGTCAATATAATAATTTAGTACGGTTTTGTACGTTTACATCATGAGCTTTGACATTTGTGTGTGTGTGTTTGTGGCTCCGCCTCCACCTACAGAGACAAAGACAGTGGCTGACTGACAAGAGGCTAGACTCTGTTCTTTCATTCTACTGTAGATAACACCAAATGTTTTCATTTATTTGATAGGGACGTTGCACAATACATACATTGCACTAGATATAACAACTTAGTTTTCATCTATTCAAGTCATAGGCATATTTTGATGAAAGTTTCCGAAAATGACGGAAATGTGATAAGGAAAATATTATTAAATTTTGGAGCTGTTTCGGATCACCGTCTGGATTTAGGGCATTTTTATTATTGGGATTCAGGGCCTGGTGGAGGAGTATTTTTCTAGTTGACAAGTATGCATTCACTCTAGGGACGCAATAAAATGAAAATTATAATCCGAAACCAGAAATGAAGAGAACGAGGAACAAAACCGAAACACCAAAATAAATTATTATTACCACCGTTGTGTTTATAGCTATGACTGTGTAGTGACCTAAAAAAAATGAAAACATTGTCGTTAGGGCTGGGGAATATATCGAATATACTCGATATATCGCGGGTTTGTCTCTGTGATATAGAAAATGACTATATCGTGATATTTGAGTATACGTTCTCACGCATTTGCTTTTAGCTGCGGGCATTACACTACAGGCTTTTCTTACTCTTTGTGGTCTCCTTCACTCCGAGACGTAAAACAAGCGCACCTTCTTACATACGTCACATACTGTCATGCGTGCAACGTCATACGCCCTCGCGGAGTAGAGAGGTAGGGGCATGGGTAAGGTTG
Source organism: Nerophis ophidion (assembly GCF_033978795.1). NCBI lineage: Eukaryota > Metazoa > Chordata > Actinopteri > Syngnathiformes > Syngnathidae > Nerophis > Nerophis ophidion. The sequence continues at coordinate 9,283,987 of NC_084620.1, forward strand.
GTTGTGGTGCTAGCGGAGTGATGCGAGTGGTAATACGAGAGAGAGAAGGTGATTATCTGGTAATAAATATTGGAAGAATTCATTCCCAACAAAAACAGCACGGGGTCCATCATCAGCGGGTGGTTTAGCTTCAAGTGGAAATGTGTTGAACAGACAACCGGATTATGTCAAGTGTGCGGGAAAAGCATTGCTACAAAAAGTAGCAGCACTGCTAATGTGTAGCATCATTTGAAAAGTCACCCGCCAGAGCCTGATAAGTGCTTGAAACTCTGCATGTCACATCTCTGTTGGGTGCCACCCAACAAAATGCCAAAGCAACCATTTCCACATCAACACTGAATGAAAAAAACAGAAGGAGATAACGTCCGCAGGAACCTACCCCATAGCGAAGGACATACACTATTTGATTTCCTATTATGCAGCTCATTTTTAATTGACAGTATTTAAAATATATTGTGTAACATCATGCACAAAAGTGCACTTCATTTGTTTGAAACTATTGTAGTGGCGTTCTGTACAAAAAGTGCACTTTAATTTAGTGTTTTTCCTATAAGTCATCTTAGTGACATCAAGCACAAAAGTGCACTAATAGCTTGTTTTAAAATGTCTTTGACAATCCTGCACTTTCTGTTTTGAAATTTCATGAATGTTTGTGCCACTGCTTAATAACCGTTTAATTAATACAGTTTTGAAAAATTTACTTAGTTGTGATTTCTCCCTCTGCATGAAAGTTCAAAATTAGCATGTATTATTGCAGTATGAAAAATAATGTTTTAATCTAGACACATAGAATCATCATACTGGTGTGATTTATTGCATCAAGTGTTAATTCAAGGCTAAGGCAAAATATCGAGATGTATATCATGTACATGGCCTAAAAATATTGAGATATTAATAAAAGGCCATATAGCCCAGTCCTAATTGTTGTTATACTACAAATAATAAAACAATCGTAAAATTCAAAACATATTTGTTTACCACAGGTATTCCAACAATGTGAAACAAAAATGATCATCCATCCATCCATCCATCCAACCATTTCCTACCGCTTATTCGCTTTGGGGTCGTGGGGGCGCTGGTACCTATCTCAGCTACAATCGGGCAGAAGGCAGGGTACATTATATGCGGGCCATATACTGAATGGCGCCACATACCAAGTCAACGCGCTCAGGTCCTTTTCTGGATGGTGGTGTTCACATAATCAGAATGGCAATTGGAATGTTTCAATTTCAGGTGATTAAACCGACATAGAGAGATTGTTTTTGCAGAATATCCACTTCTTGATTTTCCACACTGAACGTTTTGCAGATGGATGTTTTACATTGAACTATGTCCACAATGCAGACATTTTGCCTCCATTCCAGACAAGCGTGTGCTTCCTGCTTACATCATCACAACATTCGGTTTGGGCAGTGTTTCGGTGATAAAAAATATTTTGGAAGAAAATTGGGTGCAATATTGATTTACTCCATGAACTTTGCAAATTTTTTTCATAAGCGCACTCTCTTTCTGTAAGGTGAATGAATCTTTGTGCGACATTCGACAGATCATGCCTGCCTCACTGAAAAATGTTGGGGTTTTTGGTGTGTGAGTATCACTGTGAGTGAGAGTTCATTGATCCTCTGCTTGCACACCAAACACTTTATTTCCAGACTACATCAACACATAGTCAGTTGATATCTCTGCCATGAAATGTAATATTCTCTGTGTGCCTTCTTACTTTCTGCCTGTGGTCTGTAGTCTCCTAAATTGTTTTGTTTTTAGGACTAAACACATTTTCTGGCTTCTACAAACAAATGCTATTGATGGTATAGCTCATTTCACACACTCATAGCCATAATAGGAAAAATATTACTTTTTATGAGGCAGCAAGCACCGAGAGAGAAAGCGAGAGACTTGTGCACATTATTCTTCATTCTCACAAATAAATTCATTAAGATGTCCTGAAACACACTCGATTCGTTGCTGAGGCAGCGTTTCGCTTTCATTCGAGTAAGGCAGAACATGTTGTTATTAAGTATCTTTAAAAGGTAGTTCAATATTCAATCAGGAGCTTTGACTGTATTTCCTTGTGCTTTTAATTGAATGTGAATTGACCTGAAGCCTGTTCTTGACATTGATTGCCGCTTAAAACATTTGTCATTGGCGCACACTGCTACTGCTGGGCGTGCTATTGATTAGTTAGATGAGAGCACTTCTTTGACAACAACATACAATTCCTTCTCTACATTACACACAATAAAAACCATCACGTGAACAGCTATGCCTCCGCACGCCAAACTAAAACCATCACCTCTGCAGCCATGCTAAGGAGTTACCATTGTAGTCCAGGGCAAGAGTTCAAACGTTGCGTCGGTTTTAAATTCAGCTCATTGATTCTGCAAGGCCCATCTTTACTCCACAATTTGCAATAGATAAATTAGCTTTGGGTAGCGCTCATGTTCGACCATTTATAGTTAGTGATCTGTTCTGTGCTTTGACATACGAAAACTGAAGCAGTATAAAAAAAAAATTGTACCTTTGTACTCAAATGACTGTAATGTGATGGCTATTTTGATGATATTAGTGATAACCTATGGTACTCATTTCGTAATATAGATACTGTAAATCACAGGTGTCAAACTTTAGGCGAAGGGGCCAGATTTGCTACGCCACTTCTTTTCTGTTGTCCATAAAAGGCTGGAAAAGATATAGCACTTTCTGGCGAAATATTTTTGTTTTTTCAATTTTAACAGAAAAAATGTACTGAATATACAAAACCCAAAACCAGTGAAGTTGGAACATTTTGTAAATTGTAAATAAATAAATACAATGATTTGCAAATCCTTTTCAACCTATATTCAATTGAATACATTACAAAGACAAGATACTCGAAAATATTCGAAAGAGGTTATTTTTTGCAAATATTAATTCATTTAAAATTTGATGCCTGCAACATTTTTCAAAAAAGCTGGCATAAGTGGCAAAAAAGTCTGAGAAAGTTGAGGAATGCTCATCAAACGCTTATTTGGAAAATCACACAGGTAAACAGGCTAATTGAGAACAGTTGGGTGCCATGATTAGGTATAAAAGCAGCTTCCATGTAGCGCTCAGTCGATCAAAAATAAGAATGAGGCGAGGGTCACCACTTTGTGTAAAAATGCATGAGCAAATTGTCGAACAGTTTAAGAACATTTCTCAATGAGCTTTTGCAAGGAATTTAGGGATTTCACCATATACAGTCCGTAATATCATCAAAAGGTTCAAAGAATCCAGATAAATTCATGCATGTAAGCGGCAAGGCTGAAAACCAACATTGAATGCCCGTCACCTTCGATCCCTCAGGCGGTACTGCATTAAAAACCAACATCAGGACACACGAAAGCCATTTATCAACAAAATCCCAGAAAAAAACGCCGGCTTTGCTGGGCCCGAGCTTGTCTAAGATTGACTGATCCAAAGTGGAAAAATGTTCTGTGGTCTGATGAGTCCACATTTCAATTTGTATTTGGAGACTGCGGTAGTGGTCTCCTCCGGACCAAAGAGGAAAAGAACCATCCAGATTGTTATAGGCGCAAAGTTCAAAAGCCAGCATATGTGATGGTATGGTGGGGTACTAGTGCCCAAGACATGGGTAACCTACACATCTGTAAAGGCACCACTAATGCTAAAAGGAACATACAGGTTTTGTAGCAACATATGTTGCCATCCAAGCAACGTCTTTTCATGGACGCCCCTGCTTATTTCAGCAAGACAATGCCAAGCCACATTCTGCACGTGTTACAAAAGTGTGGCTTCGTAGTAAAAGAGTGCAGGTACTAGACTGGCATGCCTGTAGTCCATACCTGTCTCCCACTGAAAATGTGTGGTAAATTATAAAGCGTAAAATACGACAATGGACACCCCAGACTATTGAACATCTTAAGCTATACATCAAGCAAGAATAGGAAATAATTCCACCTGAAAAGCTTCAAAAATTGGTCTCCTCAGTTCCTAAACATTTACTGTGTGTTGCTAAAAGGAAAGGCGATGTAACAGTAGTAAAAATGCCGGTGCCAACTTTTTTGCAATGTGTTGCTGCCATTCATTTACAATTTATGCATTGTGCCAAACATGACGCCTGGCATTCATGCGAAAGGGTTTAAATCTTTGTCTCATCAAACCACATGGTCTGAGAGTCCTTCAGGTGCATTTTGAAAAACTTTTTACGAAGGAAAGGCTTCTGTTTGACCACTCTAACATATAGTCCTGATTGTTTGCTGCAGAGAAGGTTCTCCTCTTTCCACAGAGAAATGCTGTACCTCTGACAGAGTGACTAAAGTGTTCTTAGTCACATCCATGACTAAGGCCCTTCTCCTGCGATCGCTCAGTTTAGTCGGCCGGCCATCTCTTGGAAGAGTCCTGGTTGTTCCAAACTTTTTCCATTTAAATGGTAAATGGTTGTACTTTTATAGCGCTTTTCTACCCCTTTTTAAGGAACCAAAGCGCTTTGACAGTATTTCCACATTCAACCATTCACACACAATGATGGCGAGAGCTGCCTTGCAAGGCACTGACCCATCAGGAGCAAGGGTGAAGTGTCTTGCTCAAGGACACAACGGACGTGACGAGGATGGTAGAAGGTGGGGATTGAACCAGTAACCCTCAGATTGCTGGCACGGCCAGTCTCCCAACTTCACACCGTCCCCCTATTTACAGACGCTGGAGGCCACTGTGTTCATTGGGAACTTTAAGCCATCAGATATTTTTCTGTACCTTACCCCAAATTTGTGCCTCGAGACAATCCTGTCTTGGAGGTCTACAGACAATTCCTTCGTCTTCATTCTTGGTTTGTGATCTACCATGCACTGTCAAGTGTAGGACCTTGTATGTAGACAAGTGTGTGCCTTTCCAAATCATGTCCAGTCAACTATATTTACCACAGGTGGACTCCAATTAAGCTGTAGGAACATCTCAAAGATGATCAGTTGAAACAAGATGCACTTGAGCTCACTTTTGACCTTCCTGGCAAAGGATGTGACTACTTATGTAGATGTAATTTTACATTTCTAAAATCATTTTTAGTACATTTACACATTTTCACATTGTTATTATCAATCAATCAATCAATATTTACTTATATAGCCCAAAATCACTAGTGTCTCAAAGGGCTGCACAAACCACCACGACATCCTCGATAGGCCCACATAAGGGCAAGGAAAACTCACACCCAGTGGGACATCGGTGACAATGATGACTATGAGAACCTTAGAGAGGAGGAAAGCAATGGATGTCGAGCGGGTCTAACATGATACTGTGAAAGTTCAATCCACAATTGATCCAACACAGTCGCGAGAGTCCAGTCCAAAGCGGATCCAACACAGCAGCGAGAGTCCCGTTCACAGCGGAGCCAGCAGGAAACCATCCCAAGCGGAGGCGGATCAGCAGCGCAGAGATGTCCCCAGCCGATACACAGGCAAGCAGTACATGGCCACCGGATCGGACCGGACCCCCTCCACAAGGGAGAGTGGGACATAGAAGAAAAAGAAAAGAAACGGCAGATCAACTGGTCTAAAAAGGGAGTCTATTTAAAGGCTAGAGTATACAAATGAGTTTTAAGGTGAGAGTTAAATGCTTCTACTGAGGTGGCATCTCGAACTGTTACCGGGAGGGCATTCCAGAGTACTGGAGCCCGAACGGAAAACGCTCTATAGCCCGCAGACTTTTTTTGGGCTTTGGGAATCACTAACAAGCCGGAGTCCTTTGAACGCAGATTTCTTGCCGGGACATATGGTGCAATACAATCGGCAAGATAGGATGGAGCTAGACCGTGTAGTATTTTATACGTAAGTAGTAAAACCTTAAAGTCACATCTTAAGTGCACAGGAAGCCAGTGCAGGTGAGCCAGTACAGGCGTAATGTGATCAAACTTTCTTGTTCTTGTCAAAAGTCTAGCAGCCGCATTTTGTACCAACTGTAATCTTTTAATGCTAGACATGGGGAGACCCGAAAATAATACGTTACAGTAGTCGAGACGAGACGTAACAAACGCATGGATAATGATCTCAGCGTCTTTAGTGGACAGAATGGAGCGAATTTTAGCGATATTTCGGAGATGAAAGAAGGCCGTTTTAGTAACGCTTTTAATGTGTGCCTCAAAGGAGAGAGTTGGGTCGAAGATAATACCCAGATTCTTTACCGTGTCGCCTTGTTTAATTGTTTGGTTGTCAAATGTTAGAGTTGTATTATTAAATAGAGTTCGGTGTCTAGCAGGACCGATAATCAGCATTTCCGTTTTTTTGGCGTTGAGTTGCAAAAAGTTCTGGGGTATTGTGTGTACAATTTCGAGGACAAAAGTACATTTATTACATTTTGGACTATGTGGAAAAAGTGAAGCGCTCTCAATACTTTCTGGATGCACTGTAACTGTAGTTTGTAAACTCTTTTTCTTGGGGCTGGCTTTGGGGCAGCTTCTTTAGCTGCGCAGGCGTCTTCATAGGCTTTCCAAAACATTGTCGTAGGATAATGTAGTTTCAGATGGCTGATGAGGTTTGATGTGTTCAATGTTTGATGTCCATCCATCCATCCATCCATCCATCTTCTTCCACTCATCCGAGGTTGGGTCGCGGGGGAAGCAGCCTAAGCAGGGAAGCCCAGCCTTCCCTATCCCCAGCCACTTTGTCCAGCTCCTCCCGGGGGATTCCGAGGCGTTCCCAGGCCAGCTGGGAGAGATAGTCTTCCCAACGTGTCTTGAGTCTTCCCTGTGGCCTCCTACCGGTCAGACCTGCCCGAAACACCTCCCTAGAGAGGCGTTCGGGTGGCATCCTGACCAGATGCCCAAACCACCTCATCTGGTTTGTCTTGATGTGGAGGAGCAGCGGCTTTACTTTGAGTTCCTTCCGGATGGCAGAGCTTCTCACCCTATCTCTAAGGGAGAGTCCCGCCACTCGGCGGAGGAAACTCATTTCGGCCGCTTGTACCCGTGATCTTGTCCTTTCGGTCATGACCCAAAGCTCATGACCATAGGTGAGGATGGGAACGTAGATCGACTGATAAATTGAGAGCTTTGCCTTCCGGCTCAGCTCCTCCTTTACCACAACGGATCGATACAGCGTCCGCATTACTGAAGACGCCGCACCGATCCGCCTGTCGATCTCACAATCCACTCTTCCCTCACTCGTGAACAAGACTCCGAGGTACTTCAACTCCTCCACTTGGTGCCTTTTCCGGGCGAGATCCATGGACTCGAACTTAGAGGTGTTGATTCTTATCCCAGTCGCTTCACACTCTGCTGCGATGCGAAATGTTTGATGTGTTTGTTGTAAATGGCACGCGAAATGTCTTCCTCCGCACCAATGAAGAAGACGCCCACAATCAAGGCCATTATGATATTTGTTTACAATGAGCTCAGGGGATGTTTACGACCTCCTACAAGGTTTAGTAAAGGAGGTCTTGTTTTGCTCACCTTTACCCATCTACTTCACAGTAATCTTGCTTGATTTGAGTGTTTAAAAAATAATAATTTTACAGACACCTAAGCTAATGTTTAATTAGATAGATTAGATTAGATTAGATAGTACTTTATTTATTCCGTCAGGAGAGTTCCTTCAGGAAAATTAAAATTTTCAGCACAATCCCATTCAAGTTTAGACAAACATTACAGGGAGACAGAACAGGATCGCTGACGGGTCTGCCGGCTTCCAGCGCCCCTTACAAAAAAGATGAGATACAGGAAAACAAGGAGGGGGAATAGAAGATTAAAACAAAATAAAAAAAATCGGTCTTAGCCTGTCATAATGTCATTGAGTTTAGCGGTATGACATCATAGTTCCTCATTTTGTCCAAATAAGCAGTCCATATTCGCAAGTAATTAATGACAGCTGCCACTTTATACAATTACTAATGTTAATAATAATAATTATAATAATATATTAGATTTAGAGTGGGTATGGGTTATTTTTTGCCTCAATCCTGTGAGAATCCTTTGTGTGAATGAGGCATTAAGGAGTGGGAATTGGTTAATTCATCCAGGACTTGCTGCAGTGTGCTCCATCAACTACTCGGTAGCATCTGTAAGCTGATAATAATGTATCATCTCTTTTTATTTTGTACTGATCAGGTCAGTAGTGCATTCTTCACTCACACTTTAAGTGAGAGATGAGACAAAAACTAGCCACAGCTGATCTGTGGTAGACTCACAGAAAAATGACTGCCAGTTTGCACCTGTCGCCTCTCCAACCACCTCCAAACATAATTCACATTCATACGCTATGTGAGGGGCACTGGGATCCAGGTTGGTGAAGTGTCCTTCCCAACCCTCAAGTTTCTGATCATCCAGTCCACAATCTGAGCCTAATAGGCAGTATAATCAAAATGACACTAAATAATCCGCAAGTCAGGGAAAGTGTAAAAGTGATGGCTAGGGGTGTAATGGTACGTGTATTTGTATTGAACCGTTTCGGTACGGGGGTTTCGGTTCGGTACGAGGGTGTATCGAACGAGTTCGTATTCTAAAGTCTTAAGAAGCTGCTCTGCTTTCTGCCTGTCTGAGCAGTGAGCACCCAGCATTGTCCCGCCCACACAACCATCTGATTGGTTACATACAAAGCCAATCAGCAGTGCGTATTCAGAGCGATGTAACAGCCAATCAGCTGTGCGTATTCAGAACGCATGTTGTAAATGCTTCATTGTCGATCAGACATGTGTTTAGCAGCGGACATCGTACACTCCCCAAATGATAAAAAACACTTTCCAGTCACAGCTATTACAAAAATCGCTATGAGCCCGTTGACATTCTAGAAACTTAAACTGCAGCTCAGCTCGCTCACAGTTCTGGCTTGAGGTGATGTGAAGGCTAATTAGCTTTTAGCGTTACGTTAGCTCATTTTGGTGCGTGCGTGCGTGCGTGCGTGCGTGCGTGTGTTTGGGGCAGCAAAGCCCTGTCTGTCTGTTATTTCACATGAACTAACATGAACTCCATAGATTTCAGGGATGAATAGTGTCTCCTATTGCTATTGTACTATTTTTCAGCTATAGTTACATGAATCATTAGTAATGTAGCAGCCTAGTTTTGAATGGCAGGGTGCCTGCTATCACATGTTGACAAAAATATAACATTTACATAATAAAAGTCAACTACAGGCTTCCCAAATGCTGTAATAAATTAAGCATGATGAGTTGACTTGAAACTGTTTCATGTAGCACTTTTTATATGTAGAAGAACGTTTTTTTCATTTTATTTAATCAAAGCAACAACTTGAGGCAGTTTAATGTGGATAAACGTGGGCAGAATTATTATAGTGTTCCCAATGTTAAAAGGATAAAGCCATTGTTTACAAATTTGGTAAATAAATAACCCAAAAAATGTATATATGGTTGTTTTCTTACCGTACCGAAAATTAACCAAACCGTGACCTCTAAACCAAGGTACGTACCGAACCGAAATTTTTGTGTACCGTTACACCCCTAGTGATGGCACAAGAAAGTGAACTGAAGTACAGATTCATCCAAACACTGCACAAATATCCTTGTGTGAGTACGTTCTTAGTTTTGCTGCAGTATATGATGAAAAAAAACACCATATTCCCCAGACCTTCCTGCCACCACTCACTCCCCTTCCTTGACAATCCTTCCATCCAGTCAATTCATTAGTAATTGAAACGTCACAGGAGCGTGGGCAGGGTTGCATGTTGTCACTCACTGTTGTCTTCCACGAGGAGATGGCATGTTCAGTGTCAATGTTCACATGTGTTCTGCCATTCATGTGGAAGACCATATAGAAAGACTTTGATCAGTTGAGTTAATTGGTAGACTCGTTAGGTACAAATAAAGCTTTTATTGAATTTAGGAGGTCAATACCAGTGAAGGTTAGTAGCCAGAGAGACCGTAGTGTAATAAATAACCCCGCTTTTGATGTTCCCCTGAATCTAATCATGAATAATGGTAAACACTAGCATACACGATTAATGTACTCTCTTCTTCACAGTCTGGAGTTAATTAAATCACAGAGGGAGCTCCATCATGCCCCAACCTTTTTTGATTTTGAACGGCATAGCCCCTCGCGCAGCTAAACCAGTCCAGTGGCCAATCCATCACTGGTCACACGGTTTCACGGGCTGCAACCTTAAGGCAGTATTTTCAATCAAACCCAGGTCCATCAATCTTTTTGCGATCCAAACAATGGTCCGAGCACGATCTACCTGGTGGCAATCCTTCGGTTATTTGCTAGTCTCTTAAAGCTGCAGGATAAGCTTTATTTTCAAAACACCCTTTTCATGGATGATGATGAAACCCATGTTTAATATTTGTGTAAAGGAAATGTCCAATAATTTATGTGGTGTTGACCCAACTATAAGATGACCCCTATTTTGTAAGACTATATTTCGTAAAACCCAGTGATCTCTCACCACTTTGTGGTTCACCTACTACGGTCTCAGTGCCTTGCTGATTCTTCCATCCACCCATTTTCTACTGCTTGTCCCTTTCGGGGTCGCGGGGGGTGCTAGGGCCTATCTCAGCTGCATTCGGACGGAAGGCGGGGTACACACTGGACAAGTCGCCACCTCATCACAGGGCCAACACAGCTAGACAGACAACATTGTAAATAGTTTTTTTTTACAATTATGTATTAGAACATCTATTTGATATTACCAGCCGTCTTCCACATGCAGCAGTAAAGTCTTTGACCAGGTGACATACTGTCCTAGCAGCTGATTAGCTTAGCCACATTCAGCCCGTTAACTTAAACTCTGCAAACTCCAGCCTTGCTTATGTTTGCTCAGCCTGTTTTTTGGGAACATTTTTACCTTTTTGAATCCTTACATTGTCATCCAAACGTTCACCCACTTCTAAGGCTTCTGGCAGAGAACCCAAGCCCCAAGGGAAGATGCTTAGAAGGTAGCTTAACTATGATCTACAAGCTGCTATTTCAGAATATTTTAATGTACTCACCACGCAGAGGAGGAAAATAATATAAGGACGACAGAAATGTTTTTTTATTAAAACAAACTGCGTTATCAATTCTCCATAACTTTGTTCCTTACTTGGAAGAAAACACAAGTGCCACCACCATTATGGTCATCATTAAAATACACCTTATTCTTTGATGCCGTTGTTTTTAAATATTATTTTTATATGTTATAATTACTTAAGTGTTTGAGTTTGTGCTAAAGAGGAACTGCACTTTTTGGGGGGAATTTTGCCTATTGTTCACCATCAATCCATCTTCTTCCGCTTATCCGAGTTCGGGTCCTGGGTGCAGCAGCCTAAGCCCAGATTTCCCTCTCTGCAGCCACTTTGTCCAGCTCCCGAGGCATTCCCAGGCCAACCGGGAGATACAGTCTTCCTAACGTGTCCCGGGTCTTTCAAGTGGCCTCCTACCGGTCGGGCTAGCCCTAAACACCTCTCTAGGGAGGTGTTCGGGTGGCATCCTGACGAGATGGTTGAACCGCCTCCTCTGGTTTCTCTTGATGGGAAGGAGCAGCAGCTTTACTTTGAGCTCCTTCCGAATGACAGAGCTTCTCACCCTATCTTTAAGGGAGAACCCTGCCACCCGACAGAGAAAACTCATTACGTCCGCTTGTACCCGTCATCTTGTCCTTTCGGTCATAACACAAAGCTCATGATAACAGGTGAGGATGGGAACTTAGATAGACCGGTACATTGAGAACTTTGCCTTCCAGCTCAGCTCCTTCTTTACCACAACAGCTCGATACAGTGTCCGCATTACTGAAGAGGCCGCACTGATCCGCCTGTCAATCTTACAATCCACTCTTCCCTCACTCGTGAAAAAGACTCCGAGGTACCTACACTCCTCCACTTGGGGAAAGATCTCCCATTTCAGGGCGAGAACCATGGACTCTGACTTTGCGGTGCTGATTCTCATCACATTCGCTTCACACTCTGCTACGAACCGATCCAGTGAGAGCTGAAGATCCTGGCCAGATGAAGCCATCAGGACCACATCATCTGCAAAAAGCAGAGACCTAATACTTCAGCCATCAAACCGGATTTCCTCAACGCCCTGACTGCTTCTAGAAATTCTGTCCATAAAAGTTATGAGCAGTAAAGGACAAGAAGACAAAAGTTTTGTTTTTTCTCATTCTAACATGTAAAAATCGGCTCGTTCTTGGTGGCTCGCAATGCAGCCAATGGGAGCAATCAATTCTACCACTAAAACACTTTGAAAATGCATTCAAAAACCAACAACAAAACTTCATTTACGTTCCCTAACCTATATAATAAACAAACTGTAGCGACACTGTTATTGTAAGAGCGAATAGTTAACTCTTTTTCTAAAGTACTATCACATCAGCGTGCAACGGTATAGTCGTAGAAGTTATCTAGGGCAAGAAATAAGCTAGCGGTTATTTATGGGTAAATACTCAATTTATGTTGAAATAGCTGCATTAAGGGGACAAGCAGTAGAAAATGAATGGATGGATGAATGGATGTTGAAATAGCTTGGCTTCAAGTTCCACATTTTGCAGATTTTATTTAATGTCACCTCCCTCTCTTGGCATCCGTTTGCTCCAACATCGCACTCTTTGTGCTGGCTTCATCCTCCATAATTTCAGATTCAAAAAGTTAAGATTGTGAATCTTCATTTGTCCAAAAATAGTCATGTTCGTTGTTTATTAAATCTGCCGTGATTAGAACACACTCGCGTGTCTGCATCCGGAAGGGATTGTTGTCAGAAGTCAGATGTGCGCTGCTATCAAAACGGAAATAAATGCGCCGAAGAATTAGTCCCGGCAATAATTAAAATGACCAAAATGCGGTAAATACATATTACATATTGGTATGAACGGGTCTGTTACTACATTATATATGGACTTAGAGCGTGTATATAATACGTTGATGGAGGGTTTTGAAGTTGTTTGTGCGAAAGTGGCCGTGCGCAACCCGAGGGTCCCTGGTTCAATCCCCACCTGGTACCAACCTCGTCACGTCCGTCGTGTCGTGAGCAAGACACTTCACCCTTGCTCCTGATGGGTGCTGGTTAGCGCCTTGCATGGCAGCTCCCTCCATCAGTGTGTGAATGTGTGTGTGAATGGGTAAATGTGGAAGTAGTGTCAAAGCGCTTTGACTACCTTGAAGGTAGAAAAGCGCTATACAAGTACAACCCATTTAACCCATTTATTTTAGAGGGCTACAACGGTGACTTTATTAGCCGCATTTTCCAAGCATTTTTTATCATCTTTAAAATAAAAATTCATAAATAAAAAGATGTGTGTTTTGGTCTATCATAACGATTGTGAACGATAGGCCAAATTCCTAAAAAAGTGCAGTTCCCTTTTAAATGTTACAAATATCCAATATTTGGGGGCGGCATGGCGTAGTGGGTACAGCGCCCGTGTCAGAGACCTGAGAGTTGTAGGTTCGCTTCCCTCCTCTTACCATCCAAATCGCTGCCGTTGTGTCCTTGGGCAGGATACTTCACCCTTGCCCCCGGTGCCGCTCACACTGGTGAATGAATGATGAATGATAGGTGGTGGTCGGAGGGGTTGTTGCCGCAAATTGGCAGCCACACTTCCGTCAGTCTACCCCAAGGCAGCTGTGGCTACAAAAGTAGCTTACCACCACCAGGTGTGAATGAAAGATGGGTTCTCACTTCTCTGTGAAGCGCTTTGAGTGTCTAGAAATGCGCTATATAAGTCTAAGCCAATATTATTATTAAATATGTGGAGCAGAGGGGTTAGTGCGTCTGCCTCACAATACGAAGTTCCTGCAGTCCTGGGTTCAAATCCAGGGTCGGGATCTTTCTGTGTGGAGTTTGCATGTTCTCCCCGTGAATGCGTGGGTTCCCTCCGGGTACTCCGGCTTCCTCCCACTTCCAAAGACATGCACCTGGGGATAGGTTGATTGGCAACACTAAATTGGCCCTAGTGTGTGAATGTGAGTGTGAATGTTGTCTGTCTATCTGTGTTGGCCCTGCGATGAGGTGGCGACTTGTCCAGGGTGTACCCTGCCTTCCGCCCGATTGTAGCTGAGATAGGCGCCAGCGCCCCCCGCGACCCCGAAAGGGAATAAGCGGTAGAAAATGGATGGATGGATGGATGGATGTGGAGGGAATATATGGACCTAAAATGCATACTATATTTTTTGAAATCCTGAAATAAAGGAGGGTTTGTCACGATACCTAAGGGAAAACTGTATTATTAGTTGAAATCAAAACCAGAATGTTTCCCATAATAAGTCAGTTATATTATTATTAATCATATTTTATCAATATTTCACATTAAGTTGTATCTTGGTTTTTGTTGATATTTTATAGAAGCCCAAATATCTGAACATAAAACACATTTTATTAAAAATAACTATAGTTTTTGTTCAAAATACGTGTAAATAATGAATGAAATGGATAAATTAACATTTCTCATCAAAACTACATTAATTGATGACGAGGAGCGAAGGGGTACGAATATATTTTGGCCTTTCTACTTTGCTATAAGTTATTTCTTGAATTTAGTAGAGTTGCTTTATCAAAGTGCTGGAAGTCACAACTTTCTTTGGCCCAATGGTAAATTATTTTGCCGTCATACTCGATAGAAAAGGCACAAAGACCGAGTCACCCACACATGAAATTCTTTGTATGGCTTTAGAGTAGCTAAGACTGCATAAAATAACCTTAAACCTTTTATAAAAGAAAATTGTTTTACTGTAATAACATGCCAATTTTGTCAAATTGCCAATTAAACTAATAACATCCTACTTTTCCCCTGGTCAGGTGTTCCATTGTATGCTTGGCTGTCCTCATAAATATCCCCCCTCACTGTTTTTCCCCTCATTGCTGCTCTATGTAAACTGTGGTCTCCACCAGCTGCACTTTTCCTTCCCCTTCATGTTTCTTGCTGTCGCATTTCAGAGACAGACGACTGGACCAGCCTGATAACATGCTGACAATTTAATTTCCTCAGTATTAAAGGAGACTTGCTGGGTTTTGAATTGATGCCCTTTGGTGGTATTACAACAAAAAAAAAATCCTCCAGATTTTTTTTTTTTTGTCAGATGATGGGAAAATTAGAAGTGAGGAAAAAAAGCTCCTTACGTATTATCTTTTGTATGAGATAAAAAAAGAGGTGTCAGGGGTCCGTTTTCCCTCCCACCGCTTTCTCTCCCACGCTCTCCTTATAATGCCGCTCTTTGAGAGAGTCCACCCAAGCGTTTCTTACATGACGGTGCACCTGACCTCACCGGTGCCCAGGCCGTGCCAGTATTGGGGTTAGACAGCAGGCCCGTGCCTAATTGGCAGAACTTTTGCCGGCACTCTGCCTTACTCTGTCAGCTAATTGGCACTACGAGTGGGCATCAACGAGGCTGTGAAACGACGGCTTACCCTTTGATTGATTGATGATTAACTGTGTCAGGACAGCTTAAATGTACTGCACCAACGTCAATGTGCGGTGATGTGACATACAACTGACACAGAATAAGTGACGGGAATTGCCTTTTGGGTTGGGCAGCTTTTGAATCGGGACAATTCCAGTTTTGATTCCAATTTCACGTTTTGATTCTGAGTCTTTCTAGCCAGGGTCAAAAATGTCACTTTATTATTGAATACCTCAATAAAAACACATTAAAAAACATATCCTGTTTATGTTTCAGCAAAATTCAAAGAAGACTTAAAGACCTACTTAAATTAGATTTTCTTATTTAAACAGGGATAGCAGGTCCATTCTATGTGTCATACTTGATCATTTCGCGATATTGCCATATTTTTGCTGAAATCCACATCGACAATAAAGTTCACAACTTTTGGTCGCTAATAAAAAAGCCTTGCCTGTACCGGAAGTAGCAGACGATGTGCGCGTGACGTCACGGGTTGTAGGGCTCCTCACATCCTCACGTTGTTTATAATCATAGCCACCAGCAGCAAGAGCGATTCGGACCGTGAAAGCGACGATTTCCCCGTTAATTTGAGTGAGGATGAAAGATTCGTGGATGAGGAAAGTTAGAGTAAAGTGCTAGATTTTTTTTTTCTAGACATTTCTCTAATCCTTTGTTACGCTTTATTAAAAAAGACTGGCAACAAATCTAGCATCTATTTACATCTCAACCAAGGCAGAAACAGTGGCAGCTTTGCACAAAGTGCTTGTGCGTCTGTTTTCTGTTCTGACAAGAATTGAATTGACTTGATTGTTATTGCACTATAAAGTACAACAAAATGAGCACACATGCAGTAGACAGGGAATCGACCGCCTGTGAGGAAAGGCTCACAGCAGCACCGCTTGTACTTTGAGGATATTTGAATGTTACATGATTTCATGCTTCCACACATCCAAAAAAGTTGCAAGATTTGTCGCTAGTCGCTTTTGAGAAAGAGGAGTTGGAAAAATAGTTAGTTTAGCGGAAAAGTTGCCAAGTAGACAACAATGCGCTGAGGTTTGTGTTTGTAAAATGAGGATGCATAAACCTGCCTTAGGTTGCTCCTGATTGGTTGACACTGCGTGGTGCCTTCTGTGGTTGTCGACACTTGGGTACAAGAATTTATGGCTGGTCCGTGATTGGTTCTTTCGGTAAGTTAGTCAGAATTACTGTCTGCCATGTTGCTCTGTCATTGTGAGTCGCAAATGACCCTCGTGTTACGTCATCACAGAATTTTTGCAAAATTAAAGCGGCCAAATTTTGTAACAGATCTACAGTCAACCGATTCATGACTTTCCAACCGGACATCGACCGACCCATATTAGATATAGATCTATCCAGAGGCTCGCCAATCGATGCATTCATGCCTCGAAAATTAAAATAAGTTATAGGTTTGTACCAATTAATTTCTACACCCCAAATATATATATATATATATATATATATATATGTATGTGTGTGTGCGTGTGTGTGTATATGTATGTATGTATATATATATATATATATATATATATATATATACTGTATCTAATAGAACAAATAATCAATTAATGGACACAACTTTTGAGTCTTAATTAGGTTAGATTTTGTTTCCTGTTCTATTGTCTTGAGTCTGCATCATGAACTCCTTGATAATAAAACACGTGCATTTGTGCTTCCCCACTATATTGGATCTGAATAGCATGGTTTTGTCTACACCTCCTCGTTCTTCCTTTTATGAATAGTTCACTGCCTGAGAAGGAGAGTTGTATCAGCTTCAGTGAAGTGAATGTTTCGCAGGAGTTAATGGCGCTGGCGGGTTTTGGTTTTGATTGAAGGGTGGAAAAAAATTGACACGCAGCGAACAAAGTCACGGTGGAGTCAAGGAGGCTGTTAAGAGCTGAAAATCTGGGTGATGTATGCACAGCAGGCAGCAGAAAAAGATAGTGAATAAATAGAGGCGCCTGTTAGAGCAGACAAAATACAGATATTGATTTACCAGGCAGTTTTGAAAACAACCTTTAATTAGGAAGCAAATAGGTAAAACTGCATAAAAAGTGCAGCTTTTAACAAGCCTAAAAGGGGAAACAGTGGCTCTACCAGAAGTTTTTTTGGGCAGGAGTAGGGTGAAATAGGAGGCAAGCAAGTTAGAGGTGACCCAAGATCTGGATCTTGATAGATATATAAAAAAGTTGGACTGCCGGCCCCCTCCCAGACTCATCAGACCTCGGTAGACCACCTGCTGCAAAATGAATATGCATATGTGCAGACAAGGATACAAACATATGGAGGTAAATAAGGATCCGTATGCTGCAGGAAGCACACATACAAGACATGTGAGGCACAGTCAGCTGGCGGCGTCCGAGGTCCAATGTCAGAAACACATCCTGATGCTGCCAGTCTCCGGCCACGCATGTCTTCTTTGCCCCCTGTCTTGCTTTGACCATTCTCCTCACATTCTACCTGGCACGGGTTGTACTCTCATCTCCAGCATTCACTTCTCTCCCTGGGGAGAGCTTTGTGTTGTCCAAAGCTCTGTGGCCCTTTTTCCACTTCCAGGTTTTTTAACTGTGTCCTCTGCCGTCAAAGGAAGGAATTTTCTGTCTGAGGATTGTGTTCAATATCTTGGCATGCTAAATTTCATCTGGCGTTTTCATCTGGCATGTTTGGGTCATGACACTTGCAATCGAGGGTCCCAAACTTGTGGCTTAAAAAAAAAGCACAACAATCACACATTGGGAAACACAAAGAGCAACATCCTTTTAAGCAAGAAGAAATTAATTAATGCTTTGCGATATCGGCAGGAAGACATATACTGATAATCATATCATGATATCGTATCATGACTTGTTCTTAAAGGGGAACGTTATCACAATTTGAAAAGGGTTAAAAACAATAAAAATCAGTTCCCTGTGGCTTCTTTTATTTTTCGAAGTTTTTTTCAAAATTTTACCGGTCCCGGAATATCCCTAAATAAAGCTTTAAAGTGCCTTATTTTCGCTATCTTCGAAACCACTATCCATTTCCCTGTGACGTCATACAGGGCTGCCAATACAAACACCATGGCGGTTACCACAGCAAGATATAGCGACATTAGCTCGGATTCAGACTCTGATTTCAGAGGCTTAAGCGATTCAACAAATTACGCATGTATTGAAACAGATGGTCGGAGTATGGAGGCAGATAGCGAAAACGAAATTGAAGATATTGAGCGAATAGCTATTGACGCTATTCGGCCATAGCATGGGTGTACCTATTGAAGTGGCCCATAGCATGGCTGCCTTATTAGCATCGCCGGTAAAATTTGCAGACCAAACGATCAGGACTTTCGCATCTTATGACACTGGAGCAACTTAAATCCGTTGATTGGTAATTGTTTGTTTTGCATTAAATGTGGGTATCTAGATTCAAATGTACATACAGCTAGCGTAAATAGCATGTTAGCATCGATTAGCGTAGCATGTTAGCATCGATTAGCTGGCAGTCATGCCGAGACCAAATATGTCTGATTAGCACATAAGTCAACAACATCAATAAAACGCACCTTTGTGATTTCATTGACTTAATCGTTGCAAATGCATCTGCAGGTTATTCATACATCTCTGTGCCATGTCTGTCTTAGCATCGCAGGTAAAATGTGCAGACACTCTGGCAAATTCAATGGGGGTCTGGCGGCAGATTTCTTGCCAGTGGTGCAACTTCAATCCCTCCCTGTTGGTCTTGTTACACCCTCCGACAACACACCGACGAGGCATGATGTCTCCAAGGTTCCAAAAAATTGTCGAAAAAACAGAAAATAACAGAGCTGAGACCCAATGTTTACAATGGGTTGAAAATGAAAATGGCGGCTGTATTACCTCGGCGATGTCACATTCTGACGTCATCCCCTCCAGAGCAATAAACAGAAAGGCGTTTAATTCACCAAAATTCACCCATTTAGAGTTTGGAAATCGGTTAAAAAAAATACATGGTCTTTTTTTTGCAACATCAAGGTATATATTGACACTTGCATAGGTTTGGTGATAATGTATGTAATATATATACACATAAATGTATGTATGTATATATATATATATATATATATATATATATATATATATATATATGTATGTGTGTAATGTATATGTCTATATATATATATATATATATATATATATATATATATATATTAGGGCTGCGAATCTTTGGGTGTCCCACGATTCGATTGAATATCGATTCTTGGGGTCACGATTCGATTCAAAATCAATTTTTTTTTTTAATTCAACACGATTCTCGATTCAAACACAATTTTTTTTCCCATTTAAAACGATTGTCTATTCATTCAATACATAGGATTTCAGCAAGATCCACCCCAGTCTGCTGACATGCAAGTAGAGAAGTAGATTTTTGTAAAAAGCTTTTATAATTGTAAAGGACAATGTTTTATCAACTGATGCAATAATGTACATTTCTTTTAACTATTAAACGAACCAAAAATATGACTTATTTTATCTTTGTGAAAATATTGGACACAGTGTGTTGTCAAGCTTATGAGATGCGATGCAAGTGTCCCACTTGAAGCCACTGTGACACTATTGTTCATTTTTTTATTTTTGTAAATGTCTAATGATAATGTCAATGAAGGATTTTTAATCACTGCTATGCTGAAATTATAACTAATTATGATACTGTCGTTGATAATCATTTTTGTTTCACTACTTTTGGTTTGTTCTGTGTCCTGTTTGTGTCTCCTCTCAATTGCTCTGTTTATTGCAGTTCTGAGTGTTGCTGGGTCAGGTTTGGTTTTGGAATTGAATTGCATTGTTATAGTATTGTTGTGTATTGTTTTGTTGGATTAATGCAGCGTTTCTCAAAGTGTAGGGCGCGCCCCACTGGTGGGGAATAGAGACATGACAGGTGGGGCGCGAGGAACGGGAGGAAATTTCACTTCTTTTTTTTTTTTTTTTTAATTCTTAGATGTTTTTTTTTACAACCCCATTTTCTATACAAACTGTAAATCAATTTGTGATTCTGTCTGTGCAATCTCCCATATAAACTAATGTAAATTACTTATTTTTCCTGTAGGCTTTAAATTTCTAGGTAGGAGCGAAAGTTTGACAGACGCAACAGTAACTAATGGGGGCGGGGCTAAGCGGAACACATTTTTGCGCGGGTGGGTAGCAGGCTAATGTGTGGACCACCCATCCATCCATTTTCTACCGCTTATTCCCTTTCGGGGTCGCGGGTGGCGCTGGCGCCTATCTCAGCTGCAATCGGGCGGAAGGCGGGGTACACCCTGGACAAGTCGCCACCTCATCGCAGGGCCAACACAGATAGACAGACAACATTCACACTCACATTCACACACTAGGGCCAATTTAGTGTTGCCAATCAACCTATCCCCAGGTGCATGTCTTTGGAAGTGGGAGGAAGCCGGAGTACCCGGAGGGAACCCACGCATTCACGGGGAGAACATGCAAACTCCACACAGAAAGATCCCGAGCCTGGATTTGAACCCAGGACTGCAGGACCTTCGTATTGTGAGGCAGACGCACTAACCCCTCTGCCACCGTGAAGCCTGTGTGTGTGGACCACAATTACACAAAATGGATAAATTGGCTTCATATAGAGTTGCATACAGAATTGCTCAATGCAAAAAACCACACACAATTACTGAGCAACTGATTCTCCCCGCTGCAATAGACATGGTGTCAGTCATGCTTGACGAGACAAGCGCAGCAAAATTAAAAGCTGTCCCACTGTCAAGCGACACAGTTGCGAGACGTATATGCGACATTGCAAGTGATCTTGAGGAACAACTCCTAGATCAGGGGTCGGCAACCGGCGGCTCCGGACCTGCATGCGACTCTTTGATCACTCTGATGCGGCTCAGCTTGTCGCGGAAGCTCATCTTGTCATCCTGCTTGTCAAACCTCGGGACACGCCCACGGCCCGCGCGCGTCTGCTGCTGCAGGACGGAGACATGTGGGTGTCCAAGTTAAAGCGCCTGACAGCGGACCTTGAAGATGTTTCACGCCAGATGGCCGTTCTTGCTCAGAATCACAAATAGTGTGATATTGAAAACCTCCCCAAGCCAGACAAACTTGTGTTCGAAACTTGGAACGCTATCCCCAACTTTTATGTGAACATGAAAAAGTATGCACTTGGAGTCCTGTCCATCTTTGGATCCACTTATGCATGTGAGCAGGTGTTCTCCAACATGAACGTTATTAAAAGCAAACATGGCACACGCCTCACTGATGAGAGTTTACAATCCTGTGTGAAGATAAAGGTGACGTCATACAGCCCTGATGTGGAGACGCTGTGCTCTGCGGTTCAGGAGCAGAAATCACATTGACCGCGTATGATAAATATTTTAATTTCCTATAATTTTGCATATATTCACATGTTTTAATTGTTCAGTGAAATAGACATTTTAATATTTAGGTTGGCAGCTGCAGCTGACTGCACGGCGCCAGTAAAAGGATGACAGCACAGAGAGAGGACGGCATTTTTGGTTCTCTGCCAGTGAAAAATTTAAGTTTGGCGTTTTGTTTTTTCATTACTACAAGGAGGACTTAAATAGACATTAAGTATTTTACTTAACCTTCAACCCGACATCTTTTTCGGAGTTAAAAACGTTTTGTTGCATGCAGAAATTTTATTTCATTTTTTTCTGCAGTCGTTCGTTGATTTCATAAACGTAACCCATCATAGTTTCTTTATACATGGGACAAAGCAAAAAAAAAAAACTTTATATATATATATATATATATATATATATATATATAGGGACGGCGTGGCGCAGTGAAAGAGTGGCCGTGCGCAACCCGAGGGTCCTTGGTTCAAATCCCACCTAGAACCAACCTCGTCACGTCCGTTGTGTCCTGAGCAAGACACTTCACCCTTGCTCCTGATGGGTACTGGTGGGCGCCTTGCATG
This sequence comes from Nerophis ophidion, assembly GCF_033978795.1. Lineage (NCBI taxonomy): Eukaryota > Metazoa > Chordata > Actinopteri > Syngnathiformes > Syngnathidae > Nerophis > Nerophis ophidion. The sequence continues at coordinate 9,306,211 of NC_084620.1, forward strand.
GCAGCTCCCTCCATCAGTGTGTGAATGTGTGTGTGAATGGGTAAATTGGGAAGTAATGTCAAAGTGCTTTGAGTACCTTGAAGGTAGAAAAGTGCTATGCAAGTACAACCATATAGAGTGTTATTTCATTTTTTTATTTTTTATTTTTATTTTATTTTATATTTAAATTTTTTTGTCCTGTCCAGCTTCTCAGGCAAATCATATACTTGATGTAGATGCCCATATCGGCTGTTCACATTTACTTTACAGAAGAGAAGTATAGGATACTTCTCTTGTTGCCTTATTTAAATTTGACTTTATTAAATGTATTTCTATTATCATTTTGTGCAGCCGGGATGGAGCAGCGAGGGATAGAAAGAGAAAAAAAGGAAGACAGAGGGGGAAATTGTGGGGATCAGAGGGGGATTAGACAGTGTTATTTCATTTTAAATTTCAAAAGAGTTTTGTGGCTCCCATTGTTTTCTTTAATTTGTGAAACGGGTCAAAATGGCTCTTTGAGTGGTAAAGGTTGCCGACCCCTGTCGTAGACAAAATAAAGTTGTTTTGCTTTACAAGTGGACGAAGCTACTGACAGCAATAAAGACTGCCTGTTCATCACATAAGTCCGCTTTGTGAACGGCAAGTCACTGTGCGAGGATTTACTGTTTTGCAAATACATAAAAAAATAGAGCCACTGCTGATGAGCTGTTCAAGATAATGGACAGTTTCCTTAAAGAACACAACCTTAAATGGGAAAACTCTGTGGACTTTTGCTCCGATGGCGCACAGACCATGGCAGGGTCAAGAAACGGGCAGCAGGCTCTAATAAAGCGGGTTGCGCCAAATGCGCATTGGACACACTGCGTCGTCATTCACCGGGAAGCACTCGCATCAAGGCAGCTCAGCCCCAAACTCAATGAGGTTTTAACAGATTTTGTGAGCGCGGTAAATTTTATCGAAACACGAAAAAGTGGCACTTTTTATTTATTTGATATTGAACTTGATGCAAGTTTTTTGATTTATTATTGGACTTGATGCAAGTTATTTGATTTATTATTGAACTTGATGCAAGTTATTTGATTTATTATTGAACTTGATGCAAGTTATTTGATTTATTATTGAACTTGATGCAAGTTATAACACTTTTATTTGATTTATTATTGAAATTGATGCAAGTTATAACACTTTTGTTTTATTTATTATTGAACTTGATGCAAGTTATTTTATTTATTATTGAACTTGATGCAAGTTATACCACAGCTGCACAGTTATTTTATTTATTATTGAACTTGATTTTATTTTATATTATTGAGTTGGAATGTATACAACTTGATGTTACTTGATGTTCAATAAATTTGAAAATGTTAAACTTGGCATTAGCGATCTGTTAGGGCGATGGGGGCAGGTGGGGCTTGAAAACTCCCCTTTGTCCAAAGTGGGGGATGTCAAAAAAAGTTTGAGAACCACTGGATTAATGGAAATAAATATAAAAAAAAAAAATCGATTTTTTTTTTTAATCGCACAACGAGAATCGCAATTCAAATTCGAATTGATTTTTTCCAACACCCCTATATATATATGTATATATATATATATATATATATATATATATATATATATATATATATATATATATATATATATATACGTATATATATATATATATATATATATATATATATATGTATATATATATATATATATATACACAGTAGGGCAAAAAAGTATTTAGTCAGCCACCGATTGTGCAAGTTCTCCCACTTAAAATGATCACAGAGGTCTGTGATTTTCATCATAGGTACACTTCAACTGTGAGAGACAGAATGTGAAAAAAAATCCAGGAATTCACATTGTAGGAATTTTAAAGAATTTATTTGTAAATTATGGTGGAAAATAAGTATTTGGTCAACCATTCAAAGCTCTCACTGATGGAAGGAGGTTTTGGCTCAAAATCTCACGATACACGGCCCCATTAATTTTTTCTTTAACACGGATCAATCGTTCTGTCCCCTTAGCAGAAAAACAGCCCCAAAGCATGATGTTTCCAGCCCCATGCTTCACAGTAGGTGTGGTGTTCTTGTGATGCAACTCAGTATTCTTCTTCCTTCAAACACGACGAGTTGAGTTTAGACCAAAACGTTCTATTTTGGTTTCATCTGACCACATGACATTCTCCCAATCCTCTGCTGTATCAGCCATGTATCCATTTTGGTATAAACTCAACTCGTCGTGTTTGGAGGAAGAAGAATACTGAGTTGCATCCCAAGAATACTTATGATTTAGAGTTTGTTCTAAATTTTCAGGAAATCATATTTAAAAATGTGTTTACATTGCATCATATATCAGCAAAGAGAAGCTTTTCCTAATCCGTTTTAAAAAAAGTTTTATTTAAATGTATCTTACAAATAACGTATTGCAAGAATCAGTTTGAATTGGGAATTAGTAACCCCCTCATGTCTTGGTAATAAAAGTTTAGCCCTTTGTATCGAATGCGTGTTGGAACTGACAGATGATCAGGGGGCCTCCAGAGGTTGCACCCCTAGGCTCGCGACAAGATGCAGTGCTACCTCGAGATAATCAATCAATCAGTTTACACTGCAGGCGTCTGATCAGCCAATTAATCAATCCGGGAAGGGGTGTGGGTGGCAGATATTACCGCCAGTGCAGTGATTGCGTCTGCAACAAAATGCTGAGGGGCTTAAAGTGTCAGGGAGTAGAAAAATAAATTGATATTTAATGTTTCTACCAGGATTTCGTAAGCTTCTCGGTGGATCATTTCCCCAGTTGTTTACCCTGCTTTCCTGAAAATATCTTTAGAAGAAGCCAGTCCTAGTTATTTCTGATGAGATGATAAATTACCATAAACCCAACTGTTTGTTTTGCTCAAAATAAATTTGCATATTTTTCCAACACATTTTTGGATTACTTGAAAAAGAAAAAGAAAGACATCCCAAGATCATTAAGTCCTTGTTTGTGGTCAAATTTGATGAGATCCAAACTATACAAGGACACCACCTACATATTTTGCCCCTTTGGACTCTTCGTCCCTGTCCAATAACCCATTTGGGTCAATGTATTATCACTCACCATGCGAGATCCCAAGGGAGAGTATTGCTTGTCTGAGTTGTGGTGTTGGCTTTATCCCACACTTCATAGTCCATGTTTTATATAAAGACCAAAGAACAACTAGTTCTTCGTACATCTGTCAAATGCAAATTGTCATTCTTATTATGCCCACTCTCTTAGCCTTAATCCATCCTTCACCGCTCACGTGCTACAAACACCTCGACCATGCCAATTAACACCAAAGCATGGTCACATTGTGCTGCCCTTTGACCCTCCCCTCCTATAGGAACACTACTGGACTCCCCAAGCCCATCGCTGTGCTATCAGTTTGTCACGGTTTCCCTGTCGCAAAGGTCCGTGATGGATGGTGCCCCAGTGAGCAGCTCTGACCTCGCCGCGTTGCTGCATTCGCGTGAACGTATGAGGGAGCATTGATTGTGATGTTACTCCTGACAGGGGTGGGTCGGAGCTGGAGAAAGGCGGGGTGAGCCAAAAGACACCAAGGTTACGGATGATGTGCTGTTAGATAATGTGATGATTTGATTTGTGCACAATCGATCTTGGGCACTCTGCATCCACTATGATTTGTTTTCATGGAGAGTAACTTTTAGTCATCTCATTAGATGATAATGCAGATGTCGTCCTCATTGAAGTGTGAAATCAAAAATGCATACAGAATAGCTGATTTCTTGTTTGTATAGAAACTGAGCCAAATTGTATTAAAAGTTTGACTGATCCAAAGTTATCCTCAAGGCAGCATCTTTTTTCCTTCTGGTATTACTTAACACTTTAAAGGGGTCATATTATGATCCTACATAACATAATGGTACTTTACTCCACAATTTGTATACATTTTACTTTACAGACCATCTTTATGCCCCCAGCTGACTGTGAATGCATCTGTGCGCCATCAGCGATGTTGTAGTTTTACCTGTAGTTTTCCATACCCACAAATATAAGTTAGAACTATACACCACTTTTTGTTGCAAATGACAACAGTGGAAGATTTTAGCATCCAAGCGTTCATGTACGAGTCGGAGTTTGACCCGCAGCAAAGAACAAGAGATTTCACAATTGAGGAAATGAAAGCATCTCAAATGTTAGTTTATTAGCTTTGCTTTGGATAAGTACACAAGCTAGATATTTATCAAACATCCATCCATCCAGCCATTTTATACCGCTTGTCCCTTTCGGGGTCTCAGCTGCATTCGGGCAGTAAGTGTGTGCTAAATCCTAAAACTGTAACTACATGCATCAGTGTTCTACTCGCTGATATCAAAGGTCAGGAGGATTCTACAAGCTTAAAAAGAGGAGGACGTCTTGTAAGAATAGGAACAAATCCGTGGAGGAACTTTAGGTGTCAGGAGCACAGTCATCACTCTGCCATCATCCACCTTGACTCAAACTTGCAGCTAATTAAAAAAACACAGTTGTCCTTAATTATTCACCAGCTGGCTAATTGATATTCACACAAGGCGTTCGCCTTACTTAAATGATCCGTTTAGTCTGACCGCCACGGTCTCAGTTCTATTTCCTTGTCACCCTGAGCCATTAGTGTATGATACAGAGGGAGATGTTGAGGGAGATGCTCCTGCTTTAAGGTTGAAATACAGCCCTGTTTCCCGCTACTTGGTCATGTGAAAGTCTTTCCAGAGATGAGTTCTCTCCCAAAACTTTTCATCTTATCTCTCTTTAAAGTGTGTTAGAGGGCAAGCTCAGTGTCGCATTAAACAACCGCTTCTTCATTGCTGATGAATTCTCTTTTATTGTCCTAAATCTGTCGCTTTGTTCCACTCCCAAATTCGCTTCCAATGTCTCGTCTGAGGATGGCAGAGAGAGAGAGAATGTTGCATCCTTTTCCTCCTCCCATTTCTCATTCCCTTAAACTCACACTCCTCAGCGCAACAGCTGGGAATAAAAGGTAAAAGTGCATCGGTGTGGCCTGTGCCATTGTTTGGCCTTTAGCATGATTAGATTGTCTTTTAAAGTCAACTGAATGGGGGTGATCATTCGGAAGTAATCCTGACATAGTGTTCATGTCCGGGCCTGAATGTGTCGTCGGGGAGGCGGGCCGACACGCCTGTGAGCAGATTTAATGCGCGCGCACAAGAGAAAACCCCCTCAAGGTACTCATTTTCTATCACAACCTCTCTTTCTTTAATGGCACCTTAAGTCTCGCCTTCAGCACACATTTATCTGTCCGCCTGTCCGCCCGCCCTCTGTGGGCACAGCTGCTCCGGCTGGTGTGCGGCTGTGTGTGTGTTTAGGATCAGCGTCTAGGGTTCTTGTTTGTGTCACCCCGTCTAAGTATATTTTGTCTGCAGAGCTCTTCACCTGCAACATTGAACTTGAACACACTACACACGACTTCTGTTCCGTTACAATTACCTCTTTTACTTTGTGTTTTTAGAGGTATTTTATTGCCCATAATTTTCCTTGTCTTGTATTTTTTTGTTTTATATTTTATTCTGTACAGTGCGTTGTCCATTGTGGTTGTTTTCAAATGCTCTATAAATAACATTGGATTGTATTATATTTTGACAAACACTTGTAGGTCCTATAATGACTATAGCAGGGATATTTCTTCAGAAATGTGTAACTCTTTCCAGTGAGGGTTGGACTCCGTCAAGGCTGTCCTTTGTCACCGATTCTGTTCATAACTTTTATGGACAGAATTTCTAGGCGCAGCCAAGGCGTTGAGGGGATCCGGTTTGGTGGCCACGGGATTAGATCTCTGCTTTTTGCAGATGATGTAGTCCTGATGGCTTCATCTGGCCGGGATTTTCAGCTCTCACTGGATCGGTTCGCAGCCGACTGTGAAGCGACCGGAATGAGAATCAGCACCTCCAAGTCCGAGTCCATGGTTCTCGCCCGGAAAAGGGTGGAGTGCCATCTCCGTGTTGGGGAGGAGACCCTGCCCCAAGGGGAGGAGTTCAAGTACCTAGGAGTCTTGTTCACGAGTGGGGGAAGAGTGGATCGTGAGATCGACAGGCGGATCGGTGCGGCGTCTACAGTAATGCGGACGTTGTATCGATCCGTTGTGGTGAAGAAGGAGCTGAGCCAGAAGGCAAAGCTCTCAATTTACCGGTCGATCTACGTTCCCATCCTCACCTATGGTCATGAGCTCTGGGTCATGACCGAAAGGATAAGATCACGGGTACAAGCGGCCGAAATGAGTTTCCTCCGCCGGGTGGCGGGGCTCTCCCTTAGAGATAGGGTGAGAAGCTCTGCCATCCGGGGGGAGCTCAACGTAAAGCCGCTGCTCCTCCACATCGAGAGGAGCCAGATGAGGTGGTTCGGGCATCTGGTCAGGATGCCACCCGAACGCCTCCCTAGGGAGGTGTTTAGGGCACGTCCAGCTGGTAGGAGGCCACGGGGAAGACCCAGGACACGTTGGGAAGACTATGTCTCCCGGCTGGCCTGGGAACGCCTCGGGATCCCCCGGGAAGAGCTAGACGAAGTGGCTGGAGAGAGGGAAGTCTGGGCTTCCCTGCTTAGGCTGCTGCCCCCGCGACCCGACCTCGGATAAGCGGAAGATGATGGATGGATGGATGGATGTGTAACTCTTGACATAATAGATCAACTAAGTTTAAATGTCCACTGCACATGGCATCGGTTCTCAGGAGGATATGGGATTAACTTAATCAGCTTGTGGGCCTGACGCTGTTATTGACCTTAAATATAACTGTAGAAGAAACACTGCTCGATATAGGTAGCACGATATGGTTTCCCTCAGGTAAGCCCTGATCATTTTTGAAAAGCGGACCAAAACATATCCCAAGAAAATGGCTATTATATATTTTTGCTGACTATTTATAATAGAAATGCAATTAAATGTTAACCATCCCGATATCATGAATTTTTATCTAACTATAGTAGTTGCTTTTAAGGTTGTCTTAAAATCGAATAGAATATAATACAAACCCCGTTTCCATATGAGTTGGGAAATTGTGTTAGATGTAAATATAAACTGAATACAATGATTTGCAAATCATTTTCAACCCATATTCAATTGAATGCACTACAAAGACAAGATATTTGATGTTCAAACTCATAAACTTTATTTTTTTTTTGCAAATAATAATTAAGTTAGAATTTCATGGCTGCAACATGTGCCAAAGTAGTTGGGAAAGGTCATGTTCACCACTGTGTTACATCACTTTTTCTTTTAACAACACTCAATAAACATTTGGGAACTGAGGAAACTAATTGTTGAAGCTTTGAAAGTGGAATTCTTTCCCATTCTTGTTTTATGTAGAGCTTCAGTTGTTCAACAGTCCAGGGTCTCCGTTGTCTTATTTTACGCTTCATAACGCGCCACACATTTTTGATGGGGGCCAGGAAAGTACCCGCACTCTTTTTTTTACAAAGCCACGCTGTTGTAACACGTACTGAATGTGACTTGGCCTTGTCTTGCTGAAATAAGCAGGGGCGTCTATGAAAAAGACGGCGCTTACATGGTAGCATATGTAGTTCCAAAACCTGTATGTTCCTTTCAGCATTAACGGTGCCTTCACAGATGTGTAAGCTACCCATACCTTGGGCACTAATGCACCCCCATACCATCACAGATGCTGGCTTTTGAACTTTGCGTCGATATCAGTCTGGATGGTTTGCTTCTCCTTTGGTCCGGATGATACAATGTTGAATATTTCCAAAAATAATTTGAAAATGGACTCATCAGACCACAGAACATTTTTCCACTTTGCATCAGTCCATCTTAGTAGATCTCGGGTCCAGAGAAGCCGGCGGCGTTTCTGGATGCTGTTGATAAATGGCTTTCGCTTTGCATCGTAGAGCTTTAACTTGCACTTACAGATGTAGCGACAAACTGTATGTAGTGAAAGTGGTTTTCTGAAATGTTCCTGAGCCCATGTGGTGATATCCTTTAGAGATTTATGTCGGTTTTTGATACAGTGCCGTCTAAGGGATCGAAGGTCACGGTCATTCAATGTTGGTTTCCGGCCTTACGGCTTACGTGGAGTGATTTCTCCAGATTCTCTGAATCTTTTGATGATATTATGAACCGTAGATGTTGAAATCCCTAAATTTCTTGCAATTGCACTTTGAGAAACGTTGTTCTTAAACTGTTTGACTATTTGTTCACACAGTTGTGGACAAAGGGGTGTACCTCGCACCATCCTTTCTTATGAAAGACTGAACATTTTTTGGGATGCTGTTTTTACACCCAAACATGGCACCCACCTTTTGCCAATTAGCCTGCACACCTGTGGGATGTTCCTAATAAGTGTTTGATGAGCATTCATCAACTTTATAGGTATTTATTGCCACCTTTCCCAATTTCTTTGTCACGTGTTGCTGGCATCAAATTCTAAAGTTAATGATTATTTGCAAAAAAAAAAATATTTTATCAGTATGAACAGCAAATATGTTGTCTTTGTAGCATATTCAACTGAATATGGGTTGAAAATGATTTGCAAATCATTGTATTCCGTTGACATTTACATCTAACACAATTTCCCAACTCATGTGGAAACGGGGTTTGTAGAACACATGAAAGAATACACCTCTCAAAATCACACAAATTCTGTGCCGTATAGGGTCAAGATAAATATACATACATAATATTACATCTCACCCAAGTTTTAGTAATCATTGACCAACATTTAACTCTTATCAGCCACCTATTATTTTGTCTGTGTATACAAGTAAGGATCAGTCCTAATACACCCCTTCACCCTACTTTTTAGCCATATCCATAAGTTTTGTGCATTCCCGTGTGGATAGAGGTATCCCAATGACTTTTTGCACATAGGAGTAGTGGGCATTGAGATGGTTAGAGGGTATGTATATATATTTCCCTTCAGAGCGAGGGATTTCATATGCCGAGTTGCCCAAGGAGAACATTTCCATAATTTCTTCATAAGTTGTAAATTACATTTTAGTTTCTGACGCGACCTAACGTTAGGCTAAAATACTGACAAAAAGCTTGCAAATGTGAAAACATTAACGTTACACACCTTCAAAAAATTCACAAGAGACAACAGTTGTTAATGGGGGCTTCTTCTCTGTATAATTATTTGTTTATTCATCAACTGAAGCATGATGAATGATAGAAAAACAATTTCAACCGTTAACTCAATTAGGAGTTTGTTGTTATGGTGGGACTAAGGTTGTACAGTGTACAGATACTAATAAATTACCGTGTTACTAATGAATTAAAAAAGGCACTACGCTGCCTTTGAAAAATACTTGTACTGTATATTTCATCCACATAAGCTGCAGTGCGCCGGTGACATTGTTGAGCTGAGGCGCATGTTGAGTGTGTCAACGCGTACACACAGAGCGCATACGAGCAGGGATAGTTGCAGTGAGTAAGGTGAACACTGGGAATGGGCTTATATAAAATATCGTAGTTGTTGGTAGTAGCCGGGTGGGGGGGCTTTCCCTTAGAGATAGGGTGAGAAGCTCTGTCATCCGGGAGGAGCTCAAAATAAAGCCAATGCTTCTCCACATTGAGTAGCCAGATATGGTGGTTCGGGCATCTGGTCAGGATGCCACCCGAAGGCCCTGCTTAGGCTGCTGCCCCCGTGACCTGACCTCAGATAAGCAGAAGGCGATAAATAGATGGATGGAAAAATCGTAGTGTGCTGTGAACCAACATTTTTGTCACCCCTGCTGTCATTGGATTGATCTGAGCTTTTATTAAAACAAATGTCTGCTACATAATAGTTCCTCAATAGTGCAGTCTATTCAGTCATTTTGTCCTGTGTCCATATCGCCAAACTTCCAACATACCACAGAGAATGCCCCCGCCGCCTAAAAACAACAACAAAAATAACCCTCACCTTGATGTTTTACTTTCTGGTGTTGGACATCATGACAATCGTAAGACATGCAGCTCGGCCTGCTAGTCAATTGAGTATTTCAACACAGATGGTTATCAATGCACAGGGAAATTGGACGAGCTAATGCATTTTTTCTGCATTAGGTGTATTACCTTCATTATCTCGTTCTCCTTCAAACAAAGCACTCCGCTTCAAGGCCTCATTTGCATTGCTGCTATCCTCTAGGACAGTCCTTGGCAGAATGTGGCTGGGACTTTAATGCATACATATGAAAAAGGGTATAGGCTGTAAAATCAGGTGAGAAAGTGAACATATTCAAGTCACAAAATAGTGCATTGTACCACCCCAACAACCCCCCCAGTCATAGTTGAATACGGCTTTGCTTCAACATTCTTTTTCTTCTCTGCCCCCTCACTTTATTTCAATTTGCTTCCCAATAAGGAGATAGAACTTAAGGTAAGTCTTTGACAACTTCAAATCAAACTTTTTTTTTTTTAATGGTAGAGCTAAGGATTTCTTTTTTTTTTTTCCGTATTCTTTTATTTCTACCAAGGGCCTTGAAGCTCTGTGCTGCCAGTTTCAAATATTTTGTCCAGTAATACACCGTCTCTCCGGATTAACTCTACTAGACTACCTTAAAGGCTTGATTTGCACTGAAATGTTGCCATCAAATATTTTAATTGAAGCTCGTCATTTGATGTCTTTGGGTGAAGGTTGTTCTCATTGTAGTCTACCACTGGATGTACATTCATAAGTGGAGAGCTCTAAGCTTCTTTTGCTATCATAAAAAAACAACTCTTTGGATTCAAATAGATAACCTTTACTTTTACCTTAAATAGTTGTTTGTTCTCAATACTAGAATATCAGTTGTATGTTTATAGTTCTGTAAATATACATACCGTCATACAGATGACTGTTATCCTTTTGGGATGTACCAAAATGTATGAAGACATGCTTATATTTGATTTTGGTAAATACTAAATTTTTCTTTGCAATACACATCGCAAATGAAATTGACGTGTCTCAGTCATATGTGCATTTTGTGATGTATTTTTTTTGCCACACTGATTACATCTTTACTTTTTTGTGTGCAGGCTAAGCAGCTAGAGGCTAAAGAGGCAGACCTAAACAAGCAGGATGCTTTCTACAGGGAGCAAGTGGCACGACTGGAGGAGAGGGTGAGATTGGAACAGTGTGTATCAACCTTAAACCGACTGGTCAACATAGCACTTATTTACTCATTTAGTCGTCCTTCGTTTATCCCAGTAACACATTTCCACTAAATGTGATTAATACTACTCAGTGGCCTAGTGGTTACAGTGTCCGCCCTGAGATCGGTAGGTTGGGAGTTCAAACACCGGCCGAGTCATACCAAAGACTATAAAAATGGGACCCATTGCCTCCCTGCTTGGCATTTAGCATCAAGGGTTGGAATTGGGGGTTAAATCACCATAAATGATTCCCGGGCGCGGCACCGTTGCTGCCCACTGCTCCCCTCACTTCCCAGGGGGTGATCAGGGGAATGGGTCAAATGCAGAGGATAAATTTCACCACACCAAGTATGTGTGTGACAATCATTGGTACTTTAACTTTATTAATAAATTTAATGTTTAGCCTGTTACCAATCTTCTGATAATGTTTTTCAATGTTATTAGAGTCCTCTGAGCATGAAATAACAGCCATTTACCGGCCTCAAATGTTTACTTTTTAAGGTCAAGGCAAGTGTTGCCTTAAAGGAGGGCTCACCAAGGCAAATTGGAAGGGCAATAAGGCAAACATTTTCTTTCAAGGCAGAAAATGTCGTTAAACCAAGCGCCAAGCCAAACCACGCTAGTGCGCATGCGCCTGACTTCGTGTTGCGTAAAATGCATTAATAAATGAAGTTTTTTCGGTAATTAAAAAATTAGATGGTATTACTTACTATCAGAAATTTTATCGCAAATTATCATTACACCGCTTACCGTTACATCTCTCGTCCATTAACAAGTAAAAAGTCAAGGGAGGTCACAGCATGTTCTTGATGTCGATGTTGGTCAACTTTTTTAGGGCAATAGGGCAAGTCACAAGGGCGGTCACGAAATTTTCTGCGGTTGCCGTGGTTAAATTCGAGCCCTGCATATAGTCACCTTTACACTCTTTGCATTGATCGAGTTCTACTTGTCAGCACCGGGAGGATCCTCTGAGTGTCATTGTTTTGGTCTTTGTCAAGGTTTTAATCACGGCCGCTAATTGGAAATACTTTGTCACATTCTGAGTATTTCCTCTAAGTTAGAACTGGGCTTCCATGTGCTGAAACTACGGGCGTAAGTGGTTTTGCAAAAGCTTGGTCAACTTGAGATTCACAGCAAACATAGCCATGTTGTCAAAATTGCGTGTCCCATCTTGTTTTACCCCCACTGTTGTCATACCAAATCATTCACGTCAAAGGTTCACCAATGTCATGTGGATCTGTTATTGATCTTAAAGACGAAGTGCAACAGTTAACCTGACTCTCGCCAGACACTTGTCGCTAGACCCGTTGAGCTCCACACAAGGATTTGGGCTGGAAGGCATTGCAAACTTCTTCCACATAGCAAAAAATAATGAACCAATCAGAATCGCTGGGCGGGATTTCATAGATGTGACGTAGAGCCAAAGCAACTGTTTGATTCAAACAACAATGGCGGCATGCACCCCTCGGTGCGTTGTGTGCTGACATTGATTCTGCTATTGCAACTGTTTTGTTGAATCTATCGAATATCAATTCTTTAAAAGATCAACAGAGAACGGTTTTGAAGGGATTTATTTGTGTAAAGGATGTTTTTGCTCCTCTTCCGACCGGGTTTGGACTTCCCAGCGCCGCTCTCATCAGCGTCACAGGTTTATTTGGATGTGAGTGGTTGAAGTAGCACGTCATTCAAGATAACGGACAAGTGGTTCATCCAATCACATACAATTATTTTTTTTTACAAAGCCCAGCCTTCTGAAATACATCTCCTATTGAGAACTCCCAGATCAGTGTGTGGAGCTCAGCGAAACACAAGGATCTGTCGAGAGTCAGGTTATGCAACAGTAGAGTTGTCGCCACTCAACAATGCACGTCTTTGGCATGAAGTGGCGGGCCGAAGTTCTGCCACGTTGTTCTTTCGTTTTTTACGTCGCTTTCATCACAAGTTCTCCAACGTGGATAAGGCTCCAACAATCGATTATATTTGTAATCAAGTAATCTGTTGATTAGTTTGTGCCATTCTTTGAGTAATTGGATAAAACACAATTTATTGTCTCAATGTGTATTTTAGGGAATATAGCTGAAATTTACAAAACGTTTCTGAGTTCTATAACCTTCATTCTTTTCTTCAAATAAATGCACATCTTCAGCTTTTAAATTGCACTTTTAACATGTGTTGAGTTGTGTTGTGATGTGCATTAACAGTATTATAGTCTCTGATTAACATAAAAGTAAACATGGCACTGGAAATATCCCGTAAATCAGGGGTCTCAAACATGCGGCCTGCGGGCCAATTGCGGCCCGCGAGACGTTATTTTGCGGCCCGCACTTTGGTATGACAATTTAATGTATGTGCGGCCCGCGAGTTTATTATGAACGGCACTTTACTGCGTTATACTTCCTAACGTTCCCAATTTTCACAAGAGTCCCCTTATTATCAGGGTATCCATTCTCTGGTAATCCCTGCCGATTTTTACCCAATCAACAATACTCAGGGGGTGCCGCAATGGCACTGCTCTTAACGCCCTCTGAATCCTGTACAGATAGCGTGCAAGCCTATTTGATTGTTACATTTGGCTGAGCAGTACACATGTGTGATGTTGCAAGACATATTTGGTCAACAGCTGCACAAGTCACACTGAGGGTGGCCGTAAAAAAAACGTTAACACTGTTACAAATATGTGCCAGACTGTGAACCCACACCAAACAATAATGACAAACACATTTCAGGAGAACATCCGCACCGTAATACAACATAAACTCAACAAAACAAATACCCAGAATCCCATGCAGCCCTGACTCTTCCGGGCTACAATACATACACACACACACGCCACCACCAACCCCCCACACCCCGCCCTCCCTACTTGCGTCGGTTGAGATTGTGTATATTGTAGCCCGGGAGAGTTTGGGCTGCAAAGTGTTCTGGGTATTTGTTCCCTTGTGTTTGAGTTGTGTTAGGGTGCGGATGTTCTTCCAAAATGTGTTTGTCATTCTTGTTTGGTGTGGGTTCAAAGTGTGGCGCATATTTGTAACAGTGTTAAAGTCTTTTATACGACCACCCTCAGTGTGACCTGTATGGCTGTTGATCAAATATGTTTTGCAGCCACTTACGTTGTTCTGCACAAGTGTCGCACAACATCAATCAATCAATCAATGTATTTTATTTCGGCAATCTTCACATAAAACAAAGAACAACAACAAGAAAAGAAAAAAAAAACAAAAAAAAACACTCATTTGTGCAATGATTGAGCCGAAAGAGTGTAGGTTGAAGCAACGCTTATATAAACCTACCCCATTTATTTATGATTTAGAGTTGTCACTTTAGTTGTGTTATATGCGCAATGACGAGTTGTAGAGCACTAATTCTCTTATAGAGGGTACGCTACGTGAAGGTATGCCAAGGGTTAAGTGAGATTAATCACCAACATTCTAAAAAATAGCAGTCTGTAATAAATACTTAATAAATATATTTATTAGATAACACTTCAACAAAATATGAATGTAAGTTCACAAACTATGAAAAGAAATGCAACAATGCAATATTCAGTGTTGACAGCTAGATTTTTTTGTGGACAAGTTCCATAAATATTGATGTTACAGATTTCTTTTTTTGTGAAGAAATGTTTAGAATGAAGTTGATGAATCCACATGGATCTCTATTATAATCCCCAAAGAGGGCACTTTAAGAAAATGATTACTTTTATGTGTAGAAATCTTTATTTATAATTGAATCACTTGTTTATTTTTCAACAAGTTTTTAGTTATTTTTATATCTTCTTTTCCAAATAGTTCAAGAAAGACCACTACAAATGAGCAATATTTTGCACTGTTATACAATTTAATAAATCAGAAACTGAGGACATAGTGCTGTATTTTACTTCTTATCTCTTTTTTTCAACCAAAAATGTTTTGGCCTGATTAGGGGGTACATGAAATAAAAAACTGTTCACAGGGGGTACATCACTGAAAAAAGGTTGAGAACCACTGTTGTAGAGGACGTTAAAGGCAGTGCAGTCAGGGCAGCCCATAATAAGGTCGGCCGGGTGAAAATTGGGACAAATTTGGGAAAATGGTTGCACCGGTAGATTGTCGGGAGGTTTCACTGAAATTCAGGAGTCTCCCGTTAAATCGTGAGGGTGAGCATTGCTAGGGCAGGAAAGCCATTCATAGAAGGTGAATTCATTAAAAAAATGCATGTTAGAATTTTTAAGAAATCTTTTCTCGCGGCCCAGCCTCACCCAGTTTCTGCATCCAGTGGCCCCGGGGTAAATTGAGTTTGAGACCCCTGCCGTAAATAGAGGTCCTGTTTGGTGAATATTTTTTATACACTGACCTACAGTCCAACTTCTTGACCTACGGACCTCCTTATACAACAATTGCAATACTCAATATTGTCACTTTGATTACTGTATATACATGTAACTCTCATTATTCAATATCCACTCATCATTACTGTGAAATATTTATAATCACATTTCTTACTGAATGTGCAATAACCCACATCAAATATTACCTTTTCACTCATGTACTGTATATAGTCAGAAAAATCACCTGGTATTTCTTGGTACCTTTTTATCCATTTACACAATTTTTTTTACAACTCATTGACAAATCCATAACTCGTGATTTGAGAAATTTTGAATGATTCCTGACCTCCACCTCATCGAATGCCTTCTGTGTCATCCTCATCAGTCGCCTCTGACCCACACTGTTGGGTGAATGGACAGGAATTCCCATAGATCAAAATCCCATATACTACAATATATTGTAGATTTTGTGTTTCAAGGAAGAAGTAGGACAAAAGGTCATGCAGACTTTCAAGCCCTGCCACCTCCCATGGAAACAACACTAACCCCAAACTGAACTCTGGGGAGGCATACAAGGTTTTGTCACGTTGCGCAAATGGCCGTTCAATGCCGTCTGTCCCAGTAAGTGATACCTGCAAGTCAAAGGAAAGGGTCAACAATAAGAAGTCCCACCACCATGCTGCTTTCAAGTCCTTGACCACAAAAAGAGAGTAAAAATGGTCTGTAGATGTGGTAACATGTCACCTTCATGGGTAAATGGAAACCTAGAAAAAAACATTGCACACCCAGAATCAGAAACAGAGGATCCTCTTTTAAAACAAACAACAAAACATGCCTTTAAATGTTAATTGTAGCACGTTTTGCTTGCTGTTTTTCAACCAATTTTATTAAAATATAACAGAATTGTGCTCGCCAGTCTCTTTAGGGCATGTACCAAATGTTAAGGTGTTTTAGATTTAGATAGTACTTTATTTATTCCGTCAGGAGAGTTCCTTCAGGAAAATTAAAATTTTCAGCACAATCCCATTCAAGTTTAGACAAACATTACAGGGAGACAGAACAGGATCGCTGACGGGTCTGCCGGCTTCCAGCGCCCCTTACAAAAAAGATGACATACGGGTAAACGGGGGGGGGGGGGAGAGAAAAGAATAAAAGATTAAAATAAAATAGAAAAAAAATCGGTCTTAGCCTGGGCCCTGGAGTGGGGGTGCAGACTGAGGCCAAGGGGGAAAAAAAAGAAGAAAAAAAAAGATAAAAATAACGACTCATAGCCATAGTACACATCCCTCTTACATGTATGTAAGAGTGAAACATCAAACATCAAAGAACACAGAGGACATTAAAGCAGCAGATACAACCAGACACTTCTACATACAGCTATGAATAAAAAGTAAAATAAACATATCCACTGTGGTGGCCTCTGCGGTGTTCCACGCCATCGTCCGCTGGGGAGGAGGGAGCATGGCCAGAGACAGAAGCAGACCCAACAAAGGAACCAAGACAGCCGACTCCACTCTCGGCCAGTGTCCAGTCCGCATGGATGAGCGAGGATACGTCCAAGGTGACTGAGGTGTCCGACACCTGCTCACCCAGTCGAGACACCGCGAAGCCTCTCCGTCCCAGTAGCTCAGTGCTAGCTCCGCAGCCCTGTCCCCTCATCCGCATCTCCTCCAGTCCTTCCAAACAGACTCCGGTGTAGCAGAGACCCAGCAGCTGGTCTCCATGGCCAAAAGGCTCCCGGGAGGCAGATCCAAAAGTCCACAAAAAAAGCACCACAGAGGTCACGAAAGTGCCACCCCTTGTCACACAGTCCCAAAGGGTCCCGGACCAAAATGCAAAAAAATATAATAACACATGAAAACAAGAGGGAAACACAAAATGATGACACAAGAGCACAGAGCTCCTGTCTACAGCAGCCACTACAGCAGTGCCATCTTGGGAAAATTTTGGCCAAATACGTTACAGTACCAGTTGACTCTATATGCTTAATTATGTTTCCCTGTATCCGTTAAACCATATCCAATCGTATTTCCAATCCGCAAAGTATGCAAAAACACAGGTTAAACATCACAAAATGCCCCAAATTCAGTCAGACATTTTGAATTTGTCGCTCCAAATACCTTTGTCTATTTCCAATATTAGGACAATGGGAACGCTTCTGCACTCTGTTCATAGTATCAGATCAGTCATACCGGAAACACGCAAAAATTTGACAGAGATGTGTTGTCTGTCATTCATAATCTCTATCTTAGATGTGTACACAAATTATTTTCTTTTTTTAATGCTTTGTAAGTCGTAAATAAATAAATACATGAAAAGTCAGCTAACAATGTAGTCAACGAGGGTTCTCTAGTTTGCCGACAAAACCTTTTAAATAACCATCCAAAACCCGCCAATAATATTCTTTATTCATATTGTGACCTGAATATTAACCAAATATTAGCGATGTTGTTATTATAAGCACTAACGCAAACTAACTATTTCTTAGTGGCGCAATGATACAGACGGCTAAGTAGACCTTTGCTGCCTTTTCTGTGAGCCGGCAGCGATGTCCTGCTGCTCCCGCATCATTGGGACCTGTCTCGTCAAAGTTATTCTAGATTGTGAATATTGCCTCTCACCAGGATAACATGCACACATTATGGTGTGCATGTTGTAATAAATGCTCACGCTTTTATGTACAGAAGTTCAGGTGTCGAAAAGTTATGCCTCGATTTAAATAAATTGCTCCTGTGACTGTAGTTCGGACAAAAAAAAAAAGAAGATTGTTGTGGACATTCTCTCACCAACAAAAGTATAGCCCTTAAAGGATGTTTGCAATATTTATTGCAGAGTGTCTTTAGCATTGCACCACGCCTCCCTACGTCTTTCAGCACGTAATGACTTATATTACGACCTATGTAGCACACACATGCCTTAGCTGTGTGTGTTTTTAGCTAATAATAGCGATTTGAATAGGTAACGTTGTCTCATTGAATGCATTTTCCGAACAACAACATGACTGCTAATTGTCAGTTGCTTCTTTTGGACTGCTTTTGTATACAGTATGTACACTCCCTGAGTGTACTGTACGAGACAGCAGTGAGTGACACACCAAAGACAAACTAATTCCTTGGAAATGACGAGCAATTTTTATTTAAAACTATTGGTAACAGTGACAAATATAGACGTATAAAAAATGTACATGTTACATAAAGGTAACATAAGCTTAACTTTGAGCAGGTTCCAAACAGCCCCTTTAATTTGTGGAGAATTTCTGTTGAATAAGACAAATAAAAACCACCCAGGCATTATATGTGTTTATTATAGCCTATAGAAGCACATTACTGATGGTAAAGTAGATGAGTCCCGACTAACAGAGGTGTTATCGACTTCAAGCACTGACCATCCATCAGCCATGTTGGCCTCTGATCGATATCACTTGCATCAGAGTGTCAACACATCACCTTCTCACGTCAAATCCAGACTGAGAAAAGGGAATCTGAGAGAATAAATGTTGAGTGAGAAAATGAACGAGTTCAATGATAAGTTTGTCGAAAACTTAGCAAGCAGTAGTCGCCCACTGCAATGCTGCTTTTTTGTGCTGAGAACCATCTGTTTTTCCAGCACAGATGCTCCAAATGTCATTTTTAAACTTGCCATCTTTACAGTTTTTTGCTCTCTTTCTCTCTCCCGTCTTTTTTACCTCAGGCTTCTCCCAAACATATTTTACCCAGGCGCAAAGTAGGAACACGGAGAAAGAGAGCGAGAGCAAATATACGCCTGATATATATTACACGTCTGTTCCAATCCAACATGGCCATTCATCAGAGAGGCTTCCAGTGACAGGCCATCAGTGCGCTCGCAAGGCAGCTCAGCCTGCCGCCTCTGATGTCGCCTCTCACCGCCGCCACAAATAGTCTCTGAAAACAATATCTATATATTTATTACATCTTCACTTAATACCCACCTTCTGTAAAACAATCTTATATTTAACAATCAACTTGCTTGAGATTTGTTTTTCTTTGTTTTCTTTCTCTTAACAGCATATTCCCCTATACCATCCATCCATCCATCCATTTTCTACCGCTTATTCCCTTTCGGGGTCGCGGGGGGGCGCTGGCGCCTATCTCAGCTACAATCGGGCGGAAGGCGGGGTACACCCTGGACAAGTCGCCACCTCATCGCAGGGCCAACACAGATAGACAGACAACATTCACACTCACATTCACACACTAGGGCCAATTTAGTGTTGCCAATCAACCTATCCCCAGGTGCATGTCTTTGGAAGTGGGAGGAAGCCGGAGTACCCGGAGGGAACCCACGCATTCACGGGGAGAACATGCAAACTCCACACAGAAAGATCCCGAGCCTGGATTTGAACCCAGGACTGCAGGACCTTCGTATTGTGAGGCAGACGCACTAACCCCTCTGCCACCGTGAAGCCCAAATTCCCCTATACCACTCTTTTAATTTTTCCTATACATTTTTTTTTCAATTAAAACGTTTGAAAACCCGTCTTAGAGGCTTGTTGTGAAATCTGAACTGCTGATAAATATCAGGATGAAGTAATAAAACAAAATAAAGTAAGCAACATCTACAACCCAGCAGACAACAGAAGAATTTCTCTCAATTATTGTATCATCTGCATAATTGTGTGCAGTCGCAGATAAGCGGAAAATAAGCCATCAGCAGTTATTTTACCCCCATTCATTAAAAAAAGGTCATCTTTTCCGCAAATGAAGCTGGAGGACTTAGTTTCTTTATAAATGCTGCTTCTATCGCCTCCATATCGCCACAGTGCTTTAGCACTAACGACTTAATTTGTCTTTCGACACCTTTCTTCCCCCTAACGCCCCACCCACTGAGCAGAATTTTGTTTGCCTTAAAACATACAAAACTCCAGTAAAAACTGGACGTATTTTAGAGTGGATAATTATTTATTTGTACCCGGACATAAACACATCACTGGAGTCTGTTCATTCCATGACTTGTTGTCCTTTTTTGGCCATTTATGGTATTTCTAGACAAAATGAGCGTGGTACCTTTTTGCTGTCATCGCTGAGTCTATGAAAGGTCAACAGCTTGTTCAGGAATCAGTTGGGAAAATAGCAGAAAAACACTACATTTTGTTTGGTGCTGAGCAAGTGATCACATTTTGAGTTGTACTACCGAAGTTCGATTGTGCAGGCATTGTGTGTGTACGTGTGTATTGAAAGTGGCAATCACTGTCACCTGTGGCCTTTTGTCTATCCCGAATGGATTAGCAGGTCGATTATTGCCATTTAGACAGCTATTACCGCTTCAAATTTAGCATTCTAGGCATTTTTCTGTCTTCTATTTAATCTCAGCACCCAGGAGAATACCCTTTCTCTGTCAAAAACAGCACGTTTTCTTTAAAGCCCTTTTCCTAAAATAAAACATTGTCTGGTAAAGGTTTCACAGATACAGCAACAACAAAAACTTACATTGTTAACAATTTAGAACACGGGTGTTCAAAGTGCGGCCAGGGGCCCTCTTTCAGCCTGCAAATAGCTTTTTAATGACCCTGTACATGTTCTAAAAATGAAATCATTTTTAATCAAGTATGCAATTTTTCCCTCAGACAGGTAATGAATTTGGGGCCAGGCGATGTCAAAAATACGTAATTTCATAACTTGCATTCTTATCTAAGACAAGATAAGAAATTCAAATTATTTTTTTCATCTTGCTTCTTTTTGTCGTCTCTTTAATGTTTAATATTAATTTTATTATGTTAGTGCAGAAATCATAGGGCTCGATGTTCCAAAAAGATTAATAACACAAACACACAAAAACATGATCCAAACAACACATTTGTGGCGGTGCACTTGTACTCAGAGGCTCACTATAGCATACTTTGTGTAGACTATGGTGTTGCGTATCAGTGGGTCATGTCTACAACAATGAATGAATGCATTCGTTATCTTAAGAGTAATTTATGATCCTGTGACAATGAAATTCCTGACCTAATGGAAAAAAATGATGCACTTCAAATTTCTGCTCACATTTCAAGAAAACATGGAATGCAATTTACATATTGATGTCACAGAATGAGCCTCATCATTTCACTGCAAACGACAGCATGTAGTACGGGTGTCCAAAAGGCATCCAGTCTGCGTTTTTCAGCGGTGTCATGTCCCGTCTTGTTTGGGCTCACCAACCCAACTATTGATGTTTTTAGCAGTGCAGCTCATTCCTATTGATCTTTTCCCAGTTATGATGAATGTCTTCTTGAGAAGAAGCAGTGGCCCACAGGACCCCTTTATTTTACCAGATTAAAAAAAAAAAGCGACTAATCATGGATTAAGGATGTAAAGATTAACAGCAATAATGATGAAACTAGTAAAATTTAGTATTTCTCTTTTTAAACTAGGCTTATTTCAAAACTGTGATTGATTACCGACCTTTTAAAAGAACTCACAAACTGTTGATAGTGACCATTTTCTGCAGAAACAATTAGCGTGTTAATCATTAGGGATCTTAAATGCTACACAAATTCAAGACACATCAACATCTTTCCCCTTTACAAACGTCATACCAAAATCTAAACTTAACAAAATCACATTACTGCCTGAGAACTTAAGACATACTTAATTAATTTAGACGGTTAAAAAAAGGGCTGTATTCGCATTTTTGTATCCATTTTTTTTTCCAGCTTTGTTGTCTTGTGATTCCATTTTTTCTATTTTCTTTTAACTATTTTACTCTCAATAAGAAGACATATAATCAAACTTGATGAATCAACCTTTGGGTAGTTCCTTTTTTTAAGACGCAATTAACGCACATGCGTCCTTACATCTTTTTGACCCTTCGTCCGTTCCATAGCGTGAGGAAATGGTGTTCAGTTACTGTTGAGCCACAAGCTCCAGCTTATGGCTCAAGCAGAAATGCTCAAATAAAATGGGACATTATAGAAATCTTAGATCCAAAACCATGGTAATTCGTTCTGACAAGACAAGACTATTTTATCTTTGATCGCTGTGAGACGACTTTATTGGAGTGAACGCACTTTGCAGCTGTTTACATTACAGTTGAGTGCATTGATAATATAAAATATAGATTGTTACACAAACTGCTTCAGTGAGATGGAATAAAAAGCTCAACAGTAACAAAGACCGGAGACAGGAAGTCTAAAGTCTATTTTTAACCGGAGACTTGTGAAAACATGTCAAGACATTTCACAATAATAGCATTACGCGTCACATCCGGTCTAACTACTAAAACAATGAAAAATCATCTTACATTAAGATCATGCTTTGTCAAAGATTTTGTAATACTATCTGTGACCTAAATGATAAATAAATGATAAATGGGTTGTACTTGTATAGCGCTTTTCTACCTTCAAGGTACTCAAAGCGCTTTGACACTACTTCCACGTTTACCCATTCACACACACACATTCACACACACATTCACACACTGATGGAGGGAGGTGCCATGCAAGGCGCTAATGAGCACCCATCAGGAGCAAGGGTGAAGTGTCTTGCTCAGGACACAACGGACGTGACGAGGTTGGTACTAGGTGGGGATTGAACCAGGGACCCTCGGGTTGCGCACAGCCACTCTCCCACTGCGCCACACCGTCCCACACTTGTTATACGTGTTATCTGGCAGATTGCAATAAAGTGTATTGTATTTTATATTTATATTTTCTATTATGGTATTATTTTATAGCCCGTTATATTTGATATTCTGCAATTTAGTCTGTTTAGCAGGCTGAATATTACATTGTATTAAAAAGTAGAGAATGTTAAAACATTGTCATATAGAGATGTGAATACCTTAACTTGTACAACATGTACAAAATATCAGAACTATTATTTCAGGTAGTAATATATCATTTAGTAATACATTATTTATTTATTAATTACATTACCGAAAATCTTTGAGAGTTAAACAATTACAATAACATTCTACATTTTGTGTTATTAATGTGTGAAAGTGATATCTACAAAATACAGCAAGACAACACGATGCAGGTATTTTTTTAAATTTCACATTAAAACATGTTTATGTCCTTTTTGTTTCGAGCTGTTCACAAAAGCATATTGTTTAAAACACAAGCTCAGTATCCAGTCATGGTAATAAAATCTATACAATTATCTGTCTAGGATAAATGTTTCAATGGCAAAAAATTATAGTTATCTGTGATTAATCACAATTAAATCTGAGTTAACTCGGAACAAACTGTAATTGTTACCGATTAAATATCTAAATGTTTGACAGATTTGTATAATTTATTTTAAAACTTAAATCGTCATATTCGGGAAATATCTGGGGGTTTTGTTTTGTTTTCCTGTATTCAGTGTTTCTTCGTGTCTATCGCTATCATTTTTGTTCCACTTCCTGTGTTGGTTTTGTCTTGCAGTGACTTAACCACTGTTTCTGAGCGCTGTTCTCCACACCTGCTCCGGATTAGTTATCAGCGGACTCACCTGTTTCTGATCATGAATCAGGAGAGGTTATCTGAAAGTGTCACCTTTTTTGTACCTATTGTGCAGAACTAAAAGATCTTCTTATTTGCACTTCGCCTACTGTCTCTGTATCTCGAGGGCACGCCAACAACCGCAATGCAGGTGCACTATGAAATACATAAAATTTGGTTAAAAGATTTCAATGTGTGTATAAGTAACTTTTTGAGCACATGATAACAATGATAATTTAGGTCTCGATAACCGTGACATGAAATGTTCCTGTCGTTGGACCCCTATCCTCGATATTTTGTATAAAACACCTCAAGTTTCTTACTTCTCTCCATCAAGTCATTTATTGCATTTTACAACCGCTCAGAGTTTGATCATAAATGTTCACAACAGCCAGCGAGGGCAAGGAAGCAGACCTTCCTTGAGTAGTATAAATGTTGTAGCACTGAAGTTATATGGCCGTTTTTGAAGAAGTCGTTCAGATGAAGTGGCCCTGCTCCATTTACGACAAGCCGCCTGGAGGGAATTCTGACCTGGTGTTTGCCCACCGTTACTAGTAACCTCTGACCTTATCTGACTGCTGTTATTACAATGTGCAATAGCCTCCTCCTCACACTTCTGTTTTGTACGTAGAGGACAAAAGCATCAAGTGTTTTATTTGACCTTGAGTGCTTTTAGCTGAAAAGTAGCCTCTGATTTTGTTCAGTGGATAGGTGTTTGGACTTAAAGCCGGTCCTTTTCTATTTTTCTGCAGAGTGCTCAGTTCTACAAGGTCACCACAGAGAACTACCACAAAGCTGCAGATCAAGTGAATGCCAAGTTCAAGTAAGTTTCTGCACTCAAAGACTGGCTACTCAAGGTCGCCTGCTTCTTTTGTGGCTTTTAAAGCCGAAGCTTTTCAGTAAAAGTATAGGCTTTGTCACAAAAAAGGTGACACCCTCATCACAATTGGTTGACTTGATATTGATTATTGCAAGCCTGAATCTGAAATTAATCAATGGAATTAATGTATTTTTGAATCTAACCTGAAAAAAATCTTAAGATATGTTCTGAATTACTTACATTATTATAGATATAGATTTATAACAAAAGAAATGGCTTTTCAAAGTCATGTATGGTCTATTAGGGGCGGAATGGCATAGTGGGTAGAGCGGCCGTGCCAGAAACCTGAGGGTTGCAAGTTTGCTTCCCACCAATTGATATCCAAATCGCTGCCGTTGTGTCCTTGGGCAGGACACTTCACCCTTGCCCCCGGTGCCGCTCACACTGGTGAATGAATGATGAATGAATGATTAGTAGTGGTCGCAGGGGCCGTAGGCGCAAACTGGCAGCCACGCTTCCGTCAGTCTACCCCAGGGCAGCTGTGGCTACAGATGTAGCTTACCACCACCAGGTGTGAATGAATGATGGGTTCCAACTTCTCTGTGAGCGCTTTGAGTATATAACAATTGAAAAGCGCGATATAAATCAAATCCATTATTATTATTATTATTATTTTGTTTACTAAAATCTGCTTCTTATAATACATACATACATCGAAATAAGTATTGAATGCTGGCAGTGCTAGCATACCAATAGTGGTTTAAGAGAATACAGTCACAAAAAAATGTCTGTATTTGTCACAATTTCATGTTTTCCTTTGTAAAACAGAAGAAGACGCTGGCTAGATTTTTACTCGCAGGGTTTGGCCGTACGATAACCAAGATTATAGAAGAAAACCGGGAAAAAATCCATCCATCCATCCATTTCTACCGCTTATTCCCTTTGGGGTTGCAGGAAGTGCTGGCGACTATCTCAGCTACAATCGGGCAGAAGGCAGAGTACACCCTAGACAAGTCGCCACCTTCTATTTAACATTCTTAAAGGGGAACATTATCACAAAATGTGACTGAAAATTTTACTTGAGGACCCAATCAAACTAAAACTGATGTATTTGTGTTCTGGACAGCAACAGGTGACCCCAAACGACTTCTCTTTGACTGAGGCCACGTCCACACGAAAATGGATAGTTTCAAAAATGTATTTCCAGGGTTGAAAGTATCTCCATTCACACAAGTGTTGTTTCAAAACTGTCTCTGTCTACACATAAACGCATACACCTGCTGTCATGCACATTATGTCCAATCAGAAGCCTGGAAAAGCAGCAACAACTGACTCGGTGGCATTACACTACTGTTTCTACAATGTTTATTTTGATATACTAGATGCACAATGACATGTACATTTTCTATAAAACCAGCCTGTACTTTACACAGAGCACAGGGAACATTATGAATCTTTTTTTAGTGTTTAAAGCAGTTAAAAACCCAAAACTTGAGAAATGTAGCATGTTTAATCAGCAGCATAGTGATATATTACATGTGCAGTGAGGTGTACATTATTTCTAAAATCAGAGCACATTAACAAGGAGCCAAGGAAACTTCTTGGAAGTTTCGAAAGAGCATGTGCCACTGCAAAACTCTTGTAGAATTATAACAAATGCAATCATCGATATAGTGACATATTGCATGTGCAATGAAGTGTATTTGGCTTTCACATCAGTACACACTAACAAGGAGGAAGGATACATCATGTTTTTTATTTTTCGTCACTCAGGCGCATGCGCACAGTCGCACAAATGGAACCAGCCCAACACACGGAAGTTAACTTCATGATCTATTGTTAATTAAGGATTAACAACTTGAGATAATGTTGCACCTTTCTTATGGCACAAAGCAAAACGTTTTGCTTGTTAAATTTGCTTCATCACCTGGAGGTCTGACAGCAATCATATCCAAAATAGCTGACTGTCATTATGGCAGCGGAAGTGTCGCAAAGCACATTTTGATGCGTCTTTTTTAACCAAAGTAGAGTTAAAATATTAATATGCTTACGTTCAAACATATAGTACCGTATTTTTTGGAGTATAAGTCGCACCTGCCGAAAATGCATAATAAAGAAGGAAAACAACATATATAAGTCGCGCTGGAGTATAAGTCGCATTTTTGGGGGAAATTTATTTGATAAAACCCAACACCAAGAATAGACATTTGAAAGGCAATTTAAAATAAATAAAGAATAGTGAACAACAGGCTGAATAAGTGTACGTTATATGACACATAAATAACCAACTGAGAACGTGCCTGGTATGTTAACGTAACATATTATGGTAAGAGTCATTCAAATAACTATAACATATAGAATATGCTATACGTTTACCAAACAATCCGTCACTCGTCATCGCTAAATCCCACGAAATCTTCTTCCTCGATGTCGCTTCTAAACAACTCTGCCAACTCCAAAGGTATGCGTCTAGTCTCTTACGTGAAAGAGCTAAATATTATTATTTGATATTTTACGGTAATGTGTTAATAATTTCACACATAAGTCGCTCCTGAGTATAAGTCGCACCCCTGGCCAAACTATGAAAAAAAATGTGACTTAAAGTCCGAAAAATACGGTAAGTCCTTTTAAAGTGTGTTTAAAGCCAGCAAGGCAGTATTGTTGAGCCCTGAAAATGACAGCGCACAGCAGTGACGTCATCAGATGCGTACAATTCTCCGTTTGAGCCGTGAACACACGTAAAAGAGCGGAGAGTTTTAAAACTTGCGACCTTTGACAGCGTTTGCAAAAGTCTGCGTTTTTAAGGACAAAAGTATGCGTTTGCGTGTGGACAAGAGGCCTAAACGCAGATATAAGTATATGATTATTAAGTACCCGTGTTTGTGTGGACATGGACTGAGTCAGAGCTTTTCTTCCTTTCACAGACCTGCAGGAAAATAGATATGGAAAGTTAGCAAACAACAAATGAGAAGTTATGATGCACATTTTAAGACAATTATAACATTAAACAATACATTTCCACTATGTTTTGTTATATCATTAAAAACATTTTTTTTAAAAAACAATGTTTTTTGCCCATATTTGGGGTCAATATTGTAATCGGTAAAAAGTAGGGACATAATATCTAGTCAGTTGGAGGCCCAGGGCGAACCTAGTCAATGGCACCCTCCACATAACAACAACATGGTCATTTATCATGTCCTTATAAACTACTATGCAAGCTGGGCATCAAAGCTTGCACAACTGATGTTGATCCTAACATTTCTACTATAATATACAATAATAAACATTTAATAAAGTGTTAGCCATTTTTCATAGATTACTATTTTGTTAGCACAGTTGGACCGGATGTGACGCATAGCATTAATTTTGCGAAGGCCCAGGTGTGTGATTGGTGTGAAAAAAAAAAACATTCTTAAAGGGGAACATTATCACAATTTCAAAAGGGTTAAAAACAATAAAAATCAATTCCCAGTGGCCTGTTGTATTTTTTGAAGTTTTTTTCAAAATTTTACCGGTCCCCGAATATCCCTAAAAAAAGCTATATAGTGCTTGATTTTCGCTATTTGCGATGCGACCATCCATTTCCCTGTGACGTCATACAGTGCTGCCAATGTAAACAAACAACGGCGAATACCACAGCAAGATATAGCGACATTAGCTCGGATTCAGACTCGGATTTCAGCGACTTAAACTATTTAACAGATTACGCATGTATTGAAACGGATGGTTGGAGTATGAAAGTATTGAAGAAGAAACTGAAGCTATTGAGCGAATAGCTAGTGACGCTATTCATAGCCATAGCATGGCCGAATAGCTGCGTTAGCATCGCCGGTAAAATGTGCGGACCAAACGATCGGGACTTTTGCATCTCGAGACACTGGAGCAACTTAAATCCTTCGATTGGTATGTGTTTTTTTCGCATTAAATGTGGGTGGAAGTAAACGTAATATAGTTGCAAATGCATCTGCAGGTTATCCATACAAGTCTGTGCCATGTCTGCTTTAGCACCGCCGGTAAATAGCATAATAGCGTCGATTACCGTAGCATGTTAGCATCAATTAGCTGGCAGTCACGCCGCAACCAAATATGTCTGATTAGCACATAAGTCATCATCAACAAATCTCACCTTTGTGATTTCGTTGACTTTATCTTTGCCAATGCATCCGCAGGTTATCCATACATCTCTGTGTCATGTCTGTCATCGCCGGTAAAATGTGGAAACACTTTGGTACATTCAATGGGGGTCTGGCGGCAGACACTTTTGCATCTTCGGGCCAGTGGTGCAACTTGAATCCCTCCCTGTTAGTGTTGTTACACCCTCTGACAACACACCAACGAGGCATGATGTCTCCAAAGTTCCAAAAAATAGTCGAAAAAAACGGGAAATAACAGAGCTGAGACCCGGTGTTTGTAATGTGTTGAAAATGAAAATGGCAGCTGTATTACCTCGGAGACGTCACGTTCTGACGTCATCGCAAAAAGAGCGATGAACAGAAATGCGTTTAATTCGCCAAAATTCACCCATTTAGAGTTCGGAAATCGGTTAAAAAAATATATGGTCTTTTTCCTGCACCATCAAGGTATATATTGACACTTACATAGGTCTGGTGATAATGTTCCCCTTTAATGGTGGCCGTGCTTTAATTCGAGATTGTTATTAATGTGATGTTTTGGAGGCCCGGGGGAACTGCTGGTGTTGTCCTAATCGTAAGCCCGCGCCTGTATCTGAGTAATCGTGATGTTGACAATTGATTGCTTTATTATGGCACTAATAATAAAGTCAAATCCAAGCAGTCATGTGTCCAACACAGACATGTAACCTGAGAACTTGAAGAATCTTCTCCCATCCTTGTTCCATTTGTCTTCTTAATAAGAGATCGTTAGGCTCCATAGTAATGTAGGGAAAGTGGATGAGGAGCCCGCAAGCACCCGGCCCAAATTGGGCCCCAGGCCCTTGGGAAGTCGAGCTTATTGTGTTAGTTTGTCATTAGTCAGTGCTAACACTGGGATCATTGTCTCCCTGAGAAACGATGGAAACTGATTAGCGTGGCCCACCAGGGGTGTAGCACTCGACTCGCACAGGCTGAAGCTGAGACTCCCCTAATCGCATTAATGTAAAAAAATATATATCACTCACTGGAATAACATTAGTGCTAAATGACAGCGCCAACTGAGAGGGGTGGCTAGTCATGTGACATAGGCATGTGTACAAAGAGTTTGAAATTGGGTGATTGGATTAAAGGAGGTGCATTAGGAATGCTTGTGACTGGATTACCACAGTAAAGAGTGCGTGTATGTATGTGTGTGTGTGTGTGTGTGTGTGTGTGTGTGTGTGTGTGTGTGTGTGCGTGTCTGTTAATAAAATGTCAAAAAGGTTTGGTGTTACAAGAGCAGGGCTGGGATGTCATGGGGCATCATCGCTGTGGGTTAATTGGACTTAATGATGCATCTTTGGCCTCAGCATCAGAGAAGTATAGGAGAATGAGATAGTGTTTGTCCAGTCTTGTACTGTCCGCCTCCATTCTGTAAATAAACAACATTCATGCAATTTATTTACAAGGATGTGATAGCTTTCTGCCTGCAGCATCCAAATGTGTTACTTTCATTCCAGAGGCTCACGCCGGCATTTTCCTTGGCCATGTTGAAAATAAATGAAAGTGCGAGAGGTAGGACCTCATGGGAGGCGCGTGTTTGTGTGGGTACACACAACAAGGTCGTGCACTGACTGTTTATGTAGGTGTGCACTGCATCTGTTCCTCGCCTTTTTTTTTTATTCCCGCCAGACTTTTCCAAATATGATGAAGCTCTCTTAACCGGAACGAGACGGCATCACTCCGACCTTATTACATCCTCTCACTTTCCAATATGGCTATCGGGAAGAACTTCGAGGCATTTTTAGGTTCCCAAACTTTATGCAACGCTTTGTTTGCCACAGGATTGCAGTAGTAAAGAGAGTGTGTGTGTGTGTGTGTGTGTGTGTGTGTGTGTGTGTGTGTGTGTGTGTGTGTGTGTGTGTGTGTGTGTGTGTGTGTGTGTGTGTGTGTGTGTGTGTGTGTGTGTGTGTGTGTGTGTGTGCGTGCGTGCACCGTGGGCCATACTTTGGACACCCCTGGTTTACTTTTTTCACTAGAAAGGCAAAGTGTCTGCGGGCTGCTACAAATAAATAAATGTATCAGAAATTGGTGTGTACCAATCTGATATTAACGGCCCGATATCTGCAAGTACAAACCCCAAAACCAGTGAAGTTGGCTCTTTGTGTAAATCGTAAATGAAAACCGAATACAGTGATTTGCAAATCCTTTTCAACCTATATTCAATTGAATAAACTGAAAAGACAAGACACTTAACGTTTGAACTGGAAAACTTTGTTAATTTTTGCAAATATTGGCTCATTTGGAATTTGACGCCTGCAACATGTTTGAAAAACCTGGCACAAGTGGCAAAAAAGAGAAAGTTGAGGAATGCTCATCAAACACTTATTCGGAACATCCCACAGGTGAACAGTTTAATTGGGAACAGGTGGGTGCCATGATTGGGTATAAAAACAGCTTCCATGAAATACTCAGCCATTCACAAACAAGGGAGGGGCGAGGGTCACAACTTTGTGAACAAATGCGTGAGCAAATTGTCGAACAGTTTAAGAACAACATTTCTCAACGAGCTATTGCAAGAAATTTAAGGTTTTCACCATCTATGGTCCGTAATATTATCAAAAGATTCAGAAAATCTGGAGAAATCACTACACGTAACATTGAATGCCCGTGAATCACACCGGTGGTACTGCATCAAAACCCGACATCAGTGTGTTAACAATATCACTACATGGGCTAAGGAACACTTGAGAAAACCAATGTTAGTAACTACAGTTTGTTGCTACATTAAGTAAGTTAAAACTGTTCTATGCAAAGCCTAAGCCATTTATCAACAACACCCAGAAACGCCGCCAGCTTCTCTGGGCCTGAGCTCATCTAAGATGGAGTGATGCAAAGTGTAAAAGTGTTCCATGGTCTGAGGAGTCCACATTTCAAATTTTTTTGGGAAACTGGATGTCGTGTCCTCCGGAACAAAGAGGAAAACAAACATTGGGATTGTTCTAGGCACAAATGTCAAAAGCCAGCATCTGTGTTGTTATGGTGGTGTATTATTGCCCGAGGCATAGGGAACTTACACATCTGTGAAGGCACCATTAATGCTGAAAGGTACATACAGGTTTTGGAGCAACACATGTTGCCATCCAAGCCATGTTATCATTGACGCCCCTGCTTATTTGAGCAAAACATGTTACAACAGCATGGCTTCATAGTAAAAGAGTGTGGGTACTAGACTGGCCTGCCTGTAGTCCAGACCTGTCTCTCATTGAAAATGTGTGGCGCATTATGAAGCGTAAAAAACGACAACTGTGACCCCGGACTGTTGAACAACGTCAAGCAAGAATGAGAAAGAATTACACCTGAAAAGCTTCAAAAATTGGTTTCTTCAGTTCCCAAACTTTAACTACAAACCCCGTTTCCATATGATTTGGGAAATTGTGTTAGATGTAAATATAAACGGAATACCATGATTTGCAAATCCTTTTCAACCCATATTCAGTTGAATGCCCTACAAAGACAAGATATTTGATGTTCAAACTCATAAACTTTTTTTTTTTTTTTGCAAATAATAATTAACTTTGAATTTCTTGGCTGCAACATGTGCCAAAGTAGTTGGGAAAGGGCATGTTCACCACTGTATTACATCACCATTTTTTTTTTTTAAATACACTCAATAAACGTTTTGGGAACTGAGGAAACTAATTTTTGAAGCTTTGAAAGTGGAATTCTTTCTCATTCTTGTTTTATGTAGAGCTTTAGTCGTTCAACAGTCCGGGGTCTCCGCTGTCATATTTTACGCTTCATAATGCGCCACACATTTTTGATGGGAGACAGGTCTGGACTGCAGGCGGGACAGGAAAGTACCCGCACTCTTTTACTACGAAACCACGCTGTTGTATCACGTGGCTTGGCATTGTCTTGCTGAAATAAGCAGGGGCGTGCATGATAACGTTGCTTGGATGACATATGTTGCTCCAAAACCTGTATGTACCATTCAGCATTAATGGTGCCTTCACAGAGGTGTAAGTTACCCATGCCTTGGGCACAAATACACCCCCATACCATCACAGATGCTGGCTTTTGAACTTTGCGCCTATAACAATCCGGATGGTTTTTTTCCTCCTTGTTCCGGACGACACCACGTCCACAGTTTCCAAATATAATTAGAAATGTGGACTTGTCAGACCAAATAACAGTTTTCCACTTTGCATCAGTCCATTTTAGATAAGCTGTGAAGTGAAGCCAGCCGTGTTCCTTGGTGTTGTTGATAAATGGGTTTTGCTTTGCATAGCAGAGTTTTAACTTGCATTTACAGATGTAGCAACCAACTGTAGTTACTGACAGTGGTTTTATGAAGTGTTCCTGAGCCCATGTGGTGATATCCTCTACCCACTGATGTCGGTTTTTGATGCAGTACCGCTTTAGGGATCAAAAGTCCGTAATATCATTGCAGCGATTTCTCCAGATTCTCTGAACCTTTTGATGATTTTACGGACCATAGATGGTAAAATCCCTAAATTCCTTGCAATAGCTCGTTGAGAAATGTTTTTCTTAAAATGTTCGAAATTTTGCTTACAAATTGGTGACCCTCGCCCCATCCTTGTTTGTGAATTACTTAGCATTTCATGGAAGCTGCTTTTATACCCAATCAGGGCACCCACCTGTTCCCAATTAGCCTGCACACCTGTGGGATGTTCCAGATAAGTGTTTGATGAGTAATTTTCAACTTTATCAGTATTTATTGCCACCTTTCCCAACTTCATTGTCACGTGTTGCTGGTATCAAATTCTAAAGTTAATGATTATTTGCAAAAAAAATATATTTATCAGTTTGAACATCAAATATGTTGTCTTTGTAGCATATTCAACTAAATATGGGTTGAAAAGGATTTGCAAATCATTGTATTCCGTTTATATTTACATTTCACACAATTTCCCAACTCATATGTAAACGGGGTTTGTAAATGTTGTTAAAAGGAAAGGCCATGTAATGACCCTGTGCCAACTTTTTTTTAATGTGTTGCTGCCATTAAATTCTAAGTTAATGATTTGCCAAAAAAAAGAAAGAAGTTTCTCAGTTCGAACATTAAATATATTGTTTTTGCAGTCTATTCAATTGAATATAATAAGTTGAAAATGATTTGCAAATCTGCTTTCTGTTTTTATTTTACAAGTTGCACAACGTGCCAACTTCACTGGTTTTGGGTTTTGTAAAACAGGTATGGAATTATATCAGCTTGCATTTAAAATGTCCGATGCAGGCAGTTCTGCAGCATGTCGGCCAATGCTTAAAGCTCCACTAACAGCATTGTATCAGAATCTTATCAAAAGTGAAAAAGTTGTAGCCTTCATTCAATACAGTGTTTCCATAGGTGCTTGAAATGTATTTTCTCCACAACCAAATATTTAGTTAACTTGATGGATAGTTGTTATTTATAACATTTATTATATCAATCGGTTCAAATTCAGTACAATTGACATGAAAAAATCTAAAATATTGCAATTTACTGAAGTAATGGTTTGATGTTGATGGGTAACGTGGATTAGAGTGATGACATTTTCGCCTTGTTATAAGCCATTTATAAACTTACCAAAGCTCATTGTAAACTACATAAATCTGATTAAATGTTTCTTATCCCATTCCGAACATTTCCTGAAAATGTTACCAAAAGCCGCCCTTAGCTTTTTTTTTTTTTTTTTTTTGCAATAAGCAACGATTACATTACCTTGTGGGAGAAGTAACAAACAAGGCGTGGACCATGTGGGACTTCTTTACTGTTTCAGAATTTTTCCGTGCTATTTTCATCAAAAAGTCTACAAACATTCTAAACGACATCACGCTTCAACGCGTCAAACCCTATCAGCCACATGAAACACCAGTTGTTCTACGACGGTGTTTAGAAAGCCGACAAGTCACTTGCTGCTAATGTAGTTGCACCGAAGCCAGCTGCGAAAAAAAGCCTGGGACTTGTTTCTGTCACCGCTGCATTTGAAAAATATAAAAAGTTTGCCCAGAATCAAACCAAGGACTAAAGCAATCTTTGATTTCATAATGAAAATGATGGTGATGGGTGACCAGACCGTTACCATCGTTGAAAATACCGAATTCAAATCCACCTTTGTTTGACTATTTCTTACTGTTAGGTGTGTACAAACTCCACTTCAATCTACATTTTAAAAGCATCACAACGTAGTTAGTATCAGTCTTGAATATCATGAAATTATCTGTAGTGGCTTGAAAAAAAACATTGTGCACAACTAAGAAATGTTAAAAAATTACACATTTTTGCAACAAAACAAAATGAGGTCTGCACCAAAAACCAAAGGGCACATGCTCCAGCCACCCCATTCTGTCAGCTGACAAGCTAACTGACTCAAAATAAAACATGCACTCCTTGCCAATTATTTCGTAAAATTCCTAATCAAAGTTTGAAAAGAGGCTTTTAAAAAAGCAAGAAAAGTGTTAGAATTTGATCCAGGAAAAGGTTAATAATAGTATTATAGGAACTGAGCGTCATTTTGTCCTCTTAGACCTTTGTTGCACGTTTTTTACACAATACGAGAGCTATAATGTAACAACACGCTTGCTTTTTACTTTCGCTCGCTTTCCTTCTGACACCGACTGCAGATAAGCTTCTGCTGGTCCCCTGTGGAAATAGTCCATCGTCCCTCTGCTTCTGATTTATATGTTGTCATATTCACAGCTTGTTGTTTTTTTCCTTTTCCATCTGATGCAGTATTGTACTGTCCAGCGTTTCAGTGCCTGACCTTTTCTGCGTTACACGCATGCTGCATGAAGCCCCACATGTCATGCGTCGACTCCCAATGGAGGCTTTGTCTGGAGCAGCAAAGTGATGGATGAAAAATTATGCAAAGCCATATACTGTAAAAGAAAAGGAGACCTAAGCTTCCAGTCAGTGCGGACCTTTCAGACGGCTTCTTCATCTCTCTCTTTAACCCTGCTGACTTGAGCAAGGACACCGCACAGAGACCAAAACATAGCACTAAAAAGCACGCCTGCGCCATGTCTTACCTTGATGTTTGCATTCGCGCTGAGATCAGACCGCATTGTTACGCCTTTGTGTTTGCCACTGATTATGTACGCACGGAACATTTTCAGCTTTGCCGCAGAGAATAAAACCTCATTTTAGTCTCACTGTCGCGCGTCTCCTCCCTCAGGCTACAAAACTTACTTTGCCTATTGTTTATTTAATGCCTCCCTTGAATAGATCTTTTTTTCAATGTAATCCTGTTGACAACAACAGGAGCCACAGTCCTCGCTTTATCTCAAGGTGAATATAAATTGTCTGTTGCGGTCAAGAGAACACAAGGAATAAAAACTTTTTACGACACAATATACCAAACTAACTAGCAGCATTAAAAACACAAAACACACAAAAAACTTTTGTTTTGTTTTACTTGTTTTTTATACATCCGTAATACATTCTTAATAACAGCATAAACGTTAAGTTTGTGTTGTCAAATGGGGGTGTCAAACTTGTTTTTATTGAGGGCCACATCGCAAGTATGGCTGCCCTCAGAGTACCACATTGAATGACGTGGCGGACCACTTTAAATGATGTGGAAGAACAAATTCAATGGTGTGGTGGACCTCTTTAAATTATTTAGCAGACCACATTAAATGATGCGTAGACCACATTAAATGATGCGTAGACCACATTAAATGATGCGTAGACCACATTAAATGACGTGGCCGACCACATTAAATGACGTGGCCGACCACATTAAATGACGTGGCCGACCACATTACATGAAGTGGCGGACCACATTAAATGATGTGGCCGACCACATTACATGATGTGGCAGGCCACATTAATGACATGGCGGACCTCATTAAAGGATGTAGTAGACCACGTTAAATGATGTTGCAGACTACAATAAATAACGTAGCGGGCCAGATTTAATGACTTGGTGGACCACGTTGAATGATGTGGCAGACCCCATTAAGCATACGTGCCAACCCTCCCAATTTTTCCGGGACACTCCCGAATTTCAGTGACCCTCAATCAAGGCATACTTGGTCAACAGCCATACAGGTCACACTGAGGGTGGCTGTATAATTAACTTCAACACTGTTACAAAAATGTGCCACACTGTGAACCCACACCAAACAAGAAGGACGAACACATTTCCGGAGAACATCCGCACCGTATCACAACATAAACACAACCTAACAAATACCCAGAACCGCTTGCAGCACCAACTCTTCCGGGACACTACAATATACACCCCTGCTACCACCAAACCCCGCCACCCCGCCCACCTCATTCCCCCTGCTCCCCCCCATCTCCCGAATTCGGAGGTCTCAAGGTTGGCAAGTATGCATTAAACGATGTGGAGAACCACATTAAGTAACATTGCAGACCAAATTAGATGATGTTGCGGACCACATTTAATGGCGTATTCATAGCGGACTGCCTTGTAGTAATGTTATAATTTAGCATGCCAACAAAGGCTTCACTTCACAATAAATGGTTTAGTGCAATGCTAATTTACATTGAATTTTTTTTGTTTTGCTTAGTCACAAGATTTCTCATGAATAACAGAAGTTTGAGTCACTGAAGGTCAAAGCTTCTAAATTTGGACTAAAAGTGAACTCATCTGAGACCAACGAAATGAAGATAGATGCCCCTCAAATACGGGGGAAATATCATATGCAAAGGTCAACTTTAAGGAGTTACCACCTTCATGTTTTAAGTCAGTATTGTCACCACTACTGGATGCTCAGAGGAAGATGTTGAGGCAAGGTGAAGAAAAGCACAAGCTATGTTTTACCATCTGGAGATACACATCCCTTTGGACAAAGTTACGAAACCTCAACTCCAATATGTTCTAATATACACATTGGGGCAACTTAGACACATCCTCAGTGATGTATTCTGGGTTCACGTGTGTTCACAACATCAGACGGCCTCACCCAGGCGACCCAGCCCTCACCTGACTTGTGTCTAAGTCTTTTGTTGTTTGATCCACAGCCATCTCAACACCTTTTCTGCCTTTTTGATTGATTTTTTGTTGGGCAGTCCTTGTACTCTGAACATCTTGAGTGCTCTGATGAGAGACTGGCCGACGAATCCTCTGCACCCTGCCTCAATGGGGTTGCACTGGGTTCTCCATCCCCTGCTTTGGCATTCACCTGCCATTTCCTCATACTTGTCCCTCTTCCTCTCAAAGGCCTCCGCCATGTGGATACAAGATATTGTAACCCACCGACCGCAGTCAGTCAGGATGGGCCCCCACCACTCCTCCTTCCTGTCTCTTAGTACAGGAGCCCCACAGGGCTGCATCATCAGTCCTTTCCTTGACTCACTGTACACAGATGACTGCACGCTCACCCTTGGCACCAATGCCATCATTACATTTCCAGTCGATATACAGGTATTGGTGGGCCTGATCCGCGGTGGAAATGACGCGGCATACAAGGAGGAGGTCCAAAGGCTTGCGAAGCGTTGTACAGTACACAACTTGACCCTGAACACCAAGAAGAAAATAAATATGATCATCTACTGATATACTTCAAGAGAAAAAAAGAGCCCCCACCATCCACTAGAGATATACAGGGAGGGTGTGGAGAGGCTGCTGACATTTAAGTTTCTGGGAATACATATTTCAGAGGACCTCACTTGGGGGAAAAGCACCAACTGCCTGGTTAAGAAACTTTACTGAAGGGTACAAGCTGTCACAAAATCTGCTGCTGTCCTTCTACCAATCTTTCGTCCAAAGTGTCCTGACATGCGTTATCCTGGTCTGGTATGGCAGCAGCTCTTCAGCAGACAAAAGGGTGTTAATAGGTCTTGGAACACACAGCCCGACCTACCTTTGAATCCATTTTCACCTCCCGTTGTCTCCAAGAAACAGACAGTATTGTGAAGGACACATCACACCCTGCTCACCACTTTTTCAACCATTTTCCTCAAAGGATATGCTAGCGGGGATGTAATACACGCACCATCAGACAGGTTTTATTGTCAAGCCATCACCAATTTAAATGATAATACACACAAAAAACTTAAAGCCGGTGCAATATATTTTTAACATTTTTTTAATACAAAATCGGTTTATTTAAAGATCACTGCCATTTTTAGGCACTTTGTGCTTGTCATGCATGTGTGTAGTGTGGATGTGAAGAATGAATAAATTACTATTTATTTTCTGAGTACTTATTGAGCTTATATATTTTCGGGTATTTGTACATTAACCAAAATGTTACTATATATTATTTACAATGACAATAAAATAAATATAATCTAGTCAATTGCCAAGCCTTGCCCCAAACGGCATAAAGATACTACATACATGTATCAATCCTAGGCTCTAAAACATTTTAGGTATTTTTTGGCTGAACGTAATGGCTAACAACAATCTATGGCAGTCCACGAAACAGGAGGTGATAGAAGTCACCATCAGGTGAAGGAAATGGCAGTGGATTGGGCACATTTTAAGGCAGTGGATCTCAAACTTTTTTCACCTAGTACCACTTCAGAAAACACTTGGCTCTTTAAGTAGCATTTAAATACCTGGGTGTTCACCTCATTACTAAACTGAACTGGACTCATTTTAACGCTGTGTACAAGAAGAAGGGTCAACGTTGGCGACACCTCTAAAAGAGTCTAAGTTCCTTCGGGCTGTGGCGGTCACTGCTGCGCACTTTTTACGACACTGTGGTGGCTTCTTCCGTGTTCTATGCCGTTGTTTGCTGGGTTGGGGGCAGCATGGTCAGAGACAGGAAGATACTTAATCAATCAAGTTAAGAGAGCTGACTCCGTCCAAGGCTGCCGACTAGACAGCATTGAATAGGTGGCTGATAAAAGAATGCTGATCAAGTTGACATCCATAATGTCCAATACCTCTCACCCCATGCACGGCACTGTAGAATCCCTGAGTTGCTCCTTCAGCACTAGACTGTTACATCCACACTGCACAAATGAGCGCTATTGCAGGTCCTTTTCACTCACTTCCATAAGACTTTACAGTGATTGCTGTGATCCATTTTCTTGCTGTGCAACACGAATGTTAGTGTTTTTTGTTATACTTACTTTTATCCTTACATATTTGTGCGCAATATATAGTATTCATACATTTTGGGGGGTTTTCATTACATTTTACTTCTGCTCCTGTATGTAAAAACTTGCATTGCAACAACATAACTCCCCCATTGTGGGATAAATTAAAGCACATCCTATCCTATCAAAATACAGTAGTGTAGTAGGTCTAAGTAGTCATTAAAACAAGGCAGAGGCTTTAAATAGTATACCGTATTAGTATACATAATTCCCCCATTGTGGGATAAATTAAAGTATATCCTATCCTATCAAAATACAGTAGTGTAGTAGGTCTAAATAGTCATTAAAAACAAGGCAGAGGCTTTAAATAGTATACCGTATTTCCTTGAATAGCCGCCGGGCATGTAATATGCGCCTGACTTGAATTACTGCCGGGTAAAACTCGCTCCCCAAATTAATAAACATATGCTTTTACCGCCGGGTCAGATTCATGATGTCGCGAATGACACTTTCCCTGCTATCATTTTCAAGTTTGCAGAGAAGATCTTGTTTGCATTTGCTGTGTGTAAACCGGGGTTCTTGTTTCACAGCCATACAGATCACACTAATGGTTGTGATATAAAACAATTTTAACACTCTTACTAATATGCGCCACACTCTGTGAACCCTAACCAAATAAGAATAACAAACACATTTCTGGAGAACATTGGCTCTGTAACACATTATAAACGCAACATAAGAATTACCCAAAATGCCGCGCATCCATAGTCTTCCCAACGTGTCCTGGGTCTTCCCTGTGGCCTACTACCGGTTGGACGTGCCCAAAACTCCTCCATGACT
Organism: Nerophis ophidion; assembly: GCF_033978795.1. Classification (NCBI taxonomy): domain Eukaryota; kingdom Metazoa; phylum Chordata; class Actinopteri; order Syngnathiformes; family Syngnathidae; genus Nerophis; species Nerophis ophidion. Next base: position 9,346,784 of record NC_084620.1, read on the forward strand.
CTATCCCCCTCTTCATGTGGGTTGGGGGCGCGTGTATAATATAACCAAGAGCCATGGATGCATTGGAATTCTGGGTAAATCTTATGTTGCATTTATAATGTGTTACAGAGCCAATGTTCTCCAGAAATGTGTTTGTTATTCTTGTTTGGTTAGGGTTCACAGAGTGTGGTGCATATTAGTAAGAGTTTTAAAGTTGTTTATATCACAACCATTAGTGTAAACGGTATGGCTGTTGACCAAGTATGCATTGCAATCTTGTATGAGAAGCAGCGAAATGCATGCGTCCTACCTGCATGCAGACAGCATGGTGTAACGGTGGGCGCGGTGACATGTTGCAGAGCAGTAGTCCCCAACCACTTGTCCGCGGCCGCTGAAGATTTTTTTGTTAATTTTTATTTTTTATCACATTCAATTTTTTACTGCATGCCATTGGTAAGCGCAGGGGTGAGAAGAGGTTTTAAAATAATTAGCGCCTGCTTACTTTTACCGCATGCCTTGAACTAGCGCAGGAGTGAGAAGAGGTTTTAAATTAATTAGCGCCCCGGCGGCTGTTCAAGGAAATACGGTATTTAATATGTTGGCCACCTTACACACGGTTTGAACAGTAACACTTATTTGGCCTACCACAATTTGGGAATCACTGCTCTAAACTAATGCAACATTTGGAGATACATGCTTTTAAAAGTAGGATGGGGATAGGTTGTTATACATACCTATGAAACATCACCAAAAATTAGGACTTTTGAGGTTGATGCATAACATTGACAAAGTCTTGGGACACATTTCTTAAATAACCAACCAATTAAAGTTAGTAGTTACCATCTGAACCTCAATACTTCACCTTACCAAGGAAAATGTTACACTATGTTGTTCTATGTTTTCACCTTTCAGGTCAGTTTAGGGAACATACTTTTCTGTTCCAGCTAAACTACGCTATTGTCAAGTGACTTTGGTGCAAAAACTATTGTCAAAATATGGTCAACAGTCTTCCCAGAACAGACGAAACTACATAGAGCTACCATTTTCAGTATATAGTATTGATGTTTTTTTACAAAAATGAGTACACCCCTCACTTTTTAGCAGATATTTTTATTGCAGCTACGGAAATTGGTAGAAGTTCAAATTTAGATGTACGATAGAGTAGTCAGTTTACAGCTTGTAAATCAGTATAAATCATCCAAAACACAGTCATATTGTCTTCATATCTGACAACACTTATTTGTGTCACATCCACTGTCAGAACAGTATCTCTCAAATAATTTTTTCTTTTTTTAGTCCTATTTAATAAGGATGCAATGCTTTGCTAAGATGTACTAACAACAATTTTATAGAGCGCCGTGGTGTAGGGCTGCATGTGTGCTGGGGTGCTGCAGTGATTTTAGGAAGTCATTTTTAGACTATGGTAAATCTACACTGGCCTTCAAGCTGTACACAGACTACTCTAACTTATGTCCAAGTTTAATTTTTATAGCAGTGGTTGTCAAACTTTTTTCAAAGTACCACTGCAGAAAACAGTTTGGTCTCACAATACCACCATAATGACCAACTCTAAAGTACAGTAGTGCAGTAGGCTTAAAGGGGAACATTGTCACAATTTCAGAACGGTTAAAACCAATAAAAATAATTTCCCAGTGGCTTATTTTATTTTTCGAAGTTTTTTTCAAAATTTTACCCATCATGGAATATCCCGAAAAAAGGCTTTAAAGTGCCTGATTTTCGCTATCTTTAAATCCATCGTCCATTTTCCTGTGACATCATTTAGTGATGCCAACATGGTGGATAGCACAGCAAGATATAGTGACATTAGCTCAGATTTAGACTCGGATTTCAGTGGCTTAAGCGATTCAACAGATTACGCATGTATTGAAACGGATGGTTGGAGTATGGAGGCAGATAGCGAAAACGAAATTGAAGAAGAAACTGAAGCTATTGAGCGGATAGCTATTGAAGCTATTCGGCGATCACCTTCTAACCAACGATTGAGTGTCGCAGGGTTTCCATATATCTCTGTGCCATGTCTGTCATAGCATCGCCGGTAAAATGTGCAGGAGCAACTTAAATCCGTCGATTGGTAAGTGTTTGTTTGGCATTAAATGTGGGTGGAGTGAAAGGCTGGATGCAAATATAGCTACAAATGTACATACAGCTAGCCTAAATAGCATGTTAGCATCGATGAGCTGGCAGTCATGCCGCAACCAAATATGTCTGATTAGCACATAAGTCAATAACATCAACAAAACTCACCTTTGTGATTTCGTTGACTTTATCGTTGGAAATGCATCTGCTTTGAGTGTCGCAGGGTATCCATACATCTCTGTGTCATGTCTGTCGTAGCATTGCCGGTAAAATGTGCAGACGAGGAACTTTCGGATCTTTTGACACTGGAGCAACTTAAATCCGTTGATTGGTAAGTGTTTGTTTGGCATTAAATGTGGGTGGAGGTAGAGGTTGGATGCAAATATAGCTACAAATGAGGCATAACGACGCAACATGTATATACAGCTAGCATGCCGCGCTAATTGATGCACACTCCACGTAAATCAACTTGAATCTGTCCCTGATCGTGTTGTTACACCCTCTGACAACACACCGACGAGGCATGATGTCGCCAAGGTACGGAAAACAGTCGAAAAAATGGAAAATAACAGAGCTGATTTGACTCGATGTTTGTAGTGTGTTTGAGGAAATGGCGGATTGACTACCTAGGTGACGTCACAACCGAGAGCGAATGATAGAAAGGCGTTTAATTTGCCAAATTCACCCGTTTAGAGTTCGGAAATCGGTTAAAAAAATATATGGTCCTTTTTCTGCAACATCAAGGTATATGTTGACGCTTACATAGGTCTGGTGATAATGTTCCCCTTTAAGTTTTCATGAAAAACAAGGCAGAGATTTATTTTAAACAAGTATATGTAATATTGTTGGCCCCTGTAACACTACACACAGTTTGAACAGTAACACTTTGTTTGAATGAAGGAAAAAAACATGTTTTTAGAATTCATTTTGTTTACATGATCTGCTTATTGCAGACCGTAGACACCTTTGTTAACCTTTATTCATATACATTACATTTACTTTAGTTGTATGCTGTCCTATTAAGAGCCTGCTTGTGTGTGTTGGCTACTGTGGCGAAACTAGTGTGTTAAACTGGTGTGTGACTCTTTGTATGTTTCCTTTGAGTCTGCAGGGTACCCCCACCGAGGAACATGAATGCAAAATGACGATTGGCTTTGTTGGCCAATTCACAACCTGATAACAATAATACAAAATAACAATTAGCTCCGTTGAACACTTCACAACCTGAAAACAGAATTACAAAATAATTGGCTGTCAGGACCTTTTATAACTTAACTACTGTAGGTGATATTTATGCCATACCACTTGATGGTACTGTACGCGTACCACAATTTAAAAATCACTGCTCTAAGAAAACTAAAGACAAGCTCCAAGAGGCAGGCTTGAGAGTGGAAACTTCAGGGGAAAAGTAAAATAAACTGTGGAAGACAACTGTCATGGAAGAACACCATGAGATTGGCTTGACGTGGGAGCAAATCAAGCGGGTTGCTCAAAACTGAGCCTCTTGGAGAAACCTTGTGTAGGCCCTTAGCTCCAGTAGAAATAATGAAGATTAAGTAAACAATAATTACAGCAAATATGTTTTCCTTTTAAGTACGTGACGTTTGAGCATATGAATGAAAGCATTAACATTCAGACTGTAAACTAATTAGAGGCAGTAACTTGCTAAAAGTGTTCCTCTGTGGCGTCCATTTACTTAATTTTTATTTCCTGTCGAGGATGGAAGAAATCCAAAGACAAAATAGCCTGAATCAAAAAAATCCACCCTGCAAAATGTGAATACAGTGTTGAGCTTGGCAGCGCTTCTATTAGTTGAAAAATAGCCACGCCTCAAAAATGAACCAAGCAATTAGTGGTTGATTAAAAAACAAAATTCACTCAGCAGATTAATTAGTGACAATGACTGGAGTTTACCGGGAGTTGTTAGTTTTTGTTGAAATACTAGACCTATTTATGTCGCTAGGCAAACTAGGTGCAGGGACAAAATGGTGTCAGAGTAGGTGACAAATGTCAATAACTGCTCTGAAAGCTCTCTGACTGCATAAAGCTTGCTGTTACGTTCAACACTTACTGAGGCTCTTTTCTCATTGTGACTCCTCGTATCCCCAAGCTTTCTCGGATGTGTACACACTGATGCACGGGGGTCACGCAGGTCTGCTTTTAAAAAGCAGCATGGGCAAAACGCTCATCATTTTTCTCTGTAACTGCATCGTTTATATTTATTTAACCCCCCTCGATACTGACACTTGCCTTAACTGGAGGGAGCATGAAAGCTATTTAAGGGGCGACCGGCACCCACCCCTTAACCCTGGTAATCCCTAAGTGGACCCTAACGATGATGAATAGACAACGTGGTGATTGGGAACTCAATCTGGCAGCAGACCAAAGTGATCCATACTGCCCACAGAGTCATTTTTATGCCCCACTGCACTGTGCGCGTCTTTGTCAGTGTGTAGGATTAAAAAAAAAAACACAGAGTTTGTGGGATTTGGTAGTAATTAGTACAAGATTGATGTTAATTTTAAAACAGAAGAAAACAATGCTTTAGAATTTTAGTAGCATCGGCACAAATTAATAGTAAAAAACTAATGTTATGAGTGTTATAATGATCATTATCAAATAATAAATAATGATGCTGTTTTAGTAATGCAAGTTTGTGCACTGCACTGTTTTATTTAATTAACAATAGCTTGATATAAAATACACTGCATTAGAATAAGAAAAAATATTCTGTGTTTAATAGAAAATGGTACATAAACAATAAGAAGAAAGTACTTCACAAAGCTTTTTGGGGAATGGATGCAAGATCCCTCCAATGGAATTGTTCCAATTTAGAAAGATATGGTACTGATTTTATTTGGAAAAGTTTAACTTATTGTACTTCACAAATTAGTTTTTTGTATTATTGAATCTATAAAAATATCACAACACAAGCATAAGCCTCTTTGACGTTGTGTGAAGATCCAAATGTGATGTGGGCCGTGACCTTTTTCAGAAGGTATACATGGTTCCTGAATTTCGAACTTTTTTAGGTACTGATCGAATTCCATCAGCATCCATTTTCTACCGTTTGGGGTCACGGGGGGTGCTGGAGCCTAAAATCAAATGGTACAGTATACCTTTTGTTCTACGTGACGTCATAAATTGATTAACGTGGACCCCGACTTAAACAAGTTGAAAAACTTATTCGGGTGTTACCATTTAGTGGTCAATTGTACGGAATATGTACTGTACTGTGCAATCTACTAATAAAAGTATCAAAGTATCAAACGTCCGATTGCAGACTTTGCACCTTCTTAAAGACTCAGCCGTACTGCCTTTAACTATTGTTGTAATTTTCTATGCCAACAAAGCAAGCATGCCTGATAGAAAACGCTCAAACAGAAGGTACGGCTCCACTTTTCAATACCGCTCATACCCCAGAGAATCATTAGCTACCTTACATCTGGACATCATTGTTCATTTTGTTGAATATAAATTTTATTTTAAGTTATCGTCAGTTACCTATTTTTTCATGACTAAAATAGGATGATTATGAATCACAAAAAATGCATGTTGATGAAAACAATGACAAATTTAATTGACATAGTCAACAACAAAAAAACTAGACAATAATGTTGGCAGAGACAAAATCCATCCATCCATGCATTTCTACCGCTTATTCCCTTTGGGGTTGCGGGGGCGCTGGTGCCTATCTCAGCTGCAATCGGGCGGAAGGCGGAGTACACTCTGGACAAGTCGCCATCTCATCGCAGGGCCAACACAGATAGACAGACAACATTCACACACTAGGGCCAATTTAGTGTTGCCAATCAACCTATCCCCAGGTGCATTTATTTGGAAGTGGGAGAAAGCCAAAGTACCCGGAGGGAACCCACGCATTCACGGGGAGTATTGTGAGGCAGACGCACTAACCCCTCTTCCACCGCGAAGCCCGAGACAAAATTCAATCATATTTAATTTTGTCTTTATTGGCGGGTGGGACAAGTTAAGAATTTACCCAAACACAGTAGCATGTAGGAGAGGGGTGGGGGATAAATCACAGAGGGGTCCAATCACAATTACTATCTTTGTAAGCCGAGGTGTTAAGACTTTTTACTGTGAAAACAAGCCTGCATTGTAGGAGTGTACTGATAAACGGTAATAATAATGACTGCAGAAAAAATCGAGACAGTTAGAGCTACTTTTGTAAATAAAATGATCAAATAAACGAGATTAATAACTGCACTTTGATAAACTCACTGACTGACAATAATACATAATTATAACATATTTTATTTGTTACACACTTTTCATTTCAATACAGCTTACTTAAAGTGCTATTATACAAACCAATATTTAAAACAAACAAAAAACCTTAGCCATTGATGCGGATAAAATACTAAGACTAAAACGTTATCAGTGACAGTAGTGGCTTTTAAAACAGTGTCTGTTTATTTTAGTTATGTTTAATAAAATATAATTTGGTCAAACGATTTCAGTGCTAATAAATACTTTTTGTGCAAGTTCAACAATACCACAATAATAATGATAACCGTGATAATTTTGGTCACAATAACAGTGATTTGTAATTCTCAAATTGTTACATCCTTACTCTATTTTTACACACCTTAATACAATATGTCTTCTACATCTGGAAAAAATAGAACCCATATGGATGGCACTGTCTGCAGGTTAACTATCCAGACATATTCGCATCAGTGAGTAGAACAAAGCTAATATTTTGAAATTACTCATACTGGACTAAATTACTGTTACTATTTAAGACGGTAGAGCAGTAGCAACACCGCCTTTTCCACAACTACTTTTGCTGTACAACATGGGCAAGCTTGTTCACCAATTTATTAGGCAAGGTCTCTGTACAGTGCACTTAAATCAATTGTTTGTATTATTTTATTTTTAAATAAAACTAATTGAACTATTTAGGTGTGTGTCTCAAGGTACTTTTTGAGGACAATCAAAAATACCACAATAATAACTGTTTTGATTCTGTCCACAGTACCCATGATATAACATTTTCATAATACATCCCGAGCTGAGCGTGTGCTTTTTTGCACTGCATTGATCACAATATTGTCGTCAGCCGACGGTCAATAAGTTGTGTGTCCGTGCAAACCTGCATGGAAATGTGCTGACGTGTGCAGCCGAGCTGCTCCATAATGATGTAGGGACACCTTGAGAAAGACATTTTGAAGGAAAGCCAGCAGGTAATCTGTTCGAGCTAATTATATGTTAAATGGGACGCATTCGCCCTCCCTGCCCTTCCTGTCAACCTCCTTGTGTGCCGTTAAAGCTCTACTTTCTCTGTATCCTCTTTTCTTGATGCACCTTTTTGGGCTGCTCAAGTATCTTGCAGTGGCCCCTTTGCTCTCTGCTTTGTGATTTATGGCACAGCCTTGAGAACGTGTAACGTTGGTATCTAAACCTACCGCCCCCTCCCTTCACTCGCTCCTCCGTCAGTGCATCTCGTGTGTGCGTGCATGGTTATAGAGACCTTTACATTTAATGCTACTGATGGCACAAGGCGAGCCCCCCCATGAAGTCCTTTTAAATTTACGGTCTCTTGGTTGCAGCACGCTAGAAAACAAACAAACACTGGCTCACTTAAAAGGCATCGGTATCTCGCCTGATGGGTCTATTTGGGTCTCTTCCCTCATGGAATTTTATGAAATGTCCCCATGAATCCCTGGGGACACTGAATAAAATCATAATGCGGGGAGATGGAAACAGTGAGAAAACAAAAACGCCTATATGGCATTGTTCCTTAATTTGTAGAGACGTAACCAAATGTCACCATACTTTATTTCTAGTAGGGTCATTTGTATTGCAATAGCTGGCCTCTGCATTTTTTCCCCTGTGCTGTAGAGTGCATTGTTGTACACTGAGGGATTTAAAAGTGTGGCATTGTGTGTGTGTGCGTGTGTGTGTGTGTGTGTGTGTGTGTATATATATATATCTGTGCGTCTATATGTGTCTGTCTGTGTGTATACAGTCGCGATCAAAAGTTTACATACACTTGTAAAGAACATATTGTCGTGGCTGTCTTGAGTTTCCAATCATTTTGACAACTGTTATTTTTTGCGATAGATGATTGGAAAACATACTTGTTGGTTACAAAAAACATTCATGAAGTTTAGTTCTTTTATTAATTCATCGGTCTACTGAAAATGTGACCAAATCTCCTGGGTCAAAAGTATACATATAGCAATGTTAATATTTGGTTAGCAAAGGTGTGAGGCGGGGGGGTTCATATGCCCATTGTTCAGGGTGTAGGTGATGTCCTTGAGGGATGTTTTGAAAACAGCTGCCTTCTGTTGTGAGCAGTGTCAAGGCCATTTAAGTAGTCGATTCGTAGATAAGGGTTGTTGTTTTCCAAGGGAGCAGACATTTCAATGACTTGTCTGATCTAATCGTCCATGCTGGCTCTTTAAGTAATCAATTTTCGCGTTTCAGTAAGGCTTTCAATAATGTTTCAATACGATTTAGTTCTGAAATCACCACAGTCTGTGTTCCCACAGCTTGACTGATGCCTTCAAGTGCATTGGGCAGCATGTGGGAAATTTAAATGGCTGCCATTGTCTTTGGAATTTGTTGATACATCAATGCAATGCCCAGCCCAATTAGCAGATACCCTGCAATCAAAGTTCTAAATAGCTAGATGTCTTCCACGTCCACGACGGAAGAACTGAGAGGCCAATGATTCTCAGTTCATTTTAAGAGTTCCTCACTTACCCAGGATAGAACGTTCCATCAGGGAAGCCAGGTTTCCCCAAACCTCTTTTCCTCGTCAAGAGTTTGTCAATTGAGTCGAGAGTCCAGCTTTTTAATTCCATGAGGACAGCACAGTAAAAGAGGCTCTAAAAAAGTATAACCAAGACAAGACGTACAGAGCAAACTTGGAGAAAACAGGGAGGGGAGAGGAATTTGAATCGCCTTCACCAAGTGGCAAGGAAGAAAATCCTCTTTAATGCGGCAGACTGGCCTGTACATGCACACTATCCTGTTGCCATTTGTAATACAAAGTAGCATATATTTCTAATTAAAATCTGTCAGGTTTACCGGACACATGAAACATGACGACTTGGGGGGTGCACTATCCTCTTTAGCCGCGAGATGGCACCAGAGTGTTCAATATCTTTAATTGAGTTTCCGGGCAATTCCAGCTTTGACCAAACCATCAGTTTCTATGTAGAGTGGCGCTCTCCATCATTTTTAGGAGACTGCACTGCAAAATGATTAATCCCCCAACTTTCTCTCACGTGAGATCCTCCCAGGAATGAGGCCATATGAATCTTTTCTCTACTGACTAGTGGGGAAAAGACGCCGTCATAGTGCAGCCACGTAAATAAGACCGCTCACAAAGATGCGCATCCTGAAGAGACGGCCAGAAAGCGGCTGGAAGATGATCTGCAAAACATAATCCATGCAAAATGTTGACCAAAGAACCACCATTACGTGTCATGTTACGACCAGGAAGTGTTCAAAATGTAGAAAAAAATCACATGACTCTTTCTTAGTTTCCAGTTTTTCTAAATGCCAAAGTACTTGCAGCAATGAAGTATTGCGTCCTGTGTGTCATTGTGTTGTTGTGTTTTTACTGTTGTATTGATGATATGTCAGGTACGTCTTTTATTTATCAGTTTGAAACGCGGCGTTGCTGTGTTGTAAATGATGGAGGGCAGCTCGAGTGAATCAAAGAAAGAGTATCATCACAATTTTTATGTTCATTTTAATGATAGATTATGTTGTATTGTCTGCGTGTTTAGCAGCGCACTTGTCATCCAGATTAAATTAAGTGCAGTCTCGGCTTCTTTCCCACAGAGCAAGCCAAAAAAAAAAAAAAAATGGCCTGTCTCCCTTTTTTTCTCTCGCAAGAGTCAATTTGTTGGTGATAAACACAACGGTTTCTATCAGCAGGATGCACCTGCCGGTACCAACAGCAGCTAAGAAAGCAATTAGCCGCCACTCTCGTCCCTGTAGATGCCCACAGGCGTTGTAATAAGGAAGAACCACATAAAGGTGGCAAAGATGGCTGCCACTGTTCAATGCTCTGACACACAGGAACAGCTAATATTCAGGTGGGATGCCAAAATGCAACACATTGAACCATGTGGCGATACATGAACACACTGCTGTACTTGCTTTCTGCTGAAGTGCACACTGGGTAATTACCCATATTGTCCCCAAACCCCATCTTTGCATCCAACGGGGGGGATAATTTCTCTTGAATCAAACATCAGATTTTGTCAACAGGGGGCCTTCAAGTCGCTGACGGGTTGACTTGCCTAGGCACTGGCGTGGACAAAATGATGACGCTGCTGTTAGCGTAATAAGCCTCGGCATCATCATTACGGATCTTTATGAGCCGTGCGAAGAGACTTAAAAAAAGCAGGTTATGTTGGACAAGACACCACGATGCAAATCCTGCATGCTCAAACGCGCTGACATCTGGTATGAACATGTTTGAAAGTTAAAGCAAAATTGTTTGATCAGAACTGTGGAGGATGGTGTCCATCAATGCTTTGTATACTTTATGATGTCATATCAGCAGTGCCTGCATTGACTTTTTTCTGTAAATGCTGATCTTTGTTTCAAGGGGAGAGCAACTGGCCAAACTCTCTACCTTAAGGTGTTTGATGTTTGTCACGCTTGCCTTCATTTTATGCCACCTCATTTTCATCACCTTCTTTCTTCCCCTTTCCTGTCCACAGACGCTACGAGGCAGATCCTGTGTGTGCAGACCTGCAGGGCCAGATCCTGGCGTGCTACAAAGAAAACCATGGCAAAACTCTCCATTGCTCCAACATAGCAGCTTTGTATCTGCAATGTGTCAACAATGCCAAGCAGGTGTGCAGAATGTCTTTTTTTTTTACATTTCATTTAATTCCTTACTCCAAGTTATGCCCAAGTTTATACTTAAGTTATATTCTCAAATATAACACATTTGTATTTTCTGTAAAGTTAAGTAAGCATGCAGCGTCATGGACCAATAACACGTAAGTTGTCTCACTATATTGCATATGTCTGTTGAAACCCCTTCCTGAGCATTATACAAAAGTTCATGCATTATACCACCTAAGAAGCAAATCTGAACAACACCAATAATAAATCTATGCAAATGATTTACAAACAATGAAAGAGAATGATTTTTAAATATACACTGCAAAAGTAAAAATAACTCTATAAACAAGTCCCCCTAAACAAAATTGAGAATAACTGCTAATCATTAACAAATACATTTAAAAAATCAGGAAATTTGTTTTCCATAAAAAAGTCAAGGAGATTTATCTACAAATTTACATCTGAAAGCAAACAATTAAAAATCAATAGAATTTGATACGGATTAAAAATACAAATTATTTGCAAAAATCTAAACAATTCATCTAAGAATGATTTTTAAAAATACATTAGAAATAAGTCTTTGAAAATAGGAAGAAAATTAAACAAAGGTATATATCACATAAAGAGTCTGAACAACATTGCACCACCATTAGAAATCCATGCACAATATTTACAAATAATAAAAATAAATGCCTATTTTTAAAGAGTACATTAAAAGCAAGCAGAAATACATTAGAATAAATTACCCCAAAACTTATTAAAAATTAATGCTGATATTTACAAATTTTAAAAATATAAATAAAACAAATAAAAAATAATTTGAAAAATCTAGCGATGTATCTACAAATAATAAAATATTATACAGAAAGCAAGTTTGAACAAAACGTTTACACATAATAAAATATAGTACAATGTAAAATTAAAAACATCTAAATAATTTATCTACAAATAAATAAAAGTTATTAGAGGCAAGTATCAAAATCAGAATTTAAAAAATCATGGAAATTATATACACAATTAAAAACCATGCAGTTTATTATAATCTAAACAATTTATAAGTAATTTAGAAAAATACATTAGAAGAATCAAAATTAGAATTGAAATTAATTTACAAATGATTATTAAAAATCCAAGTAATTCATAAAGTACGAGTATGAGTCAACAACAAAAATCCATGAATATTTTTTTTTACCAAAATTGATAAATGTTTTATTAAAAGATATATTTTTTTAAACAATTAATTTTAAAATAGACATTGGAATCAAGTCTTAAAAATGTAATTACAAGTCTGTTAATTTAAAAATTATATAAATAAAGGATAGAAATGATCATTAAAAATCCTGGCAAATTATTTACTGATAATCAAAAACAAAAAATTAACAATTTAAATCCTTGAAAATTAATTTAAAAAAGAAACTTTTTATTGTACATTATAAAATACAACTAAATTCTCACAAACCCAAACTCCTCGTACTGTAGATGTTTTACCCCATGGCCTCTTTTTCAAATTAAATAAATATACAACACACTTGCATCACACACTTTTATCCAGTAGAATATGATTTACATATCACTCCTGGCGCCCTGAACCAAAGGCTACTTTACATTTAAGGCCTTATTCCCCTAATACCTGCTGACATAGGAGGCCTTTGTGTTTGTTTTTATGTCATTAGTGCTGGACAGCACGTTCGTCTGTACACAAGTTCTAATGTTTCCTCGGTCTCACAGTGAAGCCACTCAGGTGCATGCTAACCTGATTTCTTGGCACTCACTATGCGATATATAACAACTCAAAAGACCTATTTACATTCATGAAGCTTTTCTATTAGATTGTTTCCCCCCCAGTTTACAATTTCATTGTTTTTCCCACAAATGAGTTAAGCTGGCTTCTACTGCTCACTCTCATGGGGCATTAGTATGAATCTGAAAGTCGTGTGCAGGCTGACTTTTTTTGAGGTATATACATCATGTAAATTGCAGAGATGTTTTATTCATTGTGTGGGGGAAGGCAAGGCGGCCACCTGCATCCTCGTCAGGCAAGTTTTACGATCTTGTGAATTGTTTAGAATCGATATGGTAATCCCAGTGTTTTTGTTTCTACGTCGTACCTTCCAATGCTCCTTTGTTTGTTTTTTAGTCAAATCATTTACAAAAGGTAAACATGATAGGCTATAGGCTATTAGGAGCCAGCAGCTATACAACAGCTAAGCACGCAAGCTACATTAGGCATACATAATAAGTGCCCCTAATTGAACAATATTGCATTCTACAGCGCCACATTTGTCAATATAACAGGCATGTGATTTTTCCGTCTGAAGTCGGAAATCCGTCTTTTTTAATCTCGGGGGAAAAGAAAAATTATCGAACATATCGACCAATCAGCTACGGCGTAATATATTACGCCGTAGTTGATTGGTCGATATGTTCCTTGTGACCAATCAGGACATCTGTTATGAATGATGACGTTATTACCACCATTTTCCAAATGTTAACGATGTCGGTTCTCGAGAGAAAGAACGCTTCACAAGTAAAAGAAATTGATAAACATGTCAAAAATAAGTTTTGATGGGACTGGATGGAAAGGGAAATCACTGATACTGTTGGGAAGATGGAAGTTACGACTTTGTTCGGCGATTTTATTCGGAAAATCGATCGTCCCGGATAAGGTTTGTGCACGTAGTGTCATGATAATATTGACTATGGATCACGAGGTTTCAAGGCTTTGGAAGTACATGCGAAACGCTAAAAACATAAAACAACTTGAAGGAAGGAAAACAAACTTTTCACCAGCTGTTACTTTTGGATGTCAACCGAAAGTGAGCAAACCTTACAGACTTCATCCTTTGTTTACATCCACAACTGCCGTAGACATCGAGAGGAAAGATCCACCCAAACAACCCACTTCAGTTGCAGACAGGGTAGTTAATAATGAGGTAAGCTAAAAAAATATTTGCTTGCGAAATACGCATGTTTGTTTTAAATATTAACCAATAACTGCTTTGCGAAATATAAATGGGTTTTTCTAAAAATAAAAAGCCACGTGAAAATATATTATGAAATTACAGAAATTCAAAGAGTCGCATTAGTGATTCCGGAAATGTTTTCAGTCTTTTTTTTCTGGTCAAATCACATACTTGATATAAACAACTACTTATAATTGCATAACACTTACACATACAAAGTTTCCAGGGCAGAAGCATATTGGACAGTATCCAGTAACAAACCTGTCCGCATCATTCAACTTACTGTGACATGAGTTCAGCTTCATTAATTATTTTGGCCACTAGTTCTCAACAAAACAAAAACAAAAAAAAATTACTTTAACTCCAATTCAACTTAAGGCCTGCATAAGTCGAGAACCCTACATCGCGTTGAGGATGCTCTTATTTGCTTGTCGCGGTCAAATTTGTAGGACACAGCTTGAATGTGTCATTATAATGTATTAATCCAGTATGAAAATAGTATAGCTTTATTACTGGCCAAATGGATATCATTTATATTGTCTGTATCGCACCACTCTAACAAAGGGTATAATTATCGTACAAATAGGATGATTAGCATACATCTAGCAACACTGCATGAACGAGTGGTACACGCTCAGGAAATAACAGACCAGTCACAACCGCAACACAGGCTTCGATTTTTTTCAGGCCAGGCAGGAGTGCGTTCATTAACAGCTAAATGTAATTTCTAAAGTCGTTATACTTTTTGTGGTGACAACAAAGAAAGATTTGTTTTTGGTTTATCTTTCAGAAAACTGGAAAAACAAAAAAATTCAACAGCAGTGAAAATGATTTTTATCGCGGCTGTCACTGATGACATTTAGACCCACTTACACCTTCTTTTATGCCTCCTTCCTCACATTCCTAATGCATTCAGTACTTAACACGTCCAGATAGCAAACAGCGAGTCGGAGGCAGCCGAAGGGCAAGAAGGATAAAACCTGTCTCTTTTTCTCCGCCTCCCTTTCGTTCTCTTTCAGCCAGTTTATCATCGGCCCCATCGCCATCGCGTCCACGGCCGCTCGCCTTATTCCGTATTCCCGCCACATGAGTGGCCGTCTGCTCCCTATCTTTCCATTGTCCACTTCATTTCTTCCCCTGACCCCGCCGTTTCGCATTTCAGGGCGAGAGTTTGTGCTTTTCCAGCAAGTGTGACAATGAAGAAAGAAAAACCCCTCCACGTTTGGGTGAATTCATCCATCAGAAACACTGTCGAAGATTCCATGCTTCCAATTTTATGGGAACAGTTTGAAAAATAAAAACCTCTTCCTGTTTCCTGCTAAAGTTTCACCTCGACAAAGCTTCCAAGCATTCGATTGTAATTGGTGCAATGAAAACACAGCAGAGCACGGATTGGTCACAGAAAATTGGCACCTTCAAGCGAGCACTTCTTGTCTCATCAATACTGTCGATTTTTGGCTTCTTCCCAACAAAAAAATAGGTGTCTTTGCTGGGATAAATAAGCACACCATCAATATTCTACAAAGTGGTCGGAGCCTTTCCGAGCGCTTCGGCCGACTGGTTTTTGTCTTGTCTTATAGTAATCTAATGTTAAAGGGCTACTGAAATGAAAGTTTATTTAAACGGGAATAGCAGGTCCATTCTATGTGTCGTGCTTGATCATTTTTCGATATTGCCATATTTTTGCTGAAAGGATTTAGTAGGGAACATCGACGATAAAGTTCGCAACTTTTGGTCGCTAATAAAAAAGCCTTGCCTGTACCGGAAGTAGCAGACGCTGTGCGCGTGACGTCCACGGGTTGTAGGGCTCCTCACATCCTCACATTGTTCATAATCATAGCCATCAGTAGCAAGAGCGATTCAAACCGAGAAAGCGACGAATTCCCCATTAATTTGAGCGAGGATGAAAGATTTGTGGATGAGGAAATTTAGAGTGAAGCACTAGAGAAAAAAAGGCGACAGCAGTGGGAGCGATTCAGATGTTTTCAGACACATTTACTAGGATAATTCTGGAAAATCCCTTATCTGCTTATTGTGTTACTAGTGTTTTAGTGAGATTATAAAGTCATACCTGAAAGTTGGAGGGCTGCGGTGACCGCCAGTGTCTCTGAGGGAAGCCATATGGAGGAGCCAAGAAAGTCACAGCTGCCTTTTTGACAGCTGCTGCAGGATTACGCAAACTCCGCTCAAGTCTCCGGTAAGAGCCGACTTAATATCACAATTTTCTCATCCAAAAATTTGCTGCTTGACATGTGGTAGAGAAACGTGTTCACTTGACCGCTCTGTTCCATATTAAAGCTTCACAACAAACATAGAAACACCGGCTGTGTTATGGTTGCTAAAGGCAGCTGCAATCCACCGCTTTACAGCAACAGCATTCTTCTTTATAGTCTCCATTATTAATTGAACAAATTGCAAAAGATTCAGCAACACAGATGTCCAAAATACTGGGTAAAGTAGACAACTTTTAGCCATGAGTGGTGCCGGGCTAAAATGTCTGCTCCAACCAATATCGTCACAAGCACGCGTCATCATTCCGCGACGTTTTCAACAAGATACCTCGCGGGAAATTTTAAATTGCAATTTAGTAAACTAAAAATGCCGTATTGGCATGTGTTGCAATGTTAAGATTTCATCATTGATATATAAACTATCGGACTGCATAGTCTGTAAAAGTGGGTTTCTGTAGGCCTTTAACGTCTGTAAAACATCAAAATACAGCACTACAAAACACAAAATTAATGCTAATGTGATTTTTACTCTCCGTTTAGATGCAGTGTGTTGTTTTGGTTGTTGTCAACACTTAAAAATTTTGCAGAGTGATCGGCCAGCAATCAGTATCAGCCAATTCTTTTGGAAAAAATAGTTGATCTCCATTGTCGAGTAATGCCTTTAAATGCCATTCACAAACGCCAATTCCCTTTGACTTGTTTATTTTTTAGTCCCTTGCCTGACAAGCGGCTCGCAACTAAGTATATCTCCATACGAAGTGTGGAGCCGCACTAAGCTAATAATAATCACCTCCATTATGGAAAATAAACTGCATTTATTAATATACAAAGCAGGAGTGTCAAACTCATATACAGAGTGGGCCAAAATTTAAAACTGAACAAAGCCGCCGGCCAAGGTTGAACAAATAAATATTTCAAAAGGGACCCAAACAAGTTTTGCTTTCAATATTGAAAAAGCAAGGCTTATATAACTTTATAGTGACATACAAAATCGAGTTTCAAATAATAATAATAATTAAAAAATATCAATGACTTATCAAATACAATTTAAATAAAAAAGAAATGTTTCTTTTCTATTTGCAGCCTTCTGAGGTAAATATGAAAATAAACTTTTTCCACAGGCTATTAATACATTTGAAAATAAAATAACAATGACTGAATCAAACATTCAAGCTTTGAAGTAGCAAGAGAAAGTTCATGAATAAAACGTTAATTATTGCTCAGCTACACTGATTTGCTTTAACACTGAATATGGAACGAGCAACGCTTATATAACTTAATATTGCAAAATCAACTTTCAAAAAACAAACGAAAAAACATCATTGGTATATCAAATCAAATTTAAATAAAAAATGTAATGCCTCTTTTCTATTTGCAGCTTTCTAAGGTAAATATCAACATTAACTTTTTCCACAAGCTAATACATTTGAAAATAAAATAACAATGAATAAATCACCATTCAGGCCTTTTCACTGCTCAGTTTGCGACACACTGATCTAATCTGATGTGCCCTAGTCAGATCCCTGGCATCTTTTCTTGGATGCTAGTTCATTAATGTCAGGGCTCAGGCTTTGAGCTGAGGAAACCTTCATTATCGGGGGTTGTATTTGTATTTATTTATTTGCACACAGTCACAAATGAACAATTGATATACAATTTAAAAACAACAACACATGTTTGGGAAATTTTAAGAAGTCTCTAGAGTCTTGTAAAGCCACTTACTCAAAGACTGTGGTCCTCAAATGAGGGTATGCGTACCCCTGGGGGTACGTGAAGGTATGACAAGGGGTACGTGAGATTTTTAAAAAATATTCTAAAAATAGTAGCAATTCAAAAATCCTTTATAAATATATTAATTGAATTATACTTCAACAAAATATGAATGTAAGTTCATAAACTGTGAAAAGAAATGCAACAATGCAATATTCAGTGTTGACAGCTAGATTTTTTTGTGGACATGTTCCATAAATACTGATGTTAAAGATTTATTTTTTGAATGTTTAGAATTAAGTTAATGAATCCAGATGGATCTCTATTACAATCCCCAAAGAGGGCACTTTAAGTTGATGATTACTTCTTTGTGTAGAAATCCTTATTTATAATTTAATCACTTGTTTATTTTTCAACAAGTTTTTAGTTATTTTTTATATCTTTTTTACCAAATAGTTCAAGAAAGACCACTACAAATGAGCAATATTTTTGCACTGTTATACATTTTAATAAATCAGAAACTGATGACATAGTGCTGTATTTTACTTCTTTATCTCTATTTTTCAACCAAAAATGCTTTGCTCTGGTTAGGGGGTACTTGAATTAAAAAAAATTTTCACAGGGTAAAGTCACTGAAAAAAGGTTGACAAGCACTGCTCTAAAACAGTGTTCCCCAACCACCGGGCCGCGGCTACATGGTACCGGGCCGCGGAATATTTTTTTTTTAATTAATTACTTTTTTTTATTTTTATTAAATCAACATAAAAAAAACAAGATACACTTAAAATTAGTGCACCAACCCAAAAAACCTCCCTTTTTCATGACAAAAAAAATAAATAAAAACAAATAAAAAATACACACATGCCCCCACGCCCCCGTTGGGCCGCAGAACAAGTTATCAAGCGTTCACCGGTCCGCAGCTACAAAAAGGTTGGGGATCACTGCTCTAAGACATAACAATTATAACAACAGCAAGAATAAGCAAGACAAATGCAATACATAACGTACACAACAAATATCCACGTCATAATTCACTCCAGACCAACATAGCCTTCATTTGTCTTTTAAAGAAAAAAAATGTAGTTGTGGATTGAAGAGCTTGTGTTAATTTAGTCCAAAGAGAGGGTCCTCTATTTAAGTGCACATTTCTTAGACATTCTACCTATTAGACAACCGTCACTACAGTCTTTTTTTTGACTAATTATTTATCCATCCATCCATCCATTTTCTACCGCTTGTCCCTTTTGAGGTCGCTGGAGCCTATCTCAGCTGCATTCAGGCGGAAGGCGGCGTATACCCTGGACAAGTCGCTACCTCATCAGTTGAATATGGAAAATTATTTATGGAAAACTGTTGGTAAATCTGTAGAGATTTTAAATGCTCAAATATAAAAATTTAAATTTAATATATGGTCATCAAATATTTTCAAAATGTTGTCTTTTTTCAAAAGAAGAGCAGTGGAAGACAGTCATTGGAAACAGTAATTATTCTCAATAATGTATTTTTAATTAGTAATATTTTGTAGAAGTATGATTGACAGGCAGCACCCAGGGTCCCCCACCCGATCAGGTTACCCAGATTTTGACAGAGAAATGCAATGATTGGTGTTCATGGCTGTGAATCACACACAGCTCTGCTTCATCTAGTGCAGGGGTGGGCATTACGTCGATCGCGAGCTATCGGTCCATCGCGGAGGGTGTGTCAGTCGATCGCAAGCCAGGCATTAAAAAATAGACATAAAAATGAGCAATCATCAATCTTCACCAAGACTTCGCTTTCGTCAGTTGTTTGACAATAATGGCACCCGAGGATCTTGTGGGATGACGCTGGCTGCTGCGAGCTCATTATTAAGAAAAAAATCACTGACAGGACGGAGAGAAACACATTTTATTTCAACAGCCGTACCTGCTGTCAAAACTTTAAAGACTGACTGCACAGTTCCTGTCTTCATCATAAAAGACCTGTTTCATCCTGCCTGTGCTAACAAAATAAGAGTCTCAGAAAGCTAGCGTGCACAAGCTAGCAAGCTACGGAGTTTGATGCCAATGTATTTCTTATAAAGTTGTTGCACCTTTCCTGCTTCCGGCCATTAGACCGTAGGAGCGCAAGGGAGACACTTCTCCTGGGCCGGTGGATTCTCGGGGCAACACCCTTCACTTTACTCGGCACTGGGTCTTCACAATTCTAGACTCCAGGGCAAAATGAGGAGTCCAGCAATTAGTTGCAAATCGTGGCTTTTTATTTATGTCTTGCACACAGTCAAAATTCCACACAAAAACACTAGCCACTCCCCCGCCCTCAGCGACCACTCCCTCTCCCCTCTCTCCCACACACTCACTGACGTCACTCACCTGCTGACACACATTAAAGGGCCACACACACATATGCTACTCTCATAACAAAGTGTTTAAAAACGAGTATGCAAGTTGGACAAATGAGATGCCAAATCCAACCACTTTCTTGTGGTATTGGACTGAAAGGAGGACTTTTTTTCTCCTCCATTTGAAAATGCGGACGTTATCAGCACCACTGTCTAATTCCAATCAATGCAAGTCTTCATAATCAGGTAATACACCAACTTATATTCTTGTCTTCATGAAAGAAAGGACTGTATGTGTTAAACATGCTTGTATTATCATTAAACACCATTAACTTGTTAACAAAAATATCTCTTTCATAAGTAAATATAAATTATAAAAATGAATGCGGTAGATCTCCTCGACTTGGTCAATTGAAAAGTAGCTCGCCTGCAGAAAAAGTGTGATCACCCCTGATTTAGTTATTGTGTACTCTGTCTTTCGACTGCGTTGTTTTTTCCTACTGCTCCGAGCGGGGCGAGAACCCAGGTCGCCGTGGCGACAGGCAGGCGTGCTGAGCACTGAGCTAAAACCACAAGCAATCTCGCCAGCACTATTCAAGTTGAATGGCAGACGTGCGTGCAAAAGACAGATACTCATAAACAAAATATATTTTTTAATGGATATTTTTACATTGCTGGGGTTCTGTTGAGTAAAATCATGATTTATGTCTTTTCGGTTGAAGCGGCCATGGTAGCACACAAATATGATTGCAATACATAATATGTGGATATTTTAAACTATAATATAATTGTCAGCAAACAGGAACGATAGAAGACCAACCTTGAACCTAAATTACGTATCAATTTAATCATTATGCCATAGGCAAGTTTAGTATTTGGTTTCCAAGGTAATTTTCTATCAACATTAACACCTAAAATTTGGCTTAAGACACCTAATTTTGATGCCATCAATGAATCATTGATGGTCTTCTTTATTTTATCTGAAATTATATTATTATAGTTTATTTAATTCTGGTGACCGAGCTGCCCGTTTTTTTTTTAACAATAAAATCTACATTTTTTTTTTGCAGTGCATTGCTGTAAATGGAAACCTGTCACATTTTTTTGAGGATGAGATTCTGGTGACTGAGCTGTCAAATGTTTTGTTTAATTTTTTCTCCAAAATTTGTAATGATGACAAAAGAAATAGAGGAAATACAAACCTCCACTGCAGAGGACGCTGATCCATCCTACCGTTTGTTCCTTTCGGCGCAGGACAGATTTACAAAAAAAGGATGTCATCAAAAGTAACAGGACAGGAATGATAACATCTTCAATGCTATAGTGGAAAGTTCTGAATAGTTCTCCCTAACTTTAATACAAATTGACAGAACTCCTGCACACAACACACAAGGGATTTAATGCATAAGCACACCTGGAAGCAGTCTTACCAGATGGGAAATGACAAATTATTGCAGCAGAACCTTAAAGTTATTATAGTCTGAGAGAAATGATCGTACAAACCATATTTGTCATCGATCGGATGTTTTGCACCATCTGCTAGCGTTCAACTTTACCATAGAACATGTATATTATATTTTATAATGTATTTTTACTTTTAAATAAAGTAACTGCCCTTTTGGACAAAAAGCTGCTATTTACAGAACAGCGTCCCCACCTAGCTTTGAAGTGGCACAATGCACAGGACAATAAGGCAATGCACAACATCATCAGTAGGATGTATCCTGTTGGTGTTTGCAAAGAGCCACGTGCTTGGTGGAGGGCTCAAATTATCACACTTTGAGGGATTTTGGCAATTATTAATCGTACGACGGATGGTGGAAATGGTGACTACTTAGATGCATCACGATTGGAACATGGACGTTTTTGAATCCATGGACGAATGTCTAAATATAGATTATGTAAGTATGCTGTATAACGTAATACACACAGTTCTAAAATGTGTAACTATTGCAGACACACAAAAGAGCAACAGCACAGCAGTAGGAGAGGACAAGCCATGCTAGTTCCTAAGCCAGCTTGAATGTGAAGTAGGAAAAGAATAAATGTTTTGCAGAGTTCAACTGTAGTCTACCTGGAACTGCGTTACTGCAGAGTAACCAGCTAAAAAGAGCACAATAGCAAGTTGATTAAAGGTGAACTATGATTAATTGTGTCCTTTCTGACTTTTAAATATTGTTAAAGTGTTGAATACTCATGTTAAACAATGCAAAAGTATCACATCTTAAGGTTCAAAGGGAACTGCCCTCTTTTTTGGAATTTTGCCAATTGTTCATGATGACTATTTTTTTTAATGCGTTCTAACTCGTAAATAAACTGAAATAAAAGTCCACTTAAAACGGCACCAATGGGAGGTTCTGTATTCCGTCCTTAAACCCCTCAAAAAACAACCAAGAACTGCCAACAACACTATTTACATTTTGTGACTTAAATATTAAGCAAGTATTCGTGATGTTGGTATTACAAGTGCTAATGCAGACAAACTATTTATAGCGGCGCCATGATCACAAGCTTGTGTGCCAATGTTGACTTGATCTCGCTTCCTTGCTCGTGGAACTTTATACTAGGTCATAATTAATTCCTCTCACCTGGATAGTAGAAGGATGAGGACATATTCCGACGAGTAGGTCTTCTCTTCGCAAGGATTATGAGTCATTCTTCATCGAAACAGGACTAGAAAAAAATTATATCAGTTGGCATTCTAATGACAGCAGACCTTGTACAGAGAGGGATGTATTATTATGTTTGTTGGCTCTTATGAAGTCTGCATTGAGTAGTAGTCAGTGATGAAGGTGGAAAAAAAAAAGCGAACGTCGTGTTGCGTTTTTTTAAATTAATGCGCTGCGTATGCTTGTATTCAGCAAAATACAAAAATATTACATTTTATTATAAATATGCCTGGTACTAAATCACATATATACTTCGTGTGTATATAAAACCTTAATGGAGCATTTTGGATGTTTTTTAAGCGCTCTATAGCCAGAATACAGGGCCTCCAATAGGCTTCATTGTAAGACCACCATTGATCGCACTTATTTAATATTTAGAATGCATTAAAACTAAGAAAAAGGTGTTCTTGTCTTACATGAATTGTTATGAATGAAAGGCAAAATTCTCCCCATAAAGTACAGTTTCCATTTAAAGTGCAGTGCTGAAGCTGTGAAAAGAATAAAAAGGTACTATTTTCATCTAATCTTGGCATGTGCCAAATAAGACAACGTGCGACATCCGTCCATTTTCAACCCCTTGTGCCTTTCGGGATTGCGGGGGGTTCTGAAGCCAATCTCAGCTGCATTCGGCATGCAGTGACAAAAATGCTGCTAAAAACTGCATTTTTATGCAGACTCTAAATCAATCGGTGACTGTGCAGGTGCACCTAATGTTGTGACGGGGTGACTGTATGTTTATGAAGTTTATTTTCGAGTGTGTTGGAAAAAGAATAGCAGCGGTGACTTTACGATATTATTTAAAATGTATATCTGTAAAATAATAATTATGATACCTTTGGTATGATTTATTTTGCCGTCTTGGAACGCCGCCACACACAAAATTATTGCAGACAGACTCAAAACAACAGATTATAAATGTACAAATTTACACCAAAGCATATCCAATACATATTATCGAGACCACAAGGAAGTATTTTAAATGTAGATTAAAGTCATCACAGGTCCCCTTTAAGTAAGTCAGGAAAGCTTGTATGATCACATCCGAAAAACTGCAAACACAATAAGTTATTGCATACGTCAACAACCAAAGGAGAAGCCTTATACATAATATGACTGAATTACAGTAAATTAAAAAAGGTTACCTTTTTTTTACAGTAAAACTCTGGAGATTGAGCTGCCGTTTCTTTTTTTTTTTTACCGTAAAATCTACTGACTTTTACAAACCCCGTTTCCATATGAGTTGGGAAATTGTGTTAGATGTAGATATAAACGGAATACAACGATTTGCAAATCCTTTTCAACCCATATTCAATTGAATGCAATACAAAGACAAGATATTTGGTGTTCCAACTCATAAACTTTTATTGCAAATAATAATTCACTTAGAATTTCATGGCTGCAACACGCGCCAAAGTAGTTGGGAAAGGGCATGTTCACCACTGTGTTACATCACCTTTTCTTTTAACAACACTCAATAAATGTTTGGGAGCTGAAGAAACTAATTGTTGAAGCTTTGAAAGTGGAATTCTTTCCCATTCTTGTTTTATGTAGAGCTTCAGTCGTTCAACAGTACAGGATCTCCGCTGTCATATTTTACACTTCATAATGCGCCACACATTTTCGATGGGAGACAGGTCTGGACTGCAGGCGGGCCAGGAAAGTACCCACACTCTTTTACTACGAAACCACGCTGTTGTAACACGTGGCTTGGCGTTGTCTTGCTGAAATAAGCAAAGGCGTCCATGATAACATTGCTTGGATGACAACATTTGTTGCTCTAAAACCTGTATGGACCATTTAGCATTAATGGTGCCTTCACAGATGTGTAAGTTACCCATGACTTGGGCACTAATACACCCCCATACCATCACAGATGCTGGCTTTTGAACTTTGCGCCTACAACAATACGAATGGTTATTTTCCTCTTTGTTCTGGAGGACACCACGTCCTCTGTTTCCAAATATAATGTGAAATGTGGACTCGTCAGACCACAGAACTCTTTTCCACTTTGCATCAGTCCATCTCAGATGAGCTCGGGCCTAGCAAAGCCGGCGGCGTTTCAGGGTGTTGTTGATAAATAAGTTTGACTTTGCATAATAGAGTTTTAACTTGCACTTACAGATGTGGCGACCAACTGTAGTTACTGACACTGGTTTTATGAAGTGTTCCTGAGCCCATGTGGTAATATCCTTTACACACCAATGTCGGTTTTTGATGCAGTACCGCCTGAGGGGTCAAAGGTCTGTAATATCATCGCTTACGTGCAGTGATTTCTCCAGATTCTCTGAACCTTTTGATGATTTTACGGACCGTAGATGGTAAAATTCCTAAATTCCTTGCAATAGCTCGTTGAGAAATGTTGTTCTAAAACTGTTCGACAAGTTGCTTACAAAGAGGTGTACCTCGCACCATCCTTGTTTGTGAATTACTTAGTATTTCATGGAAGCTGCTTGCAATCATGGCACCCAATTGTTCCCAATTAGCCTGCACACCTGTGGGATGTTCCATATAAGTGTTTGATGAGCATTCCTCAACTTTATCAGTATTTATTGCCACCTTTCCCAACTTCTTTGTCCTGTGTTGCTGGCATCAAATTCTAAAGTTAATAATTATTTGCAAAAAAAAAAATGTTTATCAGTTTGAACATCAAATATGTTGTCCTTGTAGCATATTCAACTGAACATGGGTTGAAAATTATTTGCAAATCATTGTATTCCGTTTATATTTACATCTAACACAATTTCCCAACTCCTATGGAAACGGGGTTTGTACAATACGTCTACCTTTATCCTGTATTTTGTGTCGATGGACACTGGATTGAGTTGTACCCTTGAAACTGTTAAACCTGCCTTCACATTTTTGCTCCAATAATGAGTCCTATGGGGTGTTTCAGTGTGGAGTTTATTATTTATGGGAGTGTGGCCACTTTGACATTTCGCCTCCAATGTTAATACCAAAAAGGGCCAATTTGCAATAAAGTGGAATTACACTTAAAGTGTGCAGTTTTACAGGTCGATCAATAGTGACAGGGACGTTTCGGAGCACCTGAATTTACTCGCCACTCCCTTGTCGTCATTTCCAGCACTCATCTCTCCTGTAAGGCGATGTTCATCCTCCGTCTTTAGCTGCAGCTCGCAGTTCAAATGGTTATTGACAGCCAGTGCTGGGGATTTGTGGTCGCACTTATCAGGAACACGGAACCCAGTGCCCTTGGGTGCTCTCTCTGCGGCTCAACATCCTCCTCCTCACATCCCCGTTGGCCTTTATTGTAGTCCTAGGCCTTCCTCTTTGTCTTGTCTATTCCTGTGTAACATAATCCTCTCGGTCCATTTTCATTTCTTGCCTAAGCCTTTTTTTTTTTTTTTTCTGTTTTTGTCTGTCTGCAGACCAAGTTGAGGACCGGCGGTTAAAGGAAGGAATGGGATAAGAAAGATGGAGCAATGAAGAGTTCATTATTGTGTGGGATCACTGATTATCGACCGACTGACAAGAAAAGAGGAATGAGTCAGCACCAAGATGCACACCCTGAAAAAAGACAAACTCTGAAGACCGGAAAATAAACTTTGTCTTGTCTCTCCTGTGGAAAAAGGTGACACTTTTCCCTCTTTGGATGCACCAAAAAGCCTTAGACATACAATCACCCAATAGCTGACATTTCAGTAAGTTGTATTATTTCTTGTCAAGTGATCTTACTAGAGAAATTAATATTTTTCATAGTAGTCCCTGTTAAGCTTTTATAAGAATACATACAGTGGGGCAAAAAAGTATTTAGTCAGCCACCGATTGTGCAAGTTCTCCCACTTAAAATGATGACAGAGGTCTGTAATTTTCATCATAGGTACACTTCAACTGTGAGAGACAGAATGTGAAAAAAAATCCAGGAATTCACATTGTAAGAATTTTAAAGAATTTATTTGTAAATTTTGGTGGAAAATAAGTATTTGGTCAACCTTTCAAAGCTCTCACTGATGGAAAGAGGTTTTGGCTCAAAATCTCACGATACATGGCCCCATTCATTCTTTCCTTAACACGGATCAATCGTCCTGTCCCTTTAGCAGAAAAACAGCCCCAAAGCATGATGTTTCCACCCCCATGCTTCACAGTCGGTGTGGTGTTCTTGGGATGCAACTCAGTATTCTTCTTTCTCCAAACACGACAAGTTGAGTTTCTACCAAAATGGATACATGAATGATACAGCAGAGGATTGGGAGAATGTCATGTGGTCAGATGAAACCAAAATAGAACTTTTTGATATAAACTCAACTCGTCGTGTTTGGAGGAAGAAGAATACTGAGTTGAATCCCAAGAACACCACACCTACTGTGAAGCATGGGGTGGAAACATTATGCTTTGGGGCTGTTTTTCTGCTAAGAGGACAGGACGATTGATCCGTGTTAAGGAAAGAATGAATGGGGCCATGTATCGTGAGATTTTAAGCCAAAACCTCCTTCCATCAGTGAGAGCTTTGAATGGTTGACCAAATACTTATTTTCCACCATAATTCACATATAAATTCTTTAAAATTCCTACAATGTGAATTCCTGGATTTATTTCCACATTCTGTCTCTCACAGTTGAAGTGTACCTATGATGAAAATTACAGACCTCTGTCATCATTTTAAGTGGGAGAACTTGCACAATCGGTGGCTGACTAAATACTTTTTTGCCCCACTGTATTTACTCTACACTCCAAAAAAACCCTACACAACTATTATTGTTTAAGTATCTGCAACACACACATGATGATGGTTGTGTTATGGTCACTGGTTGCGCAAGTGCTGCCAGTGCAGAGGGAGCTGCGGTCCATCAGAGGAATCATATTAATTCCAACATGTACAAGCAAAGATTATGGAGAGAAATGTGTCTTTTCATGCAACCAAACAAAAAAATGTATATAACTTCAAAGTTTTGGTTAGATTAAAGTACAGTGAGTCCAAAGAAACATTTCATTGGTCCCTGGAGAACCATTGAAAACATCAACTGCCAGATACAAGAAAGCCGAAAAGATGTTCATTGGCCAAGAGGTGTGGAGCTGTGTTCCCGAGAAAGACAGGAGATGTATAAATATGTTTTGTTCTACCTGGCTAAGAAAATAGAATGAACAAGCCAAGCAACTGAGGAAGAAGAACTGGGAACTTCTGAAGAACATTCTGAACAACTGCGCTATCTGGTCTATCAGCCTTTTTATTGGTCGTGATTGTGACCACGTGACTGCTGACTACCTACGCCCTCAACGCATTTGGAGGAAAAATAAATTAAATTGAAATTTTAAAAATGTTATTAAAACTTTATTAAGTATATATTTATAAATATATATTTTTTAGTTGCATAAAAAGACACACACTTCTCATATACACCTTCAGCTTCTTCAGCACAGCACTTGATCATATTGGCGGTGTGTTTGGGTTAGTTATTGTGTTCGGAGACCACCATGTTGGAACTCATGCTGCCCTCAATGAACCACATTTCTCCCACTCCCTGAGCTCTTCATGCAGCCACAGACCATGAAATACATAACCGGCATTATGGCCGACTCACTTGTGTTGCCTGATATTCAGACCATTTGTGTGTGTTGAGTTAGTTTTAGTGAATAGTGAATCCATACTCCTACACAAGCTGTACACAGACTACTCCAAAGTTTATATATTAATGTCCCTGGAGAAGATATATTGTCATAGAAATGCTTGTTGAAATGGGAGCGATGTACTTCTGTCACCTGGACCCTCCCCCCCACCTCATGTACTACATTACCCACATGAAAGTATTTTTACAAACCTCATGGCTTCCTCGGCACTAGCAAGTACACATGTTCACGTTTGTATTGTGCTTATTTGTGTAACTCTCCGATCAGAGGCGGAATAAAAGATGCAGCAACTCTCGTTGAACTTCTCTTTCCATTAATATTCAGCGGGCAGCATCTCTCCCTCTCTCTCGCTCTCTTTCTCTTTCGTGTGTTTTATGCTAATAAAGTGTGGGCTTTTTTGATGGATTCCCCTCGTGTTATTCATGCCGACATTTTGCCAAGCGGCGCCTAGGAGGCTGGCAGTCAAGAATCATTCGCTTGGCATATCTCAGGCTTTATAATCTGCTTGTTATTTTTTCTGTCTTTATTTCTACTCACTGGTGTCCCTGCTCAGTTTCTCGGACTCATGTTGTCATAGAGGAGACGACTCCTCCATGCCGCCTCCAGGCAGGTGATGTCTGACGGGCTGCGATCTTAATTCAGAATCCTAAGGAGAAAGTGAGCATTGGTGAGGGACAGAAGCAGAGAGAGAAGCTGTGTGCAAGCAAGCATGAGATGCTGTGTGATTAATCCGCCGTCTTGTCTGTCAGTCAGCTGCTTTTTGACTTTTAGGCTCTCAGAGGTCAGAGGTTGACTTCCATTATACGGTTTGGGATAATAGCGTGTGCGGTTAACGGCAGGTGCTCCCTATAAGCCCCGTTAGTTCGCTCCCAGTGTCTTTTAAGGCCAAGCTAAGTGATTTAACAGTCAATGAGGTTACATCTCCTCCAATCAAATTAGGAGACGGCGGGAGGGTCATGTGATCAAAACATTGGGGAGGATTTATGAAAGCCTGTGCAATCTCAAAAACATTAATTTTCTCTGGAAAGTCTCAACAATGCCTTGGTGTTCTCTTAAGCTTCCGTAAATAGTCAAATTACAGCACATGAGGGTTCTCAGCGTACTGCAGGGGGGGTCGCGAAATATTAGTTGACTATACTTTTTTTTATGTTGTATGTATAAATCTAAATACATGTGTATATTCATATATGTATACATATGTATAAATACATGTGTATATTCATATATGTATACATATGTATAAATACATGTGTATATTCATACATGTATATATATGTATGTATATAGTCAAGGTTTCTGTGGTTTATCCGTTAACAGTGCTCAATACCGGAATATACGTTAGGTCAGGAAAAAACACCGTAGGCTATATAATCCCTACAAGCCTGTTACACAGGTTTCCCTGCTCGTCAGGGGATTTTATTTGAATAAATACCAAATAAAATAAACCGAACTAAAATCCCCTGACGAGCAGGGAAACCTGCGAAACAGGCTTGTATGGATGATATATCCTCTTGTGTTTTTTCCTGACCTAACATATGTGTGCATATATTTGTGTGTGTATACATATATGTGTGTGTATACATGTGTATATACACGAACGTATATACGTAGATATACGTATGTATACATGTGTGTATGTATACATATGCATATATATATATTTCTATATAGATATGAATATATAGATTGATATATATAGTTATACATATATACATTTAGATATATATACATATGTGTATATATATATATATATGGCTCAAAGTGTATGTAATATATTAATGTTTATATATGTATACATACATATGTAACTGTACATACATGTATATACATAAATGTATACATGTATGTGTGTGTGTGTATATATAATATATATATATATATATATATATATATATATATATATATATATATATATATATATATATATATATATATATATATATATATATCACACACACACGTATATCTAGCCATCCATCCATCCATTTTCTACCGCTTATTCTCTTTTGGGGTCGCTGGTGCCTATCTCAGCTACAATCGGGCGGAAGGCAGGGTACGCCCGGGACAAGTTGCCACCTCATCGCAGGGCCAACACAGATAGACACACAACATTCACACTCACATTCACACACTAGGGCCAATTTAGTGTTGCCAATCAACCTATCCCCAGGTGCATGTCTTTGGAAGTGGGAGGAAGCCGGAGTACCCGGAGGGAACCCACGCAGTCACGGAAAGAACATGCAAACTCCACACAGAAAGATCCCGAGCCCGGGATTGAACCCTGACTACTCAGGACCTTCGTATTGTGAGGCAGACGCACTAACCTCTCTGCCACTATATATATATATATGTATATATATATATATATATATATATATATAATTTTTTTTTTTTTTTTTTTTTGGGTGGATAGATATACACATGTAGGTATGTGTATGTAGGTATGTTTAATTTAAAACACAATGTTATACAGCAGTGGTCCCCAACCTTTTTGTATCCGCGGACCAGTCAACGCTTAATAATTTGTCCCGCGGCCCGGGAAGGGGGGGTGTCCTTTTTTTTTTCTTCTTTGTCTTGAAAAAGGAACGTTTTTGTCATGAAAAAGGGAGGTTTTTGTTGTTGGTGCACTAATTGTAAGTGTATATTTTGTTTTTTATGTTAATTTATTATTTTTTTTTAAATAAAAAATTCTTCTGCGGCCCGGTACCAATCGGGCCACGGCCCGGTGGTTGGGGACCACTGTTATACAGGATCCCCACTCCAGCTCTGCATCAGTTTGAGGGTTGTTTGCATGGAAAACGTTGAAGATCGCTGATTTATACTAAATTGTACATTGCCCAATTTTAATTCTTAAAGTAAAAGGTTTTTCTTATGCTCCACTTTCTGTATCACGGATAAGCGCTATTGTCAAGAGGCCCTTAACTTGCAGGGTGTTAAAATTCAAATCAGAGGACGCCAGGGCTCCTTGAGGGGGACTGACGAGGCTGTGATGGACGTGGCAAAGCGCGGGAAGAAGCGATCTTGGCTGAAGGTGAGTTGAAATTGACTTCTTGGGAAATCTAAGTGTTTTTGTATTCAGGCCCGTTTCAATGTATTTGGAAGCCTTAGGCAAAGGTGGTACTTCGGGCCCCCAAATCCCATTGTGCCACCCCAAAAAACAATGATCTTTAACTTATTGAAGCACATCACATACTCCTTTTTTCAGTCCTTTTAATTCAAACGTTTTATATCAATATGTATGTACATATGTATATCCATCCATCCATTTTCTACCCCTTGTTTATTCCGATGGTGTCATTCATTCCTCTTTTTCAGTGTCCTTGTGCATATTAGACTGTTGGCTGCTGGACGGGGATTGCGCCAGTGTCTTTGGCATTATTCTCAAATCGTCATTGTATTTTCCGGTGATATAATCACAAAGTTGTTGTTGCTGTTGGATTTGAATACATGACATGTACTTGTCAGGGGGCCCCCTTTAAGTTGGGGGCCCGAAGCAATTGCCTATTTGCCTAACCGTTTTTTGACGGGCTTGTTTGTATACATTCTGATGGAGCACATTAACAGTGAATGGTGGATGTATTAGTATTGTGTACATAAAGTAGTCTTGTTTGCGTTTCTGATTGCCTTTGAATGCTAGTTTTAAGCATCATTTTGTGCAGGCGCTTGGCCTACAGCGTGGTGGATGTGACATTGAGCCAGAGGAGGCAATTTCATCTGAAGGTGAGATGAATTGACTTTAATAGTCTCTTTTAAGTGTAAACAAAAGGCAATAATTCTATCTGGTTTCTATCCAGTAATAATGGAGTTACTAGTTCATGAATGATGTAGAATTCAGTAGGATTTTTGACAAAAACAAGCGATTAGTTTTAATCAATTACACTTAATTACTTTGAACGATTGTTTTTCTTGGGAAACTACTGTCAGTTCCTCTAAGACTTTGCAAGCTTCTTCTTTGATTGTTGCTTCCTATAAAATGCATGAATTTAAGGCAGCTTTTTTGGAAAATTACTGCAAAAGTTGCAATGTTTTAGAGCTTATTTTTATGAATAACATTGAATTGTGATTTTGTTTTGTTTTTTCTACACAGACTAAAAGGAAACGCTAATGACTTAAAATCTTTTTTTTTGTATACTAATTTGTGATGAAATGGATTTTAAAAAAGAATGAACATGTAAAATCCAATTTCCATTAGTTTTCTCTACTATGGACACAAAAATAAACAAACCAAACTCCTTTTTTGATCCTAGACTGTGAAATGTTGTTCTGAATTAAAATTAACATTTTTGAATGGAAATATAAATTAAATGCATCATTGCCATTCTTTGGTTCAAAAAACAACAGGGGCGGTATAGCTTTGTTGGTAGAGTGGCCGTGCCAGCCACTTGAGGGTTGCAGGTTCGAGCCCCGCTTCTTCCATCATAATCACTGCCGTTGTGTCCTTGGGCAAGACACTTTACCCACCTGCTCCCAGTGCCACCCACACTGGTTTAAATATGTAACCTAGATATTGGGTTTCACAATGTAAAGTGATTTGAGTCAATAAAGAAAAGCGTTATATAAATATGATTCACTTCACAAAGGAAACCAATTGTAATCATGTTCTGAGCCTAATCTGCATAGTTTTTTCAAAATAAACAATTTAAAATTGATAATGTTTTGTTTTTAACTTTTCAGTCATTTATTTGTTTAATACAGGGAATAAAAGAGGATCTCACACTATTTTGAGTCATTTTTTAAATGTAAAACTTAATTTCAACTGTTTTGTTGTGTTTTTCTTTACTCAAATATAAAAGACAAACCACTTGAAATGCTGTCTTTATTCTAATCTGAGATTTTATTTCCGATTTGAAATGCAAAATATAAATGAAAGTATCAAATTAATTTGCTGATTTTCATTCTTTAATTACATTTTTGTGTACACGGGTATTGAAAAGAATCATGTTTTGACTCTAATCCTTCATTTTTATTTATTTATTCAAACATTAAATTAAAATGAACACATTTCAAAATATACATATAAAATGTTTCATTAAAATAAAAAACATCAGATTCTAATTAAAGGCCTACTGAAATGAGATTTTCCTTATTTAAACGGGGATAGCAGGTCCATTCTTTGTGTCATACTTGATCATTTCGCGATATTGCCATATTTTTGCTGAAAAGATTTAGTAGAGAACATCCACGATAAAGTTCGCAACTTTTGGTCGTTAATAAAAAAGCCTTGCCTTTACCGGAAGGTAAAGGCAATGTGCGTGTGACGTCACCGGTGTGAGGGCTCCTCACATCCTCACATTGTTTATAATGTGAGCCTCCAGCAGCAAGAGCTATTCGGACCGAGAAAGCGACAATTTCCCCATTAATTTGAGCGAGGATGAAAGATTTGTGAATAAGGAAAGTTAGAGTGAAGCACAAAAAAGAAAAGGCGACGGCTCCAGGCGGCGGCAGTGGGACCGTTTCAGATGTAATTAGACACATTTACTAGGATAATTCTGGAAGATCCCTTATCTGCTTATTGTTTTAATAGTGTTTTAGTGAGATTGTTGTTGCGATCTGCTGCTCGGATCTTCACATGTTTGTTTTTTCATTCTCAGTCTGACCCGTTTATTTCCTGTTTTTGTCCATCACTATGGTTACACATCAGTCCACCTGTTAGTCTCGCCCCGCACACCTGCTACTAATTTTCACCCTCCTATTTAAGCTCACCTTTTCTGTTTTCTCATTCTCCGATCCTAGTTTGCCCACGCGCAACAGTGACGACTCTCATCATTCCATGTATGTATTTTCTCGCTAGCTCTCACGCTAAGCCACTTTATTTTCCAGCTTTCATGCTGAATGTTTTTGTTTACTCTTTTGTGTCCTCGTACCAAGTTTTAGTTTTCCTTGTGTTTTATCCTAGCTTTCACGCTAGCGTCTTTTGTTTACCTTTTCTCTTTACATCAGTGTTTTTTGTTCATAGCCTTTCGTTATTAAATAAATACCCTTTATCTTACCTATGCTGTGTTCTGCTTCGACGCATCCACGGGAAAACCACACCTGCATTACCATGCCGAAGAAGAGTCTTCACAATTGTAAAGTCATACCTGAAAGTCGGATGGCTGCGGTGAACGCCAGTATCTCTCAGAGAAGCCAATGGAGGAGCCAAGAACACAGCTGCCTTTTTAAGCTGCAGGAGGAAGTCGCATAATCCACTGAAGTCTCCGGTAAGAGCCGACCTCATATCACAATTTTCCCAATCCAAAAACTTACTGGTTGACGTAGAGAAACATGTTCGCTTGACCGCTCTGTGTTAAAGCTTCACAACAAACAAAGAAACACAGGCTGTGTTTCGGTGTTAAAGGCAGCTGCAATCCACCGCTTTCCACCAACAGCATTATTCTTTATAGTCTCCATTATTAATTGAACAACAAATTATTATTAATTGAACAAATGTCCCCTCCAACCCGATACACACATCATCATTCCGCGAAGTTTTCAACAAAAAAACTCAGCGTGAAATTTAAAATTGTGATTTAGTAAACTAAAGCGGCCGTATTGGCATGTGTTGCAATGTTAATATTTCATCATTGATATATAAACCATCAGACTGCGTGGTCGGTAGTAGTGGGTTTCAGTAGGCCTTTAATGTTGTTCATTGAAATAAAAACCTTTACGATATTCCACTTTTTCTGCAAACGTCCATTTAGATTGTCCTGAAGTCTATAAATATAATAACACTCTCAACCACTAGAGGGCGTATTCACAAGGTCATATGAGGTGTGTTATTTCATTTTATTTGCGTTATGCACTCTTGCCTCTATTTATGTTTGCTCTGAACTTAATTCCACAAGAGAAACTAGAAACATTTTAGCATTTGATGACATTTCCGCGGCACACTAAACCCGTTACACATTTCCACATAAACCCATCCGGCCGTGAACTCTTGAGAGGCCAGTTTAGCTTAATCCTTTACGACTGTAAAATATGTTTTCTTTGCCTTCACGAGAGGATTTAAATTACTTTTGTGACTTTAGCCAGTAGCTTGTTTTGCCCGCAAGCCTGCACCCTCATTGCGGAAGCTGGGGGTACAATATTTCTGTACCCGCGTACAGAAACACCTTTGCAGCACAGACAGTTATTTATTATTTAGTGAGTGGCGTGTGTTCATGTTGTAGACAAAAGGCTGCAGGGCAAACAGGAGATATTGCAGGATAAAAAAAACACACTAGCGCGTTGCGTTCGAAACCCTGATGTTTTCATGCGGCTATGAAATAGGCCTCCAGGCGTTCCTGTTCCCGTTCAGGCTGATTCGCACCATGTGACCCGGTCATGTGACCGAGTCATGTAGGGTCACCGTAGTGATTTATGTTTCTATCCATCTAAGTGCATTTTTAAAACACACCACAGAAATAGTTAACGTACTGCATCATTGAAAGGTTGATATTTAGTTAGGAAGTTATATATTCATTTTAAAAGTGAAACCTTTTAGTAATTTTTTCAAAAGAAGGCTTTTTGTATTTTTTTATTGATTTTTTTCATGTAGTATTATTTTAAATATACAGATTGAAAAGGGACCAGAGATATTTTAAATATTCTAATCAATGTACAATTTTGTAACAAACAGCTACCGTGAATTTTTATAATTTCTATATTTTTTTATTTTTTAAGAAGTATTTTAATATTGTCATCACAATTCATAAATATGGCACCTGAGTCTACATCCTGATCATGACTTTACATTTGAAACAAATAAATACATTTTTAAAATGTCTTATTTTGCACTATATTACATTTTTTTTTAGGGATTGTAAGATTTTTTTAAACAAAAACACAAAGTACCCATTTTTCCTGTCTATTTATTTGATTGTTAATTTTTGGCATTAAATATTATTTTTTTATGTTTGTATATATTATATTTAAATTGTACATCAGAATATTGTTTTTCGGAATGACACAGGAGGTCCTTCATACCGACAGCCATCAGACTGTATAATGCATATGTTCCTTGACTGCACTTAAATGTAGAATATATTTACATTATTCATATATATATATATAATATATGTCATATATTATTATTTTTTATTGTGAGCAAACTGTGGTGCTGAATTTCCCCCAGGGATCAATAAAGTACTTTCTATTCTATTCTATTTTTTTAATAATGTTGGTTGTTTCAAATCCAGCTAAACTACCTTAAAACCTGCTCATTTCCATGTCGGTATTAAACTGTTATCTGGAATATTTACTGCTTTTAATTAAGGATATTTTCAAGCAAGTGCACACTCCTGTCTGGGCCTGTGGCCATGCGTCCTGAGGGTGTACCTAATCAAAGGGGCCAAAAGACTGATGATTTAATTAGTTCCGCTAAAGTTAATCACACTTAAATATTAATTAGCAGCAATTATTTTGTTTCACTTTGACCTTTTCTTTCCCTCTCATTAACATACTTTTTGTCGTTATCGTTGCCTCAGAAGCCGTATTTGATTGGGATACAGCAGACATGGTGGCTGTGACTGATCAGCACTAAGGTGAGTGGCAGCTCCTGACTGATTAGCCACGTTAAATAATGACATAATGCATGTTATGACAAAAATATTCCATGTGCACAAGAACTGCGTGGCTTAAAAAAAAAAACGATTTTAATGACAACCATTAATCATTTATTGTTTTTGTTCTTTTGGCTTATTCCTTTAGTACTTCTGCTCCCAGTGTTATGTTAATATTTTTTTAAATTAGATTTAGTAAGCTATTGAACAGAAAGTAGCACACTTTACTATAAATACTGGAAAACCAATTATGATTTAAAAACAGTATAGTAATCTTTATTTAAAAAAACAAGCGTATACCGTATTTTTCAGACTATAAATCGCCGGTTTTTTTCATAGTTTGGCCGGGGAGGCGACTTATACTATGGAGCGACTTATGTGTGAAATTTTTAACACGTTACCGTAAAATATCAAATAATATTATTTAGCTCATTCACGTAAGAGACTAGACGTAAAAGATTTCATGTGATTTAGCGATTAGGAGTGACAGACTGTTTGGTAAACATATAGCATGTTCTATATGTTATAATCTCACTAAAATACTATTAACACAATAAGCAGATAAGGGATTTTCCTGAAATATCCTAGTAAATATGTCTGATTACATATGAAACTCTCCCACTGCCACAGCCTTGAGCCGTCGCCTTTTTTTTCTTCTTTTTTTTCTTGTGCTTCACTCTAACTTTCTTCGTCCATGAATCTTTCATCCTTGCTCAAATTAATGGGGAAATCGTCGCTTTTTCAGTCCGAATTGATCTTACTGCTGGTGGCTCACATTATAAACAATGTGAGGATGTGAGGAGCCCTCACACCGGTGATGTCACGCGCACATCGTCTGGTACTTCTGGTACGGGCAAGGCTTTTTTATTAGCGACCAAAAGTTGCAAACTTTATCGTCGATGTTTTCTACTAAATCCTTTCAGCAAAAATATGGCAATATCGCGAAATGATCAAGTATGACACACAGAATGGACCTGCTATCCCCGTTTAAATAAGAAAATCACGTTTCAAGCAAGGTTTATTTGTATCGCCCTAAATCACAAGTGTCTCAAAGGGCTGCAAAAGCCACGACGACATCCTCGGTTCAGATCCCACGTCAGGCCAAGGAAAAACTCAACCCAATGGGACAATGAGAAACGTTGGAGATGACCGCAGATGTGGGGACCCCATAGTCATCAGTGGACTGGATTATGTAGACCAGAGAACTCCAACAGTTTACTGGTATGAGCCAGTTTAAGAACGAGTACAAGCAGATCTGGTGAGCGTTGCTTGCAGCGTGACCCCAGGATACAGAGACTGGCAGGTGGAATGCAAGTAAAACCAATGTGTTACTTACAAGGACGCAGGGACCAACTAATAGCAGCACGCTCAGCATCAGTCTTCGAGTAACAATGACCCAGCCCTGAAGGAGGGACCCAGGTGGAACTAAGTAGAACTTATGACCATGGATGAAGTACTGACTGTCCAGAGTCGAGACCCAGGATGGACCGCTCGTCGGGACCCAGGATGGACCGCTCGCCTGTATCGGTTGGGGACATCTCTACGCTGCTGATCCGCTTGAGATGGTTTCCTGTGGACGGGACTCTCACTGCTGTCTTGGAGCCACTATGGATTGAACTTTCACAGTATCATGTTAGACCCGCTCGACATCCATTGCTTTCGGTCCCCTAGAGGGGGGGGGTTGCCCACATCTGAGGTCCTCTCCAAGGTTTCTCATAGTCAGCATTGTCACTGGCGTCCCACTGCATGTGAATTCTCCCTGCCCACTGGGTGTGAGTTTTCCTTGCCCTTTTGTGGGTTCTTCCGAGGATGTTGTAGTCGTAATGATTTGTGCAGTCCTTTGAGACATTTGTGATTTGGGGCTATATAAATAAACATTGATTGATTGATTGATTGATTGATTGATTATTAATAAACAAGGAACAGCTGTGCTGAGAGGACATGGAACAGAAAGTAAATGTGCTTTGAGACACAGAGACCAAACAGGAAACACTCACAAAACAAGAGCACCAGGCCATGAACTGATTCTAACCACAAACACACGGGAAAACCCAATTCTGACAAGATGGTTGTCACAAAGAACTGTTAAAGTCTGATGTTACTGTGAACTACGCATGGGACGCAGTTTGAAAGGAACCGGCTCTGTTTTCTCCTAATATTTTGAACTACAATATAAGTTATTTCTTATCTCTTGATATGTTCTGTCCCTCTACCCCATGGGTGTCAAACTCTGGCCCACGGGCCGTGTAATTTCATTTGGCCTTTTAAGCAATATCAAATTGAATCAATCAATCAATGTTTATTTATATAGCCCCAAATCACAAATGTCTCAAAGGACTGCACAAATCATTACGACTACAACATCCTCGGAAGAACCCACAAAAGGGCAAGGAAAACTCACACCCAGTGGGCAGGGAGAATTCACATCCAGTGGGACGCCAGTGACAATGCTGACTATGAGAAACCTTGGAGAGGACCTCAGATGTGGGCAACCCCCCCTCTCTAGGGGACCGAAAGCAATGGATGTCGAGCGGGTCTAACATGATACTGTGAACGTTCAATCCATAGTGGCTCCAACAAAGCCGCGAGAGTTCAGTTCAAGCGGATCCAAGACCGCAGCGAGAGTCCCGTCCACAGGAAACCATCTCAAGCGGATCAGCAGCGTAGAGATGTCCCCAACCGATACAGGCGAGCGGTCCATCCTGGGTCCCGACGAGCGGTCCATCCTGGGTCTCGACTCTGGACAGCCAGTACTTCATCCATGGTCATCGGACCGGACCCCCTCCACAAGGGAGGGGGGGACATAGGAGAAAGAAAAGAAGCGGCAGATCAACTGGTCTAAAAAGGAGGTCTATTTAAAGGCTAGAGTATACAGATGAGTTTTAAGGTGAGACTTAAATGCTTCTACTGAGGTAGCATCTCGAACTGTTACCGGGAGGGCATTCCAGAGTACTGGAGCCCGAACGGAAAACGCTCTATAGCCCGCAGACTTTAACATTAGAGCTGGCCCGCCGCTGTAACACCGCATCCACCACTAATACTCATACTCGTCAACCCTCCCGATTTTCCCGGGAGACTCCCGAAGTTCAGTCCCCCTCCCGAATTTCTCCCGATTTCTACCCGGACAATAATATTGGGGGCGGGCCATAAAAGCACTGTCTTTGGCGTTCTCTACATGTCGCCACGTCCGCTTTTCCTCCATACAAACAGCGTGCCGGCCCACTCACATAATATATGGGGCCGTATGGCGTAGTGGGTAGAGCGGCCGTGCCAGAAACCTGAGGGTTGCAGGTTCGCTTCCCACCTATGGACATCAAAGTCGCTGCCGTTGTGTCCCTGGGCAGGACACTTCACCCTTTGCCCCCGGTGCCGCTCACACCGGTGAATGAATGATGAATGAATGATTGGTGGTGGTCGGAGGGGCCGTAGGCGCAAAACTGGCAGCCACGCTTCCGTCAGTCTACCCCAGGGCAGCTGTGGCTACAGATGTAGCTTACCACCACCAGGTGTGAATGAATGATGGGTTCCCACTTCTCTGTGAGCGCTTTGAGTATCTAACAATAGAAAAGCGCGATATAAATCTAATCCATTATTATTATTATTATTATTATTATATGTGGCTCATACACACACACAAGTGTATGCAAGGCATACTTGGTCAACAGCCATACAGGTCACACTGAGGGTGGCCGTATAAACAACTTTAACACTGTTACAAATATACGCCACAGCAAACAAGAATGACAAACACATTTCGGGAGACCATCCGCACTGTAACAAAACATAAACACAACATGAACACAACCGAACAAATACCCAGAACCCCTTGCATCACTAACTCTTCAGGGACGCTACATTATACACCAAACCCCGCCCCAACTCGAACCCGCAGCCGAAAAGAGGCATTCAATTTGTATTTTTATTTTATTTGATATGCCATTGATATTTTTTAATTATTATTATTTAAAACTCGATTTTGCATGTCACTATAAAGTTATATAAGCCTTGCTTGTTCAATATTCATTGCAAAATTTGTTTGAGTCCCCATTAAAGGATTAATTTGTTCAACCTCGGCCCGCGGCTTCGTTCAGTTTTAAATTTTGGCCCACTCTGTATTTGAGTTTGACACCCCTGCTCTACCCTGTTTGGCAGATGGCCGACACACAAAGCCTTGGCGTTGTTCTGCCCAAGGTTTCTTCCCATAGGGTAGTTTTTCCTTGCCTCATTTGCCAAATAGCCCAAGTGCTTCCTCGTGATGGTTCAGTTGGTTCTTTCCTTCCTTCCTTCCTTCCTTCTTTCCTTTCCTTCTTCCATTTTCCTCTTTGGAATGCTATGCGACCAGACAAGCTCTGCTTCTTGCTGCTCCTTCTGAACGCTTAATCACTTGAGCCAAAATATGTGCTTGTTGAGTTTTGATTGATTTAAAAAAAGAAAAGACATCAACTCGGCCTTAGGGTATCTCCTAATTGTAAAAAAAAAAAAAAAGACCATTTTTAAAAACCCGGACTCCAGACAGTGATTTAAATCAGCCCTATTGAAGTGAAGTGAATTATATTTATATAGCGCTTTTCTCAAGTGACTCAAAGCGCTTTACATAGTGACACCCAATATCTAAGTTATATTTGAACCAGTGTGGGTGGCACTGGGAGCAGGTGGGTAAAGTGTCTTGCCCAAGGACACAACAGCAGTAACTAGGGTTTGGCACAAGCGGGAATCGAACCTGCAACCCTCAAGTTGCTGGCACGGCCACTCTACCAACCGCGCTGTGCCACCCTGTTCTTTATACCATACCTGAAAGTTTTATCAAAATCCGGCCATACATTTTTGAGTTACATTAATAACAAACAAATGCTAGCAATTACATAACTTTCTGGTGGATGTAATTAATGGAAGGATAAATGAAATTATAATGTGTATTTTTTTCTTCGTCTTTTGCTTCCAAACAGGCTGCAAGAGGATTCCATCCATCCATCCATCCATTTTCTACCACTTATTCCCTTTTGGGGTCGCGGGGGGCGCTGGCGCCTATCACAGCTACAATCGGGCGGAAGGCGGGGTACACCCTGGACAAGTCGCCACCTTATCGCAGGGCCAACACAGATAGACAGACAACATTCACACTCACATTCAAACACTAGGGGCCAATTTTGTGTTGCCAATCAACCTATCCCCAGGTGCATGTCTTTGGAGGTGGGAGGAAGCCGGAGTATTCACTCTATAAAATGAACGGAGTGCAGCGTCGTGACATAAAGTACAGGTAATGTAGCAGAACTGATCCGGATCATCCCCAAAATCTACTCACTCATTCTCACCTCATTTCTGACGTTTAAGGAAAGTTTTATCAAAATCCATCCATAACTTTTTTGAGTTACAGTATTTTGCTCTAAGTGACAGACTGACACAGCTTGGTGAACACATGACCCCGCAGACAATAACAAACCTTCATAATAATTTGTTTTTTTAGGCATTTTATTAAGTGTAATCAATCAATAGAATGCATCGTTGTCCCTATTTTTATGACAGAGTCCTCAAAAATTGTCTGCAGGTACTTTTAATGCATTTATATATTTTTTTTATAATATATTTAAGCATTTTAGTGTGCGACTTTGCCAGGAGAAAATGAAATATGACAATAAATACATAAAACGAATGTATTATGATGATTTAAAAACCATATACGCACAAAGTAGCTATAATTTGGGGGCTGGGGGTGTCCCTATGGTTATATAAAAGTATTATTTAATTGATTAGAAGTTTTACCAAAAAACAAATAAAAATAATAACTAAATGTATCATTTTCATTAATTTAGTAATAGGTAGAACACAAATTTTTGTTTACGTTTTCCCCATTATTCAACTGTACCTTGTCATAGGCCATGACTATGTGCCCAGAAAGCATCTATATGTATTTTATTATTATTATTATTACTATATTATTAATTGGGTGAGTTCGGAAAATTACAGATTAAATCAATTTAAATCATTGATATAATATTAAAATAACAAATATATAATACTATGTATTTAAAAAAACAAAACTTATATGAAACACATGCAAGTTAGTATAATTCTATGTATCGTAATATATTGTAAAAACGTGATTAAAAAAGGTACAACAGTGATAATAAAAAGTAAAATATTAACAAATGAATAAAATTGACCTTAAATGAATGTGGAATATAAAGTAATGAGTTAAATTTTACATTGTTCCTCTTTACTTAATTGCAACGTGGTTGTAGACAACAACAATGTATACCAAGATGCATGTTCTAGATTTTACACATACAGCAAATTGGTTAAAGTGGTTAAAAGAAAACATAAAACGAAATGATTTTTTTTTCTTCCAACGACATAAGCCATGTTTGCTCCTGATTAAACGATGGGATGGCAGATCGATGCGTCACATCTGACATGTTTACATATTAATTGGTGCAAACAGTCATTTATATGTGATGTAAATACACGACTTTTGAACTACCGTATTTCCTTGAATTGCTGCCGGGCCGCTAATCAATCTAAAACCTCTTCTCACTCCTGCGCTTACCAAAGGCATGCGGTAAAAGTAAGCATGCGCTAATTATTTTAAAACCTCTTCTCACTCCGGCACTTACCAAAGGTATTGATTGATTGATTGATACTTTTATTAGTAGATTGCACAGTTCAGTACATATTCCGTACAATTGACCACTAAATGGTAACACCCGAATAAGTCTTTCAACTTGTTTAAGTCGGGGTCCACGTTAATCAATTCATGGTACAAATATATACTATCAACATAATACAGTCATCACACAAGTTAATCATCATAGTATGTACATTGAATTATTTACATTATTTACAATCCGGGGGTGGGATGAGGAGCTTTGGTTGATATCAGAACTTCAGTCATCAACAATTGCATCAACAGAGAAATGTGGACATTGAAACAGTGTAGGTCTTATTTAGTAGGATATGTACAGCCAGCAGAGAACATAGTGAGTTCACATAGCATAAGAACAAGTATATACATTAGAAGTACA
Source organism: Nerophis ophidion (assembly GCF_033978795.1). NCBI lineage: Eukaryota > Metazoa > Chordata > Actinopteri > Syngnathiformes > Syngnathidae > Nerophis > Nerophis ophidion. Next base: position 9,390,718 of record NC_084620.1, read on the forward strand.
TTTGAGTTGTTTATAATCCGGGGAGATGGGATGTGAATGGAGGAGGGTATTAGTAAAGTGTTGAAGTTGCCTGGAGGTGTTGTTTTAGAGCGGTTTTGAAGGAATATAGAGCTGCACTTACTTTTATACCTGTTGGGAGTGCATTCCACATTGATGTGGCATAGAAAGAGAATGAGTTAAGACCTTTGTTAGATCGAAATCTGGGTTTAACGTGGTTTGTGGAGCTCCCCCTGGTGTTGTGGTTATGGCGGTCATTTACGTTAAGGAAGTAATTTGACATGTACTTCGGTATCAAGGAGGTGTAGCGGATTTTATAGACTAGGCTCAGTGCAAGTTGTTTTACTCTGTCCTCCACCCTGAGCCAGCCCACTTTGGAGAAGTGGGTTGGATTGAGGTGTGATCTGGGGTGGAGGTCCAAAAGTAACCGTATGTATGTAGTAAAAATTTGAGTGTGATGTAAGCTTGGACCTTAAATCCTACTGAATAGCTCTTAATCTTCTTCCCTTTATGCGATTTCAAATTACCTGTATTGAAACAGCCTCATTTTGAAAATGATGACATGCGCTAATTATTTTGGGAAGCGAGTTTGACCCGGCACTAATTCAAGGCAGGCGCATCCTATACGCTCTGCGGCAATTCAAGGAAATACGGTATAAAAAGCTCCTATGCTCTGTATTCATTTGTGATGTCTGCTAAAAAAGGACAAAGGAGCACCGTAAATATTCTCCCGGCATTACCGATTGTCTTGTTTATCTTTTTCTGTGTGTTATGTCGCCATTTTCCTGCTTCGGTGTTAGAAATGTTGAATCACGCCTCCGTCAGTAAGGCGGCGTTAAAAAGGTCAGAATGAAAACAAACTGGCATCAAAAAGTCTTTGCTCTCGTTCTATCGTCATCTGAATCAGTGCGCAGGAAAACACCTTCCACTTTCCAATCCTCCAAATCAAACAAGCGCTCATTAAAAGCCTCGTTGCCGTCTCACCAATTCCATTTCGGCCCAAACATGCGCGTATTTCGTTTGCAATCTTCTCCTTCATTTGCATCCAAATAAACGCACAAGCAAGAGATTCTTATCACAGTGAACATCAACATTTATCAACGTGCAAATCGGATTTTCGATAAAGCCCAATAGTCCCTTGAAGGACACGGAGCACAGAGGCATCCTGGGAAAACACACACTCTGACACTAAAAAACACACACTGAATCAGTCAATAAGGCGTCTCTTCGTTAGTTGATGTTTGTCCTTATCAACAATTCCTCTTCTTTGCTTTTATTTGGCCTTTTTTCCCCTCAGCTTGTCTCCTTGAGCAGCAGGGAACATAAATCCATGTCAGCCTTTGTGGCATTGTGTGTGAACAAAATGGGATGTGGAAGACCCACACACACACACACACACACACACACATGCACGTTCTATTATTTGTTACATCCTTGAGGCCTACCAAAAATGCCTACCTCTTTAGGACCACCCTTTCTACATATATAAAGATTTGTATTTTCAAAATTAATAATACATACATACTTCACAAATATAAAAAAGATTATTGTGGAAAAAATTAGTTGGAATTTCACAAGAAAAACTTAGAATTTTGGCAGAATTTTAATAAAAGTCGTCATGTTACGCCATGGAAGTCCACATTTTACAAGAAAACTGCACATTTGTGCAATATTTTGATAAAAGTTGGAATTTTACAAGAAAATCTTAACACTTTGGCAATTTTATGAAAGGAGTCGTAATTTTACTAGACAAAAGTCACAATTTTATAAGAAAGATTTTACGTTTTGACAGTATTATAATAATAATCGGAATCTTATCTGGCAAAGTTATGACAAAAGTCATAATTTTAGTCGAAAAATGTCACTATTTTACAGGAACAACAAAAAAAATGTCCAATATTAAAAGTCAGAATTCTTTATGACAAATGTCACCATTTTGCATTGAAAAGTAATCATTTTACATTAAAAAATATATATAATTTTACAGGAAAATATTGCAGAAACAGAAATAATATGAGAAATTGTCCCCAATTTTAGAAGAAAAAAGTTGACACATTGTGAGAAAAAGACTGCTTTTAGTAAAAAAAAAAGAAAAATTAATTTTTTTTGTTTTTAATCTACATTATTTACTTCTTCTTTTTTTTTTATTTTTATTTTTTTTATTAATTTTGGTCATAGGTGTCAAATTTCAATTTCTTACACACACTTGTTATTTCATATGTTGACCAGAGGGGAACACTTTTAAAACCGACACACAGTCAATTTGAAAAATCCCTCTTTTTTTAGGACCACCCTCACTTTGCTAGATTTCACCAACAGGTGTGCAAATGAGACATTCTCTATTAGATGCGATGGTTTTCCGTATTGGGACCATGATTTATGTCCTAACTTGTTCATCGGTCCTCCTATGGAAGGTACATTTCCTTGATGATGTTTCAAGAAGGGTAGAAATACAGGAACACACACATGCAGGTTCTTTTATTTGTTACATTCTTGAGGCCTACCAAAAATGCCTACCTCTTTAGGAACTCCCTTTCTAGATATGTAAAGATTTGTATTTTCAAAATTAATAATACATACATACTACGCAAATATAAAAAAGATTATTGTGGGAAAAATGAGTTGGAATTTCACAAGAAAAGGGTCAGAATTTCACAAGAAAAACTTTGAATTTTGGCAGTATTTTAATAAAAGTCGTCTTGTTACGCCATGGAAGTCCACATTTTACAAGAAAACTGCACATTTGTGCAATATTTTGATAAAAGTTGGAATTTTACAAGAAAATCTTCACATTTTGGCAATTTTATGAAAATATTCGTGATTTTACTTGACAAAAGTCCCAATTTTATAAGAAAACTCTAACGTTTTGGCAGTATTATAATAATAGTCGGAATCTTACCTGGCAAAATTATGACAAAAGTCATAATTTTAGAATGTCACTATTTTACAAGAACAACAAAAACATTTGCAATTTTTTCATAAAAGTCAGAATTCTATATGAAAAATGTCACCATTTTGCATTGAAAAGTAATCATTTTAAATTAAAAAAAAAAATTATTTTACAGGAAAATTTTGCAATATTGCAGAAACAGAAATAATATGAGAAATTGTCGCCAATTTTAGAAGAAAAAAGTCGACACATTGTGAGAAAAAGACTGCTTTAAGTTAAAAAAAAAAAAAAAAAAAAATTTTTGTTTTTAATCTACATTATTTTCTTCTTTTTTTGCTTTTTTCTTTTTTTTTTATCAATTTTGGTCATAGGTGTCAAATTTCAATTTCTTACACACACTTGTTTTTACATATGTTGACCAGAGGGGGAGCACTTCAGATTTTTACACACACTTGTTATTTCATATGTTGGCCAGAGGGGGAACACTTTTAAAACCAACACACAGTCACTTTGAAAAATCCCTCTTTTTTTGGGACCACCCTCATTTTGCTAGATTTCACCACCAGGTGTGCAAATGAGGCATTCTCTATTAGATGCGATGGTTTTCCGTATTGGGACCATGATTTATGTCCTAACTTGTTCATCGGTCCTTCTATGGAAGGTACTTTTCCTTGTTGATGTTTCAAGATGGGTAGAAATACAGGAATACACACACACACACTGCAGGCCAATGTCCTTCTTCTCTTGTTCTGCGAAGTGGACATAACACACTCCTGAACCCTCCTCCTTTCTGAAAAGTACAGTTTTGTCCGCCCTAATAAGGCTTTAAACGTCGGTCTTTAGCCTGCATTCAATTATTTTTTGTCAGCTTGCCACGAATAAACTCGTTCCTACTCGCCACAAATAAACCTTTACGGCAATCAATCAATCAATGTTTACTTATATAGCCCTAAATCACTAGTGTCTCAAAGGGCTGCACAAACCACAACGACATCCTCGGTAGGCCCACATAAGGGCAAGGAAAACTCACACCCAGTGGGACGTCGGTGACAATAATGACCCAGTGGGACGTCGGTGACAATGATGACTATGAGAACCTTGGAGAGGAGGAAAGCAATGGATGTCGAGCGGGTCTAACATGATACTGTGAAAGTTCAATCCATAATGGATCCAACACAGTCGCGAGAGTCCAATCCAAAGCGGATCCAACACAGCAGCGAGAGTCCCGTTCACAGCGGAGCCAGCAGGAAACCATCCCAAGCGGAGGCGGATCAGCAGCGCAGAGGTGTCCCCAGCCGATACACAGGCAAGCAGTACATGGCCACCGGATCGGACCGGACCCCCTCCACAAGGGAGAGTGGGACATAGAAGAAAAAGAAAAGAAACGGCAGATCAACTGGTCTAAAAAGGGAGTCTATTTAAAGGCTAGAGTATACAAATGAGTTTTAAGGTGAGACTTAAATGCTTCTACTGAGGCAAGGGTGTCAAAGTCATTTTAGCTCAAAAGGCTGCATGGAGGGAAATGTATTGCCAAGTTGGCCGTAATGGTTAAATCATGGCATAATAACTTAAAAATAAAGACAACTTCAAATTGTTTTCTTTGTTTTAATTTGGCCAAAAAAAGAACAAGCACATTCTGAAAACGTACAAATCCCAACTAATCCTCTGGACAACACACTTCCAGTTTGTTGAAAATTCTGAGGAAATCGGTGCGGTTTCAAAAACACATTGAGCTTAGACTTTCACAAGAAAATAATTTTGGCAGTAATTTTTACTTCCCGGAAGTAAAAAATTTACCCAAAAAAAAAATGCACATTTGTGCAATATTATAATAAAAGTTAAAGTTTTACTCTAAGATAGTCGCAATCTACTAATAAAAGTTTCAATCAATCAACTTTGTCTCAGTGTATCTACAAAGCCAGGATTCAATTTTAAGTCACAGTTTTTTTGGGATTGAACGAAAAACAACAACATGTAAAATCTTCTAGGTATCAAATACCTTAGCCACAGTCCCCCTTTACTGTGTACCGTTTGCTTGCCTAACAGAATCGCTATTGTGACATCCAGTGGACACATTTAGAACAGCGGTTTCTTTCATTAAAAAAAAAAACGAAAGGCGTTTTATATACTTGGTAAAAAAACAACAAAAAAAAAACGGGTGTTTGACACCCCTGCTTTACGGGTTTGTCACACGTAACTTGAACAAGCTCGCCAAAAATGAACATCTACCAATTCGCCACAAATGAATTTATACCCACTTGCCACAAAGCTCTTCCTCTGGCTCGCCATAGATAAACTTGTACCAGCTTTCCACAAATGAACTTACAGGACACTGGCTTGTCACAAGTAATTTTCCCTGTGAGATGTTCCAAATAAGTGTTTGATGAGCACTCCTCAACTTTATCGATATTTATTGCCACCTTTCCCAAACGGGGTTGAAAAGGATTTTCAAATCGTTGTATTCCGTTTATATTTACATCTAACACAATTTCCCAACTCATATGGAAACGGGGTTTGTACTAATCAAATCTCATAGATAATCCTTGACTTTGACACCCCTGTGTTAGACACTTCAGAAGATCCTAACATGAAAGCACATAACTCGGGATTTAGTGGTTAACTTTATGTATGATTAGTATTACCATTTTAAGTTATAGTTATTGGAAACCGCACTTTGACAAACTAAGGGTCAGGTGATACATTTACTTGAGAAGCAAGCTAGTTTAAACATTAAGGTGAAAACAAGAGACCTTAACGTCTTTCCCCATAAAGAAACACCATAATACAATCTGAACTAATATAAAAACATTAATTCAACAAAAAATGGGATAATAATGATAACTGTGATCATTTTGCTTACAATAACCGTAGTACGAAATGTTCTTATCTTTCCATTCCTACTCGTATCGCTCTTCTCAACAATCTTCTGTGAGAAAGCTGCAAAACAAAGTTACAGAAATACATTTAAAAACAGAAACGGCAACAATCACACATCACAATAACAAATAAATAACGTACTTAAATTAACATTAAAAAGACTTATAAAAATGTTTCAGGAAAAACAAGTTCAAAACAAGTACAATGCCCAATAGAAACAGTTTCTTAATCCTTTAAAATCATAGTGGGTCATGATCCGCTACTTGGATCATGTCATATTCGGGTTTTGGTTCTGTTTCGTATCTCACCTTGTTAGTATTTGACTTCCTTAGTTCCTGGTGGCACTTCCTGTTTTGTTCTGTTGTCATAGTTACGTATTAGAGTCACCTGCCTCTTGTTTTTTTACGCGCACCTGCTTTGTAATTACTCCCCTTATTTAGGCCTGCCTTTTCTGTTGATTCGACCTCGCATTCTAGATTCTGTTCCGTGCAACAGGTGACGACGCTGTTTCCCAAATTGTGGTAAAAAGATTATTTCTTGTACTTGTTAGCTTCCGCGCTATGTTTTTTTTGTTTGTTCCCTAGCTCACATGCTAGCGCTTTTAGTTCTTTCTAGCTCCCATGCTAGTTCTGTTCGTTTTGCCTTTAGTGCCTTGTGCAAGTGTTTCTGTTCTTAGTCTGTTTTATAGTATAAATAAATCATAATTTCTTACCTTCACGCAGTGTCTAGTCCGACTGCATAATAGAAAGAAGGAACTCGCACTACGATGCCAGCTAACCGTCACATAGTGACTATTATTGACTTTGTTCATTTAAGTATATTATAATCACACATCCATCCATCCTTTTTCTACCACTTGTCCCTTTTGGGGTCGCGGGGGGTGCTGGAGACCATCTCAGCTACAATCGGGCGGAAGGCGGCGTACACCCTGGATAAGTCACCACTTATATAACAAACTAAGTTGTTATGGCATAGTTATGATATAATATAAAGTTATAGTAACACAAGATGATACAATAATAAGATATATCAGTATAAATATTATGTACTGTATATATAATATGTAAATATTACATATGTTATATTGCTACTATGGTAAATTGTTTGTCTACTTTAAACCTTTTGTTGTTATTATCCTTTCCATCCTTTGTAGCTGAGCTACTTTGTGGAACACTTTCCCTTGTGGACCAATAAAGTTCGTCTAAGTCTAAAAAAAAATGAGTACCAGTCAAAAGTTAAACAATTTTTAGCATGTGAAAATGTGTCCAAACCTTTAAGTTGAGCTGAATGTAAACATTCATTCTATCAAGAGCAGCCATCATGAATAATTTACACACTTCCTGTTGCCGTGTTAGCGCACAAATGAAAGGACCTGTCAATCATTCTGCCTGTGGATTTCCAGTAGGGGTGTCCTGATCCGATATTGATATCCGTCTGATATCAGCAAAAAACATGTATGGGATAACATGTGCTTACATGTAAAATGAGGGATATCATGTCCGATACCAGCAGCCTTGTGCAAAGAAATTAGCACACAAGGTTGCTGTTTTCTTCTATTTTAGCCAAGTCATTTATAAATGTAAACATGGCAGGCTATAGGCTAGTAGGAGCGAGCAGCTACACAACAGCCAAGCACACAATAGCACACAAGTTAGGCATACACAAGTGTCCTATATTGTCGTCTAAAACAGCACATTTGTCAAAATAAACACGTATCGACTAATTCTAGTTGCATTTTACTTACACATACAAAGTCTCCAAGGCAGAAATGTATTATCAAGTATTCAGTAACAAACGTGGCTGCGTCGTGAGCTTAACGTCATGAATTATTGTGACCATTGGGTGTTGCCAAAAAAAAAACAATTAACTTGAAGACAGCATACAGCCATCCCAGGCGGTTAATAATTAGTATGTTAGTGTTTTTCACTAACGTATTAAGGAGGTGTTTAGGGTACCTCCAACCGGTAGGAGGCCACGAGGGAAGACCCAGGACACGTTGGGAAGACTATGTCTCCCGGCTGGCCTGGAAACGCCTCGGGATCCCCCGGGAAGAGCTAGACGAAGTGGCTGGGGAGAGGGAAGTCTGGGGTTCCCTGCTTAGGCTGTTGCCCCCGCGACCCGACCTCGGATAAGCGGAAGAAGATGGATGTTTTTCATACCTACCATTGTTCTCTGACTAATTTCACTTAATCAAACATTTTCTAACATTCCACTCAAAACAATACAAGTCTGTATGGTTCATGCTGCTGTGGTGTCCGATCAACGTCAGTATCGACCGATACTCAAAGCTCCATTATCAGTATAGTATTGGAAGTGAAAAAGTTGTATCGGTACGCTCCTACCTTAGAGCAACATTAGTAACTTTTCTGACTGCCGTGAGCAAGATTACACTTGAATCACATGAAATGTTTTCACAGAACTGCATAGATACTCGGCACATGGGTCAAGATAGAAGTTGTTTTATTTTTTGCGCTGATTCGGAAACGACAGATCAAGTTGTGTTGGGAGAAAAGCAGATATCTTCCAGTTGAGAGTGTTCATTACTGCCCCCTACAGGAGAGGAGTGAAACAGTATTTATTAAGTGCCATTCTAGTTTGTGTGTTAGTTTTTTGGTGACACATGTCCCTTGTGTCCCAGCCACAGACATCTGCAGTGTCCACAGCTCCAATCCTTTGGGGGGGCAGAAGGGAAAAGAGCACAGGCTTTGGAACAGATCTCCATGGACCTTAACTGGGCTCTCAGGAGACTGGCAAAACTCACCTGACACACACACACACACACACACACTTGTATTTGTTACCATTTTGAGACCTCTGAATATTGCCTACCTCTTTAGAACCAGCCTTTCTAGATATATAAAGATGTGTATTTACAACATTTATAATACACACATACTATGCAAATGTAAAAAACCTTGTTGTGAAAAATGAGTTGGAATTTCACAGGAAAAAGGTCACAATTTCACGGCGCGGGCTCGAATCCGCTTTTCTTCAGCAGCTGGGTCTGCCAGCACCTCTGTCGGCAGCGCGCCGAGCCACGCTCCTGCTCAGGCTGGCTGCATGACGCCCACATGCCGCCAAGGCTGTGGGCGATCAGTAATCAGCACACCTGGGACTGATGAGTACACGCGCTATATAGACCAGTGGACCCAAAGATCCTGGCCGGAACTTAATCTTCAGTTACCTGTGTAAGCACCCCGTGTCTGGCTTCCATCCCTCAAACTCGCTCCTCCTCCTGTGACTTCTTTGTCTCCGTGTTTGATGCCCCTGTTGTCTTCTCGCTAGCTTCCCGTGATCCCCTGTTGTTCCCCTCTGGATTCTGGATTGCCTCCCTTCGTCCTCGACCTCCGTTTTGCACACGGACCTCTTGACGCCTCTCTCAGCCCCACAGACCTCCCGCTTGAATCACGGACCTTTTTCTGCTTGCCCCTTTGGACTTGTCTGTTTCCTCATCCAGATAGACGGACAACATTCACACTCAAATTCACACATTTGGGCCAATTTAGTGTTGCCAATCAATCTATCCCCAAGTGCATGTTTTTGGAGGTGGGAGGAAGCCGGAGTACCCGGAGGGAACCCATGCAGTCACGGGGAGGACATGCAAACTCCACACAGAAAGATCCCGAGCGCAAGATCGAACCCTGGACTACTCAGGATCATTCGTATTGTGAGGCACATGCACTCATATATATATATATATATATATATATATATATATATATATATATATATACATATATATATATATATATATATATATATATTGTATATATATATATATATATATATATATATATATATATACATATATATATATATATATTGTATATATATATATATATATATGAAATCATAGTGCTTTACTGCCCCCTGGTTTCTGTGCCGTCAACTCCCCCTGAAACCATAACACACAATTTCACAAGAAAAACTTCAATGTTTATTTATATAACCCTAAATCACAAATGTCTCAAAGGACTGTACAAACCCTTACGACTACGACATCCTCAGAAGGACCCACATAAGGGCAAGGAAAACTCACACCCAGTGGGCAGGGAGAATTCACACCCAATGGGACGCCAGCGACAATGATGACTATGAGAAACCTTGGAGAGGACCTCAAATATGGGCAACCCCCCCCCCCCTCTACCCCACCCCCTAAAGCCCCCCTAGGGGACCGAAAGCAATGGATGTCGAGCGGGTCTAACATGATACTGTGAAAGTTCAAGCCATAGTGGCTCCAACACAGTTCAAAGTGGATCCAAGACAGCAGCGAGAGTCCGTCCACAGGAAACCATCCCAAGCGGAGGCGGATGAGCTTAGAATTTTGGCAGTATTATAATAATACATTTTATTCAACACAAGTCAAAAAAGTTACAAGAAATACTGAACTTTTGTGCAATATTATGATAAAAGTTGGAATTTTACTCAATAACAGTCACAGTTATACAAGAAAAGCTTAACATTTTGGCAATTTAATGAAAGGAGTCGTAATTTTACTCGACAAAAGTCACAATTTTATGAGAAAACTTTAAAATGTTGGAAATATTATATACTAATAATCGGAATTTTACTTGGCAAAATTATGACATGAGTCATCATTTTCCTCCCAAAATGTCACTCTTTTACTCATATATTTTCTTTTACAGACTTGTTATTTCATATGTTGACCAGAGGAGTAGCACTTTTAAAACCGACACACAGTCAATTTGAAAAATCCCTCCCTTTTCGGGACCACCCTCATTTCGATGAATTTCACCACCAGGAATGAGACAAATGAGATTAGATGTGATGGTTTTCCTTCTTGGGATCGTGATTTATGTCCTAACTGGAAGGTATTTTTCCTTGTTGATTTCTCAAGAAGGGTAAAAATACAAACACACACACACACCTTGACATAAACAGACAGGCAGACAGCTGCTGGCATGATTGGGAAGCTGATGGAGATGATCCACGGATGGGTAAACACACACACACACACACACACTAAAAAGTGAGAAAAAAAAGTATGAAATCATCAGTATGCAAAATAATTAATTAGGTGACACGGTCAACACGTCCATCCACGCCTCGCAGACACAGACTCACAAATGTCAGCTTCAATATGATTTACCATTTGACTGCGCATGAAAAATTGAAAAGCTATTTACTCAACAAATCAATGGAATTGAAGAATGCCATTCATTGTCATCCCAATGATTCATGAACACCTCATCGGTTAACTCACCTCAAAAATGAGATATCATGGAGCAGGCTGACACACACAACTTTTTTGTTCTAGATTCTTTTGAATTCTTCTTCACATTTATCTTCAAATGGTTTATCTTTGAAACTATTTTTTCTTGTTTTTCTTCATTTTTGAATTTGTAAAATGATCCTGGGATGAGGTGGCGAATTGTCCAGGGTGTACCCCGCCTTCCGCCTGATTATAGCTGAGATAGGCGCCAGCACCCCCCGCCACCCCCCAAAAAAAGGGAATAAGCGGTAGAAAATGGATGGAGGGATTGAAGTTTTCTTTCAATTCTCCTTTTTTAAATGTATTTATTTATTTTTATTCTTTGAAGCCTTCAGCTTTTTTTTTTTCAAATTCTTCCATTTTTATTTGAAATTGTCTTCATCCGATTTTTCTTTTTTGTAATCTTCTTTTTCAAATTCTCCTTCAATTTTCTTGCTACTTAAATTGTTCAAATTGTACTTGGATTCTATCCATCCATCCATTTTCTACCGCTCATTCCCTTCGGAGGTCACGGGGGGCACTGGTGCCTATCTCAACTACAACCGGGCGGAAGGCGGGGTACACCCTGGACAAGTCGCCACCTCATCGCAGGGCCAACACAGATAGACAACATTCACACTCACATTCACACACTAGGGCCAATTTAGTGTTGCCAATCAACCTATCGCCAGGTGCATGTCTTTGGAAGTGGGAGGAAGCCGGAGTACCCGGAGGGAACCCACAAAGTCACGGGGAGAACATGCAAACTCCACACAGAATGATCCCGAGCCCGGGATTGAACCCCAGACTATTCAGGACCTTCGTATTGTGAGGCAGACGCACTAACCCCTCTTCCACCGTGAACCCTACTCTGGATTCTTGTTCCTCAAATTCAGTCGTACCTTTCGGTCTCCTTAGACGCTTCCTCGCCCATCCATGTGGACTGGACACTGGTCTATAGGTGGTGGGTGGTCGAGGGTGGAGTCGGCTCTCTTGGTTGCTTTGTTGGGTCTGCTCCTATTTTTGCCATGCCCCCCCCCACCAGGGGCGCCGAAAAAGGGGGGTAAAGTAGACGGATTCTAGGGGCCCCTGATGGAGGGAGGCCCAGAGAGGCCCAGGGCGGTATAGCTCGGTTGGTAGAGCGGCCGTGCCAGCAACTTGAGGGTTGCAGGTTCGATTCCCGCTTCCACCATCCTAGTCACTGCCGTTGTGTCCTTGGGCAAGACACTTTACCCACGTGCTCCCAGTGCCACCCACACTGGTGTAAATGTAACTTAGATATTGGGTTTCACTATGTAAAGCGCTTTGAGTCACTAGAGAAAAGCGCTATATAAATATAATTCACTTCAATTCACTTCACTTAATGATGATGAAATTATGTGTTGGGGGCCCTGTAAAGATTCTTTTCATGGGGCCCAAAATCCCTAGAGGCGCCCCTGCCCCCCACCCCAGCAGACAATGTAGTGTAACACCGCAGAGGCCACCCCAGTGTATATGTTTTGTTTTTTGGTTGTTGTTTTACTTTTGTGGCTGTGTGCAGAAATGACACTGCTAGAATGGCAGCTGGTTGCTTCAGCTCTGTTTTTTTTGTGTGTTCTTTGATATTTCTCTCTTACACACATGTTTATGTGTGCTATAACTATGAGTTTTTTTCCCTCTTGGCCTCAATCTGGACCCCCTCTCCCGGGGCCCAGGCTTAGACTGAATATCCCGCCCCCAGTGTTTACCTGTTTCTCACCGTTTTTGTAAGGGTCGCCGGAAGTTGGCATTACCCGTCAGCGATCCTGTTCTGTCTCCCTGTAATGTTTGTTTGATCTTGAATTGGATTGTGCTGAACATCTGAATTTCCCCTCAGGGTTTATTAAGGTATTTCTGATTCTGATTCCGGTTTCTCTCCTTCGTACTTTTCCTTTTCTTTGAATTCTTCAAAATTTTCAGGTTTGTCTTGTTCTTCTTTCTAATCTTGTTCCTCTTATTCTTGTTTTTGTTCCTCTTGGTTTTATTCTCCTTTTATTTAATCTTGCTCTTCTTGTTTTCTTCTTATTCCAATGAGGCTGAGTGGCAGACTTGTCCATGAAGATGGACATGATATCATCATAACTCTAGCTAAAAAAGACCATAAATAACATTTACTGTATTTATTCCATTTTAATGACAAGTAATACGAACAGCAATTCATTCTAATTTAGTTGTATTCCATATTTGTATGCACCAGTTTGTGGAGGTGGGCGTGGCCTCCTGCGGGCCTGCCGCGGAACATGGCGTGCCAGGATCGGCCTTTAAGACAGCACCAAGTGCGTAGATGGCCCAGGTGGGCTTATCTAGTCACCTGTCACCTTTATTAGCAGCAGCCGGGATGAGGCACGTTGTTTTAGCTAGAGAGAGAGAGAGAGAGAGCGGGCGAGACACAATCTAAGAAAACTTTTTGCCGAAATACAGAAGCCTCAAACCTTGTGAGAAAAAATAAAACCGTGTTGTAACCCTGATCCGTGCTCTTGTGGCAATGTTTGGTGGTCTGAGGAACCCACTGGAGGGCAACCTCCACATAGTTGTTCCACACAAAGTAAGTTAGAATTTGTAAAATATTAATGCAGAAAGATAAGGAAAGAAAAAAACAAAACAAAAAAAACAAAAACAAAAACAAAAAAAAACAACAACAAAAAAAAAAAAAAATATATATATATATATATATACAATTGCCTTTATAATGTTGTTGGATTTTCTACAAAAATGCATTTCTTTAGTAGGAAACGGCCAGTTTGTGAGGTACTTTGGAATTTTTTTTTTATAGCTTTTCTTGACAATTAGATTTCCTTAGTGTGTCCTTACTGTATGACATCATTAGATTTATTTGTAATCATACAAATTGAATGCACTTATTAGGTAGAAAATGTTATATTTTGTGTTGCTATGTTAAAAAAAAGTGACTTTATAAAAATGAATGTTTCCTTATGACCTCCCTATAATTTAGTAAACATATTGTGGTTCACTTGATATTTTATACATATATATTTATAAAAATAACATACCTTTAATCTTGTTCTTTTTTGTACCAAAATAATGCACTTTTTGGGTTGCGGGTTGTATTTGAATTTTCTTCCTTTTTTTTTTTTTTTACAAATCAGATCCCCTCTTATGTAACTTATGATCTGCATTGAATTTTGTACAAAATTAATGCACTTTTTTTGGTAAGGAATTGCAACATTTTGAATTACTTTATTGGAAATAATTATATATCTATTGTCATGCCAATGACATGTCCTTTATTGTGACCTTATGATCTGATTATAATTTAGTATATGAAATATACAAAATTCAAGCAGGTTTCCAGTAGAAAAAAAGTCATATTTTAAAGAAATGTATTTTATGAAAGGTCTTTTATGCTATGTTATGAGCTCGATTTAAATCTTTATCTTAATCCGCAAATTTAATTAAAATGCATTAATTTGGGGTTATTTAAACAGGTTCCCAGCAGGTACACATACACATGTTTTGATTTTTTTTTTCTGCAACTTAATTCCCAATAAATAGTTTAGTATGTTTTTTTTTTACAAAATTAAAACTTTTTTGCAAAAGAAAAAAACAGTGGTTTAAAAATCGATTTTTCTTTTTAATATATATATTCTTTATAATTTTAGAAGAATTTAGTTCAATTTTTTTTTTTTTTTAATCAAAAATCCAAATAGCTTGGTTTTCCTAATTTTTTCAAATACAATTACAAAAATAAACGTTCCGCCGAAATGCAGCTGGGATAGGTTCCAGCACCCCTCACGACCGCAAGAGTTACGAGTGGTAGAAAACGTATGGAAATCTTTTGGGGCGGTGTGGCTCGGTTGGCAGAGCTGCCGTCTCAGCAACTTGAGGGTTCCAAGTTCCATCCCCGTTTCTGCCATCCAGTCACTACCCTTGTGTCCTTGGGCAAGACCATTTACCCACCTGCTCCCAGTGCCACCCACACAGGTTTAATTGTAGCTTAACGATGTAGATAATGAGTTTCACTATGTAAAGTGCTTTAAGTATCTAGAGAGAAGCGCTATACAAAATAATATTCACTTCACCTTTTTACATATCCTTATAACCTGCCTTTAATTTACAATTTCGTATGAAAATTATCCACTTTTTTTTGCCTTTTGAATTTCTATGTCAAAGACAGACATTTTAGTCAAATTTTGTATCTTGCAGAAAGGAAGATGCATTCAGAGGAATCTTGTGTGATTTTCTACAAAATCTATGCACTTTTAAGTAGAAAATGTACATACAGTGGGGCAAAAAAGTATTTAGTCAGCCACCGATTGTGCAAGTTCTCCCACTTAAAATGATGACAGAGGTCTGTAATTTTCATCATAGGTACACTTCAACTGTGAGAGACAGAATGGGGAAAAAAATCCAAGAATTCTCATTGTAGGAATTTTAAAGAATTTATTTGTAAATTATGGTGGAAAATAAGTATTTGGTCAACCATTCAAAGCTCTCACTGATGGAAGGAGGTTTTGGCTCAAAATCTCACGATGCATTCATTCTTTCCTTAACACGGATCAATCGTCCTGTCCCTTTAGCAGAAAAATAACCCCAAAGCATGATGTTTCCACCCCCATGCTTCACAGTAGGTATGGTGTTCTTGGGATGCAACTCAGTATTCTTCTTCCTCCAAACACGACGAGTTGAGTTTATACCAAAATGGATACATGGATGATACAGCAGAGGATTGGGAGAATGTCATGTGGTCAGATGAAACCAGAATAGAACTTTTTGGTATAAACTCAACTCGTCGTGTTTGGAGGAAGAAGAATACTGAGTTGCATCCCAAGAACACCACACCTACTGTGAAGCATGGGGGTGGAAACATCATGCTTTGGGGCTGTTTTTCTGTTAAGGGGACAGGACGATTGATCCGTGTTAAGGAAAGAATGAATGGGGCCATGTATCGTGAGATTTTGAGCCAAAACCTCCTTCCATCAGTGAGAGCTTTGAATGGTTGACTAAATACTTATTTCCCATCATAATTTACAAATGAATTATTTAAAATTCCTACAATGTGAATTCCTGGATTTTTTTTCACATTCTGTCTCTCACAGTTGAAGTGTACCTATGATGAAAATTACAGACCTCTGTCATCATTTTAAGTGGGAGAACTTACACAATCGCTGGCTGACTAAATACTTTTGTGCCCCACTGTATCTGCTGTTATTTATGACACACTAACAGATGTGTGGTTGATATTGTGTTTTGATATTTATTCTCGGGGGGTGCAAAGGGACCAGCAGACCCCTGGAGGCGTGTTTGTGATGTGAGTGTAAATCCCCTCAGGGTTTTTGGTTCTAACATCCAGCTGTGTTTCATTTAAATAGGAGCCCCCGCGTCCACGTGGGGGCCACACGAGCTGAACTGCTGAGACGACGCGGCGCAGGCTGGCGACAACGTGCACGCCTCAGAGGCTCTCGTTCGCATGGAAGAGGCGGTGGCTTGATGGACAACATTAAGAAAAATGTGGCGGCCATAGGGTGAGGAGTCAAAAACGACTAAAATCCAAACTACGTCACTAAAGTTGAACAACTAAATGGGTTTTACTTGTTTAGCGCGTTTCTACCTTCAAGGTACTCAAAACGCTTTGACACTATTTCCACATTCACCCATTCACAAACACTGATGGCGGGCATTACCATGCAAGGCACTAACCATGACAATGGGGTGATGTGTCTTGCTCAAGGACACAACAGACGTGACTCGGTTGGTAGAAGCTGAGGCTTGAACCAGAAAGCCTCAGGTTGCTGGCACGGCCACTCTCCCAACCGCGCCACGCCGTAATACAAATTCCATCCACCAGGGGTGGTAGAGCGCCATAAAAACATCAACGGCTTTGAATTGACCTTGATTTATTATTCCTGTTGTATTCTCATAAAACACATTCATGCAAATCATGTCCGACCTTCTTTGTGCATCAATCAATCAATCAATCAATGTTTATTTATATAGCCCCAAATCACAAATGTCTCAAAGGACTGCACAAATCATTACGACTACAACATCCTCAGAAGAACCCACAAAAGGGCAAGGAAAACTCACACCCAGTGGGCAGGGAGAATTCACATCCAGTGGGACGCCAGTGACAATGCTGACTATGAGAAACCTTGGAGAGGACCTCAGATGTGGGCAACCCCCCCCCCTCTAGGGGACCGAAAGCAATGGATGTCGAGCGGGTCTAACATGATACTGTGAAAGTTCAATCCATAGTGGCTCCAAGACAGCAGCGAGAGTCCCGTCCACAGGAAACCATCTCAAGTGGATCAGCAGCGTAGAGATGTCCCCAACCGATACAGGCGAGCGGTCCATCCTGGGTCCCGACGAGCGGTCCATCCTGGGTCTCGACTCTGGACAGCCAGAGTCCTTAAAAAAAGCTAAAACCAAAATCGATGCTGATATTCCATATGTATGCGTAGCTAGCATCACCTGTCACAGAGCGTAATTATGAGCCTTTCCTGTTTGACATGGTCAAACATGAATCAGGTGAGGTCATGTGACCGCCGCCCCGACTGTGACTGTAGATTGTCTGAGTATTGATTTGCCGAGTTATCTGATATGAAAATCTGCAGACGGTTGATTTAGCTTCAAGCTAATCGCTTTGTTCGCGTCCGTGCGTTTATTGCCTTCAACCGACGACGCCTTCGCGAGCACACGCTGGATGTTCAATCAATGTGCTGTCAAGGAGATTTGGAAAGAATGGGACCCCTAACCCGCCCTTCAAAACAATCAGACATATCTTTAGGTACCACACGTATTGATTTAGAAGTGACTTTGACCTCTGCAGCACAACGTCGTCTTTCATTGTTGGTTGTTTATTCCACCAATAAGACAGACAAATACTGCAGAGGAAAGGACTGACAATTTTTTTTTTTTTTTTTTAAAGAATAATGAAATAGACACAAACAAAAAAAACATGCAATAATAAGAAAACAGTACTTGTGGCTTTATAGTGGAAACAAAAATATATCTAAAATAAGATGTATAAAAAATGAATCTTTATTTAGTAGAAATAAATTTGAATTTTTTTTTTAAATTAAAACCCTGTAATTGAAATTGGAAAAATAATAGTCTCTTTAGTGGGAAAAAACGGTAATGATGCGAATAAAGCAGATTGGAAATGTTATTTTGACTAAGATTGAGTACAAACAATTTTTTAATAAAACAACTGAAAAAAATAGATTACTAAAATAATAGTTGTATTTTGTCTCTTAAGTGGAAATAAGACTCCCTTTTTAGACCAGTTGATCTGCCGTTTCTTTTCTTTTTCTTCTATGTCCCACTCTCCCTTGTGGAGGGGGTCCGGTCCGATCCGGTGGCCATGTACTGCTTGCCTGTGTATCGGCTGGGGACATCTCTGCGCTGCTGATCCGCCTCCGCTTGGGATGGTTTCCTGCTGGCTCCGCTGTGAACGGGACTCTCGCTGCTGTGTTGGATCCGCTTTGGACTGGACTCTCGCGACTGTGTTGGATCCATTATGGATTGAACTTTCACAGTATCATGTTAGACCCGCTCGACATCCATTGCTTTCCTCCTCTCCAAGGTTCTAATAGTCATCATTGTCACCGACGTCCCACTGGGTGTGAATTTTCCTTGCCCTTATGTGGGCCTACCGAGGATGTCGTAGTGGTTTGTGCAGCCCTTTGAGACACTAGTGATTTAGGGCTATATAAGTAAACATTGATTGATTGATTGATTGATTAAATATATATATATATTTTTAAAAACCACCAGGATCATAGTTTATTTACATTTTGATTCACATTTTGTTCCAGCAGCCCTGTTTTGTTTCTCCTTGGTTGCTATGGCTATTCATTGTTGTCACCTGCCTCTGATTAGTGTTCGGGACGCTCACCTGTTCCCGTGCACTAATCAGAGAGCTAGCTGGCTCAGTCTAGTGCCTTTGTTTGCCTGGTGCTAATGGCTGTGCTAATGGGGTGGCACAGCAGCGCTCAGCCAGGCTACCTCCTGCTCGACCACCACCACCACCTGTCCTTCGGTGTCCCAAACCGCAACCTCTAGCCAGACTACCACCGCCCGTTCTTCGGCAGGCCAAAACACAACCTCCAGCCACACCACCAGCACCCGCTTCAAGGCTGGTCCTCGTACCAGCGCCCGCTCCAAGACTGGTCCCCGTACCAGTACCCGCTCCAAGGTTGGTCCTCGTACCAGCACCCGCTCCAAGACTGGTCCCCGTACCAGCACCTCCTCCAAGGCTGGTCCCCATACCAACACACCCTCCAAGGCTTTTCCCCATACTAGCACCCGCTCCAAAGCTGGTTACCGTACCAGCATCTGTGCCAGCACCAAGGCTAGCTCCTGTACCTGCACCCCGGCTGCTTCTGGTTCCTGCACCACGGCTGCTTCAGGTCCATGCTCCACGGCTGCTCCCGGTCCCTGCTCCACGGCTGGTTCCCTTGCCTGCACCCGCTCCACAGCTGGTTCCCGTGCCTGCACCCGCTCCAAGGCTGGTCCCCATACCAACACCCCCTCCAAGGCTTGTCCCCGTACTAGCACCCGCTCCAAAGCTGGTTACCGTACCAGCATCTGTGCCAGCACCAAGGCTAGCTCCTGTACCTGCACCCCGGCTGCTTCTGGTTCCTGCACCACGGCTGCTTCAGGTCCATGCTCCACGGCTGCTCCCGGTCCCTGCTCCACAGCTGGTTCCCGTGCCTGCACCCGCTCCAAGGCTGGTCCCCATACCAACACCCCCTCCAAGGCTTGTCCCCGTACTAGCACCCGCTCCAAAGCTGGTTACCGTACCAGCATCTGTGCCAGCACCAAGGCTAGCTCCTGTGCCTGCACCCCGGCTGCTTCTGGTTCCTGCTCTATGGCTGCTCCAGGTCCATGCTCCACGGCTGCTCCCGGTCCCTGCTCCACGGCTGGTTCCCTTGCCTGCACCCGCTCCACAGCTGGTTCCCGTGCCTGCACCCGCTCCAAGGCGGGTTCCCGTACCAGCACCCAGGCTGGGTGCTTCTGGGCTGTCCCATGGCGTTGACCTCTTCTCCAGCGTCGTCGCCACCACGACAACCGGCGCCCGCAAGCGGCTCCCACAGTGGCCTATTCATGGACGCTTTTTGCGGCAAAAGCAGCGACGGCCAGGACTTAGACGCAGAACTCTCCGGCTGCTGAAGTTCTAGTGCCACTCGCGTCCGCCTCGCTTCCTGCAGTGGTGTTCCACTCGCCGCCGCCACCTGACTTGTCCCCGGTAGATTCGGTTACACTTGACCTGGCGACCCTCCGCCAAGTCCCCCCTCCGCCCTCCCATGACTTTGGACTTTTTTCTGGGTTTTTTTTTTGTTCTTAGGACAGCTGGAATCTGTCTCTTAGGAGGGACATACTGTTATGATCCGCTGCCTTGATCATAGTTTATTTTCGAGTTGATTCACTTGTTGTTTAAGTTTTGTTTCAGCACCCCAGTTTTGTGTCTTCTTGGTTGCTACAGTATGGCTATTCATTGTTGTCACCTGCCTCTGATTATTGTTCAGGACGCTCACCTGTTCTCGGGCACTAATCAGAGAGCTATTTAGTGCCGCCTTTCCCTGTCGCTCATTCTGGTGCTTTTCTTTGCTTTCATGCAGCTGTTACGTGTATCCCTTGTGTTTCCTGCGCTAAGTTCCGCCTTGGCTTTCCTTGTGAGCTACCCTGTTAGCTTCCCTTGTGGTAGGCACGCTTGTTTGGTTTGTTTCCTGTCTTTTTGTTTGATTTATATAAATATATATTTTTTTCTCACTCGCAAGCTGCTCCCTGTCGTTCCGCTGCATCGTGGAAGGACGACTTCAGGCATAGACCACGACACAAAAATCATCAAAACAAATGAGTAACTATGTACCTTTTTTATGTTGTCTTTTTAGTTGAAATAATAATAACACATTGGACATTCTGATTCTGTGAATCAGAATGTGCAATAATGTTATGTTACTCACTGTGCCTCGTATATATATTTTTTTATTTTAGCTCAGTACCGTGTGACTTGTTGAAGGGTGGACTAGCAAAGTACGATTTTCATTGTACGCAAAACTGTCTGTCTAACTGTGCATATGCTAATAAACAATCTCGAATCTTGAATAATAATAATAATAGGAGAAATAAAAAACACTAAAAATAACAATTTGGGAATTGAATTTGATTGGGATTAATTAACTAAACATAAATTAATTAGATAAATACCCAGTAAAGCAAAAACATTTATTTTTTACTTTTTAGTTTCTTCAGTGTAAACAGCAATGATAATACAAATAAAAACACACAGCCAAAGAAATAAATTGGACATGTTATTTTTTACTATTAAGTCAAAAAAAAAAAAAAAGACAAACTTTAATGATCCACATGGGAAATTGTTCCACACAGTAGCTCAGTTTCAAAAGATGGAAATTATAATACAAGTATTAAGTAGACTAAAAATGTCCCCATAGTAGCAATATAAAATATCCATCCATCCATTTTCTACTGCTTATTCCCTTTTGGGGTCGCGGGGGGCGCTGGCGCCTATCTCAGCTACAATCGGGCGGAAGGCGGGGTACACCCTGGACAAGTCGCCACCTCATCGCAGGGCCAACACAGATAGACAGACAACATTCACACTCACATTCACACACTAGGGCCAATTTAGTGTTGCCAATCAACCTATCCCCAGGTGCATGTCTTTGGAAGTGGGAGGAAGCCGGAGTACCCGGAGGGAACCCACGCATTCACGGGGAGAACATGCAAACTCCACACAGAAAGATCCCGAGCCTGGATTTGAGCCCAGGACTGCAGGACCTTCGTATTGTGAGGCAGACGCACTAACCCCTCTGCCACCGTGAAGCCCGCAATATAAAATACAATATATATATACACACACACACACACACACACACACACACACACACACACACATACATGCGGTTTAGCTCGGTTGGTAGGGCGGCCTTGCCAGCAACTTGAGGTTCGATCCCCGCTTCCGCCATCCTAGTCACTACCGTTGTGTCCTTGGGCAAGACACTTTACCCACCTAATCCCAGTGCCTCCCACACTGGTTTAAATGTAACATAGATATTGGGTTTCACTATGTAAAGCGCTTTGAGTCACTAGAGAAAAGCGCTATATAAATATAATTCACTTCACTACACTATGTAAAGCGCTTTTAGTCACTACAGAAGTAAAAAACACAGCCAAATAAATACATTGGATATGTCATTTTTTTACTATTAAGTCCAAAAAAAAAAAAGACTTAGACTTTGACAAACTATTGATCAACAAGGGAAATTGTTCCACACAGTAGCTCAGTTTCAAAAGATGGAAATGATAATGCAAGTATTAAGTGGACTAAAAATATCCCATAGTAGCAATATAAAATACAATATATATATATATATATATATATACATATATATATATATATATGTATATATATATATATCTATCTGTCTATCTGTGTTGGCCCTGCGATGAGGTGGCGACTTGTCCAGGGTGTACCCCGCCTTCCGCCCGATTGTAGCTGAGATAGGCGCCAGCGCCCCCCGCGACCCCGAAAGGGAATAAGCGGTAAAAAATGGATGGATGGATATATATATATATATATATATATATATATATATATATATATATATATATATATATATATATATATATATATATATATATATACACATACATACATACATACATACATACATACATACATACGGTATAGCTCGGTTGGTACAGCGGTCGTGCCAGCAACTTGAGGGTAGCAGGCTTGATCCCCGCTTCCGCCATCCTAGTCACTGCCGTTGTGTCCTTGGGCAAGACACTTTACCCACCTGCTCCCAGTGCCACCCACACTGGTTTAAATGTAAAAATTAGATATTGGGTTTCACTATGTAAAACGCTTTGAGTCACGAGAGAAAAAGCGCTATATAAATATAATTCAGTTCATATGTAATATTAACATATTATTTATAAAGTATAAAATATATATTGATATATTGTTATATAATATACACAATATATGACAAATCCCAATGAACATGCAAACAGCTGCAGCAAAAAAGAAAAAAGGGCAGTAGAAAGTAGAACTGATCAATTGACAATTGATCTAATAGCATAAAAAAACTAAATACTGAATAATATTTAATACACAATTTTTACATAAGTGGGTGAATTAAATACTTAATATCTCAAAAATAAGCAAAATACTAAAACAAATCTGTCACCGTCATTTGAAGAAAATAGTTTTACATATATTCTCCAAATAAAAACAACATGGATCATATTAGTATTATACTTATATATTTTTTTTCCCCATTGGATTGTGCAGGTGTGCCTAATAAAGTGGCCAGGGAGCCTGGCTGCAATGCTGTTCCGGCCTGAAGGTGGCGCTCGGATGCAGAAAGAAAAGGGAGCAGAAGCCGCAGCCTCCTTGCAAGAAACAGCAAGTAAAAGTTGAAAACACTTCAGACATGAATAATATTTCGCGTTCTTGGTGGCGATTCTGCTCATCTAAATCCTCATCATGAATAGTAATTACTCCACTTCAACTGGCGTTGAAAAGATGATCAAAAGCAACAAGGTGATAATAATAATAATAATGTCAAAATATCACATTATAACATCTTGCCATCCCCACGTAGTAATAATAATAATAATAATAATAATATTTGCTGTCGAGGAGTTGGAAGTTGCAGATAAGCCGCCTAAAAGTCGGAGATGCTGACACAGCAGTAATTGCAATATGACTTTATTCTTTTTGGCGTGAAGGACGAAAACAGCAAAAACTCCGTCCCCCCCCCCCCCCCCCTTCTTTCCCCCCCCTCCTCCCCACTCTGCAGCAGCCTCCCACGGAGCGCCACTTCAACAAGAGCCGCGCACTGAGTCGCATCCCAACTCTCTCTCTCTCTCCTCCAGCCAAGACGTGCTTCCTCGGCGGGACATGGCAGGTGCTGCCGCCGGCTCTGAGTGCGCGCTGAGCGGCGTGTGGCTGTGCGGCTGAGCGGTGAGGTGGAGGATGTTGCCGCGGCTCCTGGAAGTCCGCTCCTCCTCGTCCCAGTCTTCCCGCCTCCTGCGCGCGGATTTACGCCGGACTCGCTCCTCCAGGAGGATTTAAAAGGAGGATTTAAAGAAATAAATTGGGCATCTTTTTTTTTTTCTTTTTTGGTGGGGGAGACACGGACTCGCCTCCTCCATCCGCAGTGCGGCTGCATGCGAAGTGACACCTGCAGGTAAGACCTGTCTTGCGTGGGCTTATTATGGGATGGCGCCTTCTTGCACTTTTGCAGGCAGGATGCACCTGTTTCTTTGCTTTCTTGCTTTTTTTTTTCGCAGCAAGCTTTTGAAAGCATGTGCTGCATATTTTATGGGCGGACTTATTCAAGCGTGCGGCAGGAAGCTTTCCCTCCAACTAATGCTTCACACCAGCAGGCTTATATAGGAATTAATACATTTTGTATTTATTTTTTATATAAACACGCATGAAATGTTGCCTGGTAGCCGAGTAGAAGCTTTGAAAGTACTTCTATAAAGTCCACGTGTGGGGGTGTCCAAAATGCGGCTCCTTGTGTCGAAACACACATTGGGGCCCGAGCAAAATTGTTTTTGACTTGACCTCCCATTACAAACTATATATATATATATATATATATATATACATATATATATACACATACACGTTAGTTCAGGAAAGAACACAGAGGCTACATCATCCCGACAAGCCTGTTTCGCAGGTTGCACCGCTCGTCAGGGTATTATATAAAATTGTATAAAAAAATTACTTCAAAAATGAAAAATCATAAATTGTAAAACTTATAACACTTTATAAAGTCCCCTGACGAGCAGGGAAACCTGCGAAACAGGCTTGAAGGGATGATATAGCCTATGTGTTTTTCCTTACCTAACGTAACAGAAACCTTGATTATATACATATATATATATATATATATATATACATATATATATATACGTATATATATATATATGTATATACATATATATATATTTATGTGTATATGTATATTTATGTGTATATGTATATATGTATGTATATGTGTATATATGTATATTTATGTATATGTATGTATATGTATATACATGTATGTATATGTATGTATATATGTATGTAAATGTTTGTATGTATGTAAATGTATGTATGTATGTATATATATGATATGTATGTATGTATGTATATATATATATATATATATACACACACACACACATTTCTACCGCTTATTCCCTTTGGGGTTGTGGGGCGCTGGTGCCTATGTCAGCTACAATTGTGTATATATATATATATATATATATATATATATATATATATATATATATATATATATATATATATATATATATATATATAACTTGAATTGTTTTGAACTAAAAGAATTAAGGGGATCTATTGTTAGATCCACTATGGATTAGACTTTCACAATATCATGTTAGATCTGCTCGACATCCATTGCTTTCGGTCCCCTGGGGGGGGGGGGTTTGGGGGTTTGCCCACATATGCGGTCCTCTCCAAGGTTTCTCATAGTCATAATTGTCGACGTCCCACTGGGATGTTTGAGTTTTTCCTTGCCCTTATGTGGGCTCTACCGAGGATTACGTTGTGGTTTGTGCAGCCCTTTGAGACATTTGCGATTTAGTGCTATATAAATAAACATTGATTGATTGATTGATTGAAGGGGAAATAATTAGTTTTTAGTGCAAAATAACAAACAGAACATAATTGAAACATAAATCTGCATATCTTCCTGACCCAGTAAGATTGTTGATCCCTATAGCTGCACTCAATGAGCCACAATGACAACATTTGGAAAAATATCCCATATTTTTTTTTAATCAGTGATGGAGCAGGAATGGGCTAGGAATAAGTTTGCATGCAGGAAAATGGTAATTTAAGTATCCTGCCATTTATCAATAGAAATGTTTCCATGGGTTAGTCACACAGAATGCAGATAGAACATGTCGTAACCAGACTTTATTTTGATATTCATGCAGAAAAGTGTGATTTTGCCTCATCCTTCACTTTAAGCGTGAGTGAAGGGATGCGTGAAGACTGCACTAGGATGAAGTCAGAAAGAGAAAGAGATGATACAGTATTATCTGCTCACAGATGCTATACATGGGAGTTGTTTAAGAGAACGGCAGCTCGCCCTGCATAGTCCCACACAGGATGCTCACAGGAATGAGGCAAAAAAAAAAATACTATCTCACAGACTGGAGTGTTTCTTTGAACATGTTCTAATGCTGCTAGAAACTGAAGTGGAACTATCAACCAGCCGTGTTTCCTTCTCTGTTGTGTGCAATGACATGGGAATCTAATCTAATCTGATCTAATCTAATCAAAATGAGCCGTGGCTCATTCTGGAAAAAAAATAATTAAAAAAAGAAAAGTAACAACAACAACAACAAAAGGGCAAAAACAAAAGCATAATGTAAGAAGAAAACATTTGACTGTGGTTTATGGCCTAAAACACACTAAGAGTTGTATTTGAAAATAGTTCATATGACTGTTAAAATTATTTCAGTTAGCACACATATACATTTTTTTTTTTTGCCTTTAACACAATAATGATGCAGATGTATTCCTTTTGTACTAAAAGTGTGAGGTGTGTGTGTGTGTGTGTGTGTGTGTGTGTGTGTGTGTGTGTGTGTGTGTGTGTGTGTGTGTGTTCAAAGCGTGGCTGCAGGGGTTGTTACATATGTCGGGGAGCCCTGAAGGATTTGCTTTATCCACCCGACACAGTTCACTGTAAAGTGTGCGTGTGTGTGTTGTTTTGTGCGTCTGGGGGTGCACTCTCATTGTAGGAACACCCTTATTTATTCATCGGCAGTGCAGTAAAACGGGTGTTATTGCGCTCGGGTGTCACACTGGAAATAGTTTCTTCCATTGTTCCCATCTCCTCGTCCGACTTTTGGAAAATATCTCATCTTCTTAAACTCAACAACCTTGTTTGTTTATAGCTGCAGGCAGGCAGGCAGGGCAGTTGCTAGGAATTCTGGCCCCCCTGAAAGAATATTGGTGGGGGTCCCTCAACCCAATTCATTGCCTGTGTGTGTGTGTGTGTGTGTGTGTGTGTGTGTGTGTGTGTGTGTGTGTGTTGGCCCTTATCACTTTTCTACCCTATACAACAGCACTGGCTGTAGGTGTGCTTAATGAAGTGGTCACCAGTGTGTGTGTGTGTGTGTGTGTGTGTGTGTACTGGGGCAACTCACTTTGACATATGACCCCTCCCACCTCGATGTGTCAGCCAGCGTTGTGCTTACAAGAGAGCGTGGCCTTGTCAATTTTGTTGCTGCCTTTAATGCTTCAGCTCTCACATACACAATATGGACATACAGTGGGGCAAAAAAGTATTTAGTCAGCCACCGATTGTGCAAGTTCTCCCACTTAAAATGATGACAGAGGTCTGTAATTTTCATCATAGATACACTTCAACTGTGACAGACAGAATGTGACGAAAAAATTCCAGGAATTCACATTGTAGTAATTTTAAAGAATTTATTTGTAAATTATGGGGAAAATAGGTATTTGGTCAACCATTCAAAGCTCTCACTGATGGAAGGAAGTTATGGCTCAAAATCTCACGATACATGGCCCCATTCATTCTTTCCTTAACACGGATCAATCGTCCTGTCGCCTTAGCAGAAAAACAGCCCCAAAGCATGATGTTTCCACCCCCATGCTTCACAGTAGGTATGGTGTTCTTGGAAAGCAACTCAGTATTCTTCTTCCTCCAAACACGACGAGTTGAGTTTATACCAAAAAGTTCTATTTTGGTTTCATCTGACCACATGACATTCTCCCAATCATCTGCTGTATCATCCATGTATCCATTTTGGAGGCCATCCTGTGAGGATGATGATGATGATGATGATGATGAAACGGGTGTTGATGAAGATGCTGCGTGCTGCGCTTGGTAGCATTGGAGTTGAGCGTGACAAGCAGGAAATTAGTTTTGGTTTCATAAGATCGTGTCAGGGCAGCACCCCCTCCTCCAACACAATCATCCCTGAGGATTAAACCCCCCCAAGTCCCTGCTTTAGCATGCAAGTATGCATCATCATCATCATCATCATCGGGCTACACGAGCTGACGTCATGTTCGCAAAAAAAAGGTGCAGTTCACCCACGTCACCACTAGGTAACGTGACTGTAGCTGTTAGAGATGCGCGGTTTGCGGTCTCATTCGCGGAGTACGTGGATAAACCGCGGGTCTGGCAGGTGACATGACAAAAAAATTGATTTTAATTAGATTCGGGCGGGTGGCGGTTGAACCATCCGGAAATATGTGATATACATGGTTCTGAGATCGGTATCCTTTGCCATTCAAAAAGCCATTTTAGACCCGCGTCATAAAGCGAAGAAGACAATAGGAGTCTCTATTATTTTCTAGAATGAGTGCCGGCAGTCACCCAGATAATAAGTATTAGGGCGTGTTATGAAGTCATTGGCTTTGTCACCTTCTACAACATGTACGATCTGCTTGTCAGTCCAGCATCACGTTGTGTGTGGCTGCCGCAGCAACACGCACACGACTGCAAGGCATACTGGGTGACACAGAGAACACTAATGGTTGTGATATAAGCAATTTTAACAGTCTTAGTAATATGCGCCACGCTGTGAAGCCACACAATACAAGATTGACAAACACATTTCGGGAGAACATGCTCACAGTAACACAACATAAATGCAACACAACAAATACCCAGAATCCTTTGTATCCGTGACACAGCCAGACTATTTTGTACACCCCGCTAGCAGCTACCCCCCCCCCCCCCCCCCCCCCCCGTGCGTCGGTAAGGTGGGGGTTGGGGGCGCGGGGGTGTAAAATATATTCAGGTTGTATCACGGATACAAAGGATTCTGGGTATTTGTTGTGTTGCGTTTATGTTGTGTTACTGTGAGGATGTTCTCCCGAAATGTGTTTGTCAATCTTGTTTGGTGTGGCTTCACAGCGTGGCGCATATTAGTAAGTGTTAAAGTTGTTTATATCACAACCATCAGTGTACTCTGTATCACCCAGTATGCCTTTCAATATTGTAAGTGTGATTGCGCAAGCTGCACACATGTTGCCGGACTAACAATCGGTTCGTACATGTTGTTGAAGGTGTATATCTATCCATCTATCTATCTATCTATCTATCTATCTATCTATCTATCTATCTATCTATCTATCTATCTATCTATCTATCTATCTATCTATCTATCTATCTATCTATCTATGTGTGTGTGTGTGTGAAAAATCACAAGACTACTTCATCTTTACAGAACTGTTTCATGAGGGGTTCCCCCAATCATCAGGAGATGATTGGGGGAACCCCTCATGAAACAGTTCTGTAGAGATGAAGTAGTCTTGTGATTTTTTCCCACACATACATATTGCGCCCTACCACGGTATCGAGCACTATTCTCTGGATAATCCAATTAAGACACACACACACACACATATATATATATATATATATATATATATATATATATATATATATATATATATATATATATATATATGCATTTGTCATTGCAGCCAAAAGGCAGTGTGGGGATAAGGAGGAGGGGGTAAGACGGGGTCCTCCCCTCTTAAGTACCTCCACCCCCCGTAACCCCTAAGATATATCATATTGTAGCGCGATTTTAGATGAGCGATTTACTGAGGCTTACGCTGGTATTTGCATGTTGCTGTGATTTGCATTTTCGTCACTATTTTGTCTGTTGATGGGATTTGGACACACACGCGCACATTTTTAAATATATGAGTGTTTGTGTGTGTGTGTGTGTGTGTGAGTGTGTGAGCGCGAGCTCAGGCCAGCCTCCAATTCTCCCTGCCAAGTGCAGTCAGAGAAGTTTGTTGCTTTCCTGCAATGTTTTCATTCTGGCTGATCTGTGTTCTGTGTACAATGGGATGGCTGTGATGAGAATGAGTGTACATGCAGTGACTCACACCTAATGCTCACATGTCAATGATATACGTGTCATCCCTTTGTTTGCACCGAGCATCATTTCAAAAAGCAGCTCGCGTTCCCTGTCGTCTCGTCTACGCGGTGACACACAGCATTCTCTGCGTCTCCATGGCGACGGTTTACTCCTTCACGGAAATTGTCCTCCGTTGCCACGGACGTTGGCAGTAAAAGTCGAATGATGATGTTTGATGGCAGGGACTGGAAAATGCACCAATAGGAGACAAGGTTTGACTGTAAAGGAAAATAAAACAAAAAAAACAGGAATGTAGATTTTACAGTGAAAAACCGGCAGCTCAGTTACTGGAATTTAATCGTAAAATTTACTGAGGTTTCAACGCAAAATTAATGTAAATTTAAAATTGTTACCACTGTGTATTTTTGGAAAAATCCTGGTTACTGAGCTGTCAGTTTTTAACCGACTTGTTTTTATTGCACTGAAAAAAAAAAAAAAAAAAGTTGATTTTACAATGCGGACACGTTTGTTATTGGAAACTTTCTAACACGCTTCTGCTTTAGAGACTTTGTAGTGCAACTATAATTGTTTGATGCTTGTATATATTTACAAATGTGCTGTTTTAGAGTGCAATATTGTTCTATAAAGGACACCTAGCTTGTGTGCTTAGCTGTTGTGTAGCTGTCAGCTCCTCGGAGCCTGCAGCCTGTCATGTTTACCTTTTGTAAACGGCTTGACTAAAATAGAAGAAAACCGCAACTTTGTGTGCTTATTGAAGGACATTTAGATGTTAGATGTTTGCACAAGAAAACACGCTGCAGGACTGCTTGTATCGCACATTATATCACAGGTTTTACATGCAAACACATTTAAAGGCCTACTGAAATGAGATTTTCTTATTTAAAAGGGGATAGCAGGTCCATTCTATGTGTCATACTTGATCATTTTGCGATATTGCCATATTTTTACTGAAAGGATTTAGTAGAGAACATCGACGATAAAGTTCGCAACTTTTGGTCGCTAATAAAAAGCCTTGCCTGTACCGGAAGTAGCAGACGATGGCTATGATTGTTTACAGCAGCAGCTCATGTTTGGAGGAAGAAGAATACTGAGTTGCATCCCAACAACACCATACCTACTGTGAAGCATGGGGGTGGAAACATCATGCTTTGGGGCTGATTTTCTGCTAAGGGGACAGGACGATTGATCCGTGTTAAGGAAAGAATGAATGGGGCCATGTATCGTGGGATTTTGAGCCAAAACCTCCTTCCATCAGTGAGAGCTTTGAATGGTTGACCAAATACTTATTTTCCACCATAATTTACAAACAAATTCTTTAAAATTCCTACAACGTGAATTTCAAATTCTGTCTCTCACAGTTGAAGTGTACCTATGATGAAAATTACAGACCTCTGTCATCATTTTAAGTGGGAGAACTTGCACAATCGGTGGCTGACTAAATACTTTTTTGCCCCACTGTGTGTGTGTGTATATATATATATATATATATATATATATATATATATATATATATATAAGCCTATACATATTACATACATATTATTATAATAATACAATGGATTTATAATTGTTTTTTCTTCTTATCAATCAGAAATATCAAGCAGCTAAAATGCGCCACTCATGCATACATGTGCAGTGAGTGTTTTGCATTTTTCCCATCATCCGTTGTAATGAATTTTAATGAGTGTCATTTTGATTTTTTTTTTGTGTGTTGATTATACTTTTTTAACATAATATCCACAAAGTTTAATGAGCCGGTTGTGTTATTTGTGATGGTTTGCGTAATTTTTTGTATAGGTTGATTTTTTTTCTCTGCATCGTGACTAGGGAAGGTTGTTTGGATTGGGTGATATAATTTAATACTCTACTTAATTACCCTGAAAACACCAAAAATATGGTGATATAATGGCTATAGTCACATATGATATGGCTGCACCGCTCCCGTTCAAATTTTTATTGAACTCGGCATTTGGCCCGCGGGCCGTTGTTTGGACACCCCGGGTTTAAACCATAATGATGCAGTACTGCCTGCAGCCACCGTGGTCTTAAGTGAGACGGCTGAACCACGCACCTAAAGTAAATACCATAAATGATAACTATCATGTATTTACTTCTTTTTCTTGTACTTTGGGGACATGAAAGGATGATAAGCTATAAAAGTTTATTAACAAGTTCCTTACAAGTACTTAAAGCCATTCCAGACTCCCTTGGCAAAATGTGTGATTTTACTGCACTGCTGTTTATCAACAATACATTGAGGTTTTGTGTACAGTGAGTGATTAGTATAAGTTGTGCTGTTTTCTCCCACAAGTTCTGAATGAAGTTTAGTCCCTTTTTCCTCCTCCTTTTCTGCCTTTGTGTCCATCTGTTTTTCATTGTCGTTTGGCTAGTTCATCCAGAGGAGCAGTACTTGTGTCGTTCCGGCCGGGCCCCAACAGCCAATCTGGCAGGCGTACAGTTACAAACTACAAACTGTGTGTGTGTGTGTGTGTGTGTGTGTTGGTAAGACCTCCATGTCTTTAGGCAAAGCAATGAGGTACAACTGGTGGAAAATCAGGGCATACAAAAAAAATGTCCGTGACTGAGGGAGTAGAGTTGGAGGCTAGAGGATAAGAATTTGCGTGCTCTCACTTGTAGCTGTGAAGGACGGCTGGCTGGGAAAGAGCTTGTCTGATGCGTTCAAGCCAGAGGCTTTGACGGCCGCGCTTGCACACGCGCAGCGACGACTTCTGAAGGCACACAAACAAGCCAGCAAAAAGGGGTCCCAAATGAGGTGAAAAACTGAGTTTAAACTGACTTTAAACACGTCACACAGGTCAGGAACAGGCAACGATTTATAAAGGAAACGCTCTTTCTTGTAAAACGTCTCACTAAACAGGCTGTAACATCATTTGGTAATAAGATACAATGTACAGTACAGTACAGTACAGTAGCATTGAAGACGTGACTTGCTGAAACATGAACAAAAAACTTGTTTGCATCGCCCACAAGTTCTTGTTTTAACCTTTTAAAACAACACTCGATCCTACAAAGTTATTGAATTACAGCAGGGGTGTCAAACTCAAATACAGAGTGGGCCAAAATTCTAAACTGAACAAAGCCGCGGGCCAAAGTTGAACAACTTTAATAGGGACCCAAACAAGTTTTGCATTGAATATTGAACAAGCAAGGCTCATATAACTTTATAGTGACATGCAAAATCGAGTTTTGTTGGTAGCGGGGGTGTATAATGTAGCGTCCCGGAAGAGTTAGTGCTGCAAAGGGTTCTGGGTATTTTTTCTGTTGTGTTACGGTGCGGATGTTCTCCCGAAATGTGTTTGTCATTCTTGTTTGGTGTGGGTTCACCGTGTTAAAGTTGTTTATACGGCCACCCTCAGTGTGACCTGTATGGCTGTTGACCAAGTATGCGTTGCATTCACTGGTGTGTGTGTAGAAGCCGCATATATTACGTAACTGGGCCGGCACGCTGTTTGTATGGAGGAAAAGCGGACGTGAAGACAGGTTGTAAAGGACGCTAAAAGCAGTACCTTTAAGGCACGCCCCCAATATTGTTGTCCGGGTGGAAGTTCGGGAGAATGGTTGCCCCGGGAGATTTTCGGGGGGGGGCACTAAAATTCGGGATTCTCCTGGAAAAATGGTGAAGGTTGGCAAGTACAGGTATGAGAATTATAGTTGAACGCGGTGATACAGCGGCACCGCCACTGTATAATACCGGCGGGCCAGCTCTAATGTCAATTTATTATTGCCTCAAGGGCCAAATGAAATTACACGGCGGGCCAATTTTGGCCCGCGGGCCAGAGTTTGACACCCATGAATTACAGGATAAAACTTTGACACTGTAAAAAAAAAAAAAGTCTGTAAATGTGATGGGAGAAAAAAAAACTAGCAGTTCAGTCGCCAGAATTTTACTGTAGAAATAATAGTGGTACCAATTTGCAGTTGACAGTAATTTGGTGTAAATCCACTGGAAATTTCTGGCATTTTTTAAAATGTCAAATATACCACTTTTTTTTACAGTGTAAAATCACTCAATCAATCAATCAATCAAAATTTACCTTTATAGCCCTTAATCACTGGTGTCCCAAAGGGCTGCACAAGCCACAACGAAATCCTCGGCTCAGATCCCACCACCAGGGCAAGGAAAACTCAACCCAGTGGGATACAATGAGAAACCTTGGAAGGGACTGCAGATGTGGGGCCCCCCCCCCCCTGGGTGCAATGGATGCCGAGTGAATACGGTTAAATAACGTGAAAGTCCAGTGTATATTGGGGCCAGCAGAATGCAGACAAGTCAGCAGCACAAAGACATCACCAACTGATGCAAAGTGGAGTGCTCCAGCTAGAGGTTCATCTGTGGTCACCTGATAACCTCTCCACGCAGGAGAGGGGGGACCAGAGCAAAAAAGAGAGACAACAGATCAACTGGTCTAAAAAGTGGTTTATTTAAAGCAGGGGTCTCAAACTCAATTTACCTGGGGGCCACAGGATGCAAAAACTGGGTGAGGCTGGGGCCCAAGGAAAGATTTCTTAAAAAATTTAACATGCACTTTTTAATGAATTCACCTTCTTTGAATGGCTTTAACGCCCTAGCAACATACTTGCCAAATCTCACGATCTTTCCGGGAAACACCGGAATATCAGTGTCCCTCCCGACAATCTCCCGGAGCAATTATTTTCCCGGTTTTCACAAGGACAACAATGTTAAGGGCGTACCGTGATGGCACTGCATTTAGCGTCCTCTACAACCTGCCGTCTCGTCAATAGGGGGCGGGGTTGGGCGCGGTGGGAGTGTATATTGTAGCATGGAAGAGTTAGGGGTGCATGGGATTGTGGGTATTTGTTTTGTTGTGTTTATATTGTGTTACGGTGCGGATGTTCTCTCAGAATTTGTTAGTCATTTTTGTTTGGTGTGGGTTCACAGTGT
Organism: Nerophis ophidion; assembly: GCF_033978795.1. Classification (NCBI taxonomy): domain Eukaryota; kingdom Metazoa; phylum Chordata; class Actinopteri; order Syngnathiformes; family Syngnathidae; genus Nerophis; species Nerophis ophidion. Next base: position 9,425,530 of record NC_084620.1, read on the forward strand.
GGCACATATTTGTAACAGTGTTAAAGTTGTTTATACGGCCACCCTCAGTGTGACCTGTATGGCTGTTGATCAACTATGTCTTGCAGTCGCTTAAGTCGTTTTACAGAAGCGGAATACAACATGTGACTGGGCTGGCACGCTGTTTGTACCGGTATTAGAGGACGCTAAAGGCAGTGCCTCCACGGCGCCACCTTAATACTATTGTATGGGTGAAATTGGGGAGAATGACAACCCCTGGAGGGGCACTGAAAATTGGGAGTCTCCCGGAAAAAATGAGGGTATACAAGTATGACGCTGTGAAGTCATATAAAACTCGCGGGCCGCACCAACATAAAATTTTCATACTAAGGTGCGGGCCGCACGTTTGAGACCCTTGATTTAAAGGCTAGAGTATACAAAATAGTTTTAAGATGAGACTTAAATGTTTCTACTGAGGTAGCATCCTCGACTGTTACCGGGAGGGCATTCCAGAGTACTGGAGCCCCTATAAAAAACGCTCTAAAGCCCGCAGACTTGTTTTGGGCTCTAGGAATCACTAATAAGCCAGAGCGCAGATTTCGGGCCGGGACATACGGTACAATACAATCAGCAAGATAGGATGGAGCTAGACCGTGTAGTATTTTGTACGTAAGTAGTAAAACCTTAAAGTCACATCTTAAGTGCACAGGAAGCCAGTGCAGGTGAGCCAGTACAGGTGTAATATGATCAAACTTTCTTCTTCTTGTCAAAAGTCTAGCAGCTGCATTTTGTACCAACTGTAATCGTTTAATGCTCGACATAGGGAGACCCGAAAATAATACGTTACAGTAATCAAGACGAGACGTAAGGAACGCATGGATAATGATCTTAGGACACATTTGAGCGATATTGCGGAGATAAAATAAGGCTGTTTTAGTAACACTCTTGATTTGTAACTTTAATGAAAGAGTTGGGTTTGAAAATGATACCCAGATTCTTTACTGAGTCACTTTGTGTAATTGTTTGGTTGTCAAATGTTAAGGTGGTATTGTTAAATAGGTGTCTGTGTCTAGCAGAACCGATAATCAGCATTTAAGTTTTCTTAGCGTTAAGTTGTTGGACAGCCATTGTTTAATTCCACTAAGACATGCCTACAGCTGACTACAATCCGGCGTGTTGGTCAGCTTCAGAGGCATGTAGAATTTGGTGTCATCAGCACAACAGTGAAAGCTAACATTTGAGTATGATGTCACCTAGCGGCAGCATGTAGATGCTGAAGAGTGCAGGGCCAAGAACCGAACCATTTGGAACTCCGCATATTAACTTAAAATACTCTGAGGTCACATTGTTATGGGAAATGCACGAGTTAAACCAAAAAAAGGCAAAGTCTGACATGCCAATACTGTTTGATACATTCTAATAAAATATTATGATCGACGGTGGGTTCCCTCCGGGTACTCCGGCTTCCTCCCACTTCCAAAGACATGCACCTGGGGATAGGTTGCTTGGCAACATTAAAATTGGCCCTAGTGTGTGAATGTGAGTGTGAATGTTGTCCGTCTATCTGTGTTGGCCCTGCGATGAGGTGGCGACTTGTCCAGGGTGTAAACCGCCTTCAGCATCCATCGTTAGCAATAGATCATCCGTCATTTTTGCGATGGCTGTCTCCGTAAGGTGATTTGCCCTGAAACCGGACTGAAAGGGTTCACAAATCTTTTTAGGTGCTAAGTATTCATTTAGCTGCTGTGTAACAAATTTTTCGACGATTTTCGAGATAAAGGGAAGGTGGGACACCGGCCGGTAGTTTACCATGAGGTCAGATTGAGGTTTGGTCTTTTGAGTAAAGGATGAATAACAGCTTTGTTGAATGCTAGGGGAACAGTACCAGAGGAAAGTTTTACGTTAATAATATTTAGCACTGATGGTCCCAATTTTACAAACAGCCCCTTGATAAGTTTCTCATATTATATAATATATCTTTTTTTCAATTACTTTCTTAAATCAATACTATATATACATACACACACACACATACACATAATTATAGCAAAATGCTTGTATTTAGAAATATCTGTTTTTTAAATATTTATTTATCTTTTACTGTAAATATTATTTAAGTTATTATCATGTGGTTCTACTGCCTATTTTACATTGCAACACATTGAAGTATGTATGTAATACAACAAATGATTAATTGTTCTATTGCAATTTTAATATCATTAACAAAAATAATATGAATAATACTTCATTTATATAGTTAATTATCAGGTTGAGTACACTATGAGACTTTTTGTGGCTTTAAAGTGTTTGTAATATTATTATAAACATATCAATATTATTATTTTTAATATGTATAAATGTGTTGATTGATTTGTTTTAGTTTATTTCCGACATGCAAACAATTGAACATGTGTGTCCAAAAAATGAAGTAGAAAGAAACAGTACCCTACCCCAAAAGCACACGTAAAAACGCTAGAACTGTTCTAATATTCTTGAATTATGCATGTCTACGGCCTACATTTTACATTCTATTATAATAATCTTAAAAAAAAATGTGTGGCTTAAAATAGTAATATTTATACTTTAATCGTTATAGTTGACTTATTTAGCCGTTTATCTTAAGTTTCTAAAAGGGCTGCACAAACCACAACAAAAATAAAAATATTTTCTAAATATTACAATGTATATAACTACAACTTAATTATTTACATGTATGTATGTATGTATGTATGTATGTATGTATGTATGTATGTATGTATGCATGCATATATGTATGTATGCATGCATGCATGTATGTATGTATGTATGTATGTATGTGTGTGTGTATGTATGTATGTATGGATGTATGTATGTATGTATGTATGCATGCATGTATGTATGTATGCATGCATGCATGTATGTATGTATGCATGCATGCATGCATGTATGTATGTATGTATGTATGTATGTATGCATGCATGCATGCATGCATGTATGTATGCATGCATGCATGCATGCATGCATGTATGTATGCATGCATGCATGCATGTATGTATGTATGTATGTATGCGTGTGTGTATGTATGTATGTATGTATGTATGTATGCATGCATGCATGTATGTATGTATGCATGCATGCATGCATGTATGTATGTATGTGTGTGTGTGTGTATGTATGTATGTATGTATGTATCATTCATTAAGATTTGGTTGTACTGTCTCATATTGTAGTGACGACTGCAATAATGTCATTTGGTGTACATACTGAATAAAATATCACGTACAATGCAAACGTGTCAAAAGTGATCATTTGAGGTCTTTCCAGTGCATCCTCGTCATACAGTACAGTAGTTGCAATGAGTCGATTTATAAATCATTTATGATGTGGGATGTCTCAGACAGAAACGCAGTAAGATCTGTTGTTATAGCAACAATGTGAGAGGAGGACTAAAGTAAGAAAAACAATTTATCTGACCTCCTCCGTCCAGCTGTGCAATCTTTAAGAGCCTTCTTAATAATCTGGATTATGAAGTAATCCACACTTTATTTCGTCCAGCAATCAAGCAACGCACAGATGTGTGACACGACAATAAGACCCTAATAAATGAACACAATAACGAATGTGTCCATGTATGGCTTCTTCTAAACAACTACTAAAAACAACACTATTTGTGTACCTCAACTACCTAACATACAATAATACTATATGAATCAAGCATGAATTCACACATGCAACATGTACGATCAATCAGCACCATAAAGCTTTGTAAATGATCCAAACGTTTTCAGCTAAGCGTTTAATCTCAGAGGTCACGTCTGCTGGGCGCCGCTCAGAAACAAATATTGGGAGTCAGGGCGGTTAGGTGATGGATTTAGAGGAAGACATTATTTCTAACTTTTCGTTTTCATAAGATGCTCTTATGGTTCGACAGAATGCTGAGTCTGGATGGCATCGGCTAACTTTGATACAATGCTTGTAGAAAATGGTACTTTTGAAAAAATGGCGATGGTGCTTAAACTGTGCCTGAACCGGTACTTAAAAAAATAGAAAACGTGCCCATTTTTGTCCCAAAAATATATTTATATATTTTGCTTAATTCAAATTGAACATACCAGTCATGTAAATACCGCTCACTGGGCCTCGTCGCCCCCGCCGATTGTTCTGGGGAAGAGCCGCCGCAGCTGCCGTTGTTGTTGACGGTCGATAGTGGTGCCTTTTTTTTTTACAATACTTAGAACAACAGTACTTTATAATATAACTGAAATTATTACTAAGTAACTGTTATAATAATTTCAGAAATTAAAAAAAACATAAAGAATGTGCAAAAAAACACCCCGTCTTGCCTGTGTTGATGTTGATGGTCAAAATTCCGAGGGTTCATGAATGCAACATAACTCACAGTAACTTTCTTTGGTGCATAAACAGAAAGTAATGTGATGTGTTATTGTTGTGGTTTCTGGCTGGCATTGTTATTAAGTCTGCTCTGTGTGTGCTTCTATCATTAACACTACATTACTTACAAAGTGTTACTTGTACAATATCACTACTACTACATTACTTATGATGTATTACTTGTACAATATCACTACTACTACATTACTTATGATTTATTACTTGTACAATATCATTACTACTATATTAGTTACAATATATTACTTGTACAATATCACTACTAGTACATTACTTATGATTTATTATTGTACAATATCTCGACTACTACATTACTTATGATTTATTACTTGTACAATATCACTACTACTATATTACTTACAATATATTACTTGTACAATATCACGACTACTACATAACTTATGATTTATTACTTGTACAATATCACTACTACTACATTACTTATGATTTATTACTTGTACAATATCACTACTACTACCTTACTTATGATTTATTACTTGTACAATATCACTACTACTACGTTACTTATGATTTATTACTCGTACAATATCACTACTACTACGTTACTTATGATTTATTACTTGCACAATATCATTACTACTATATTAGTTACAATATATTACTTGTACAATATCTCGACTACTACATTACTTATGATTTATTACTTGTACAATATCACTACTACTATATTACTTACAATATATTACTTGTACAATATCACTACTACTACGTTACTTATGATTTATTATTGTACAATATCTCGACTGCTACATTACTTATGATTTATTACTTGTACAATATCACTACTACTATATTACTTACAATATATTACTTGTACAATATCACGACTACTACGTTACTTATGATTTATTACTTGTACAATATCACTACTATTACATTACTTATAATTTATTATTTGTACAATATCATTACTACTATATTACTTACAATATATTACTTGTACAATATCACTACTACTACATTACTTATGATTTATTACTTGTACAATATCACTACTAGTACATTACTTATGATTTATTATTTGTACAATATCATTACGACTATATTAGTTACAATATATTACTTTTACAATATCACTACTACTACATTACTTATGATTTATTACTTGTACAATATCACTACTACTACATTACTTATGATTTATTACTTTTACAATATCACTACTACTACATTACTTATGATTTATTACTTGTACAATATCACTACTACTACGTTACTTATGATTTATTACTTGTACAATATCACTACTACTACATTACTTATGATGTATTACTTGTACAATATCCCTACTACTACGTTACTTATGATTTATTATTGTACAATATCACTACTACTACATTATTTATGATTTATTACTTGTACAATATCACTACTACTACATAACTTATGATTTATTACTTTTACAATATCACTACTACTACATTACTTATGATTTATTACTTGTACAATATCACTACTACTACATTACTTATGATGTATTACTTGTACAATATCACTACTACTACATTACTTATGATTTATTACTTGTACAATATCACTACTACTACGTTACTTATGATTTATTATTGTACAATATCTCGACTACTACATTACTTATGATTCATTACTTGTACAATATCCCTACTACTACGTTACTTATGATTTATTATTGTACAATATCTCGACTACTACATTACTTATGATTCATTACTTGTACAATATCACTACTACTACATTACTTATGATGTATTACTTGTACAATATCACGACTACTACGTTGCTTATGATTTATTACTTGTACAATATCACTACTACTACATTACTTATGATTTATTATTGTACAATATCTCGACTACTACATTACTTATGATTTATTACTTGTACAATATCACGACTACTACGTTACTTATGATTTATTACTTGTACAATATCACTACTACTACGTTACTTATGATTTATTACTTGTACAATATCACGACTACTACGTTACTTATGATTTATTACTTGTACAATATCACTACTACTACGTTACTTATGATTTATTACTTGTACAATATCACGACTACTACGTTGCTTATGATTTATTACTTGTACAATATCACTACTACTACATTACTTATGATTTATTATTGTACAATATCTCGACTACTACATTACTTATGATTTATTACTTGTACAATATCACGACTACTACGTTACTTATGATTTATTACTTGTACAATATCACTACTACTACGTTACTTATGATTTATTACTTGTACAATATCCCTACTACTACGTTACTTATGATTTATTATTGTACAATATCTCGACTACTACATTACTTATGATTTATTACTTGTACAATATCACGACTACTACGTTACTTATGATTTATTACTTGTACAATATCACTACTACTACGTTACATATGATTTATTACTTGTACAATATCACTACTACTATATTACTTACAATATATTACTTGTACAATATCACTACTAGTACATTACTTATGATTTATTATTTGTACAATATCACTACTACTATATTACTTACAATATATTACTTGTACAATATCACTACGACTACATTACTTACAATATATTACTGAAATATGTGTTACAGAAAAGAGCAGTGCGGATCATTCCCAATGTTGGTTTTTCAGATCATACTCATAATCTGTTTATGCAATCAAAGTTGCTCAAATTTGATGATCTTGTTAAATATAGTACATCATTAATCTTATATAGAACCTTTAACAAATTATTGCCGCATAATCCACATTGTTTTTATAACACGAGTGCGGGCTCATAACTTGAGAGGCTTTGGATATTTCTCATTGCCGAGAGCTCAAACCACTCGTCAACGTTTTTGTGTGTCTGTATGCAGAATAAAACTCTGGAACAAACTGGATTTACAACACAAGCAATGCCAAACTAGCAATCGATTTTAAACAGTTATACAAACATCAGGTCTGGTTCAAATATAGAGATGAGGGTCTTTAATTTGACCTGCTGTTGTACTCTGTCTCGTAGTGTTGACATGTGCTCAATGTTTTCTTACCATTGTTGCTATGTTGTCTATTACCATTGTTGGTATGTTCATTCTTCTTACATTGTTGCAACGAATTATTGTTACAATGTACTAATTATGTGTTGCTTGTGGTAATGCCGCCACGTTACAACATGTATATTATCATCCCTCAACAAAGTAACAGTTAATATCAATGTATTAATCACTGAATGAAGAACTGGGGGTGGGATTAAATACATTATCTTTATTCTACTCCCTTTCAGGCAAAACTGGACCATCATGTTTACAAACTGTATATTCCCTTTTGCATCATATTCATTTATGTTATGAATTATGTGTATAATATCCGCCGCTGGCTCCTCTTCTTGTTAGAAGATAGGGGTCCATGGTCCCTAAGAATGACATGCTCTGTAGTGACTATACAAGCCAATAAGAGCTTTGAAATTTCTGCCGCATATAGAACAGATCAGACCAGGTGGTGAAATACATTTTGGCATGACTCTCCTCTTTTCTCCAAGTATCATATTGTATCAATCAATCAATGTTTATTTATATAGCCCCAAATCACAAATGTCTCAAAGGACTGCACAAATCATTACGACTACAACATCCTCGGAAGAACCCACAAAAGGGCAAGGAAAACTCACACCCAGTGGGCAGGGAGAATTCACATCCAGTGGGACGCCAGTGACAATGCTGACTATGAGAAACCTTGGAGAGCACCTCAGATGTGGGCAACCCCCCCCCTCTAGGGGACCGAAAGCAATGGATGTTGAGCGGGTCCAACATGATACTGTGAAAGTTCAATCCATAGTGGCTCCAAGACAGCAGCGAGAGTCCCGTCCACAGGAAACCATCTCAAGCGGATCAGCAGCGTAGAGATGTCCCCAACCGATACAGGCGAGCGGTCCATCCTGGGTCCCGACGAGCGGTCCATCCTGGGTCTCGACTCTGGACAGCCAGTACTTCATCCATGGTCATCGGACCGGACCCCCTCCACAAGGGAGGGGGGGACATAGGAGAAAGAAAAGAAGCGGCAGATCAACTGGTCTAAAAAGGAGGTCTATTTAAAGGCTAGAGTATACAGATGAGTTTTAAGGTGAGACTTAAATGCTTCTACTGAGGTAGCATCTCGAACTGTTACCGGGAGGGCATTCCAGAGTACTGGAGCCCGAACGGAAAACGCTCTATAGCCCGCAGACTTTTTTTGAGCTCTAGGAATCACTAATAAGCCGGAGTCTTTTGAACGCAGATTTCTTGCCGGGACATACGGTACAATACAATCGGCAAGATAGGCTGGAGCTAGACCGTGTAGTATTTTATACGTAAGTAGTAAAACCTTAAAGTCACATCTTAAGTGCACAGGAAGCCAGTGCAGGTGAGCCAGTACAGGCGTAATATGATCAAACTTTCTTGTTCTTGTCAAAAGTCTAGCAGCCGCATTTTGTACCAGCTGTAATCTTTTAATGCTAGACATGGGGAGACCCGAAAATAATACGTTACAGTAATCGAGACAAGACGTAACAAACGCATGGATAATGATCTCGGCGTCTTTAGTGGACAAAATGGAGCGAATTTTAGCGATATTACGGAGATGAAAGAAGGCCGTTTTAGTAACGCTTTTAATGTGTGACTCAAAGGAGAGAGTTGGGTCGAAGATAATACCCAGATTTTTTACAGAGTCACCTTGTTTTATTATTTGGTTGTCAAATGTTAAAGTTGTATTATTAAATAGAGGTCGGTGTCTAGCAGGACCGATAATCAGCATTTCCGTTTTTTTGGCATTAAGTTGCAAAAAGTTAGCGGACATCCATTGTTTAATTTCATTAAGACACGCCTCCAACTGACTACAGTCCGGCGTGTTGGTCAGCTTTAGGGGCATGTAGAGTTGGGTGTCATCAGCATAACAGTGAAAGCTAATACCGTATTTGCGTATGACGTCACCCAGCGGCAGCATGTAGATGCTGAAGAGTACAGGGCCAGGGACCGAACCCTGGGGAACTCCACACGTTACCTTAACATAGTCCGAGGTCACACTGTTATTGTAGATGCACTTTTCTCCTCATTGTCATTACTTCACTGACTGCAGCTCTCCGTGTTATTTTGTCCTTTGCTCGGTCTTGTGTAGTATCTATTTCACATTGTTTCAATGACTTTTTTAAAACATTACCTGTAACGCTTTCTCTGCCCACAAACATTTATTTTCCCTTCATTTAGCTGGCAGTACAACATCTTTTTTGGCAGTCTTTTGTCATGCATCCGTACAACCTGCCCTGTCCATCGTGGTTGTTTTTAAACAATTGTACACTACACTGGGAAGCATGGCCTGTTCAAGTCCACTGATGTTTGTTCTCATATCTTGCCACTTAATATTCATCATCTGGCATAGCCCACCTTCCGCCCGAAGCAGCTGAGATAGGCTCCTGCACCCCTCCGCAACCCCGAACGGGACAAGCGCTAGAAAATGGATGGATGGATGGATGGCGGCAACATCGCTGTTGAAACCTTTCAAGTGGTGTGATATGTCTTTGATATGCCGTCCTTTTCTCTGAACCATAATAATAAAGTTGTTGTAACAATTGCTCTGAAGACTTAGAATTTTGTATCTAGTCTGATGTCATGATTTTGGAACACTCGAGTCTTCAGCTTTCCAAAGGCTGATTCTGTGATTGACTTCTGCATCTAAGTAGGATTTGAAGACATTATGCTATCAAGATATGTGAAGCATTTAAGTCTCACCTTAAAACTCATCTGTATACTCTAGCCTTTAAATAGACCTCCTTTTTAGACCAGTTGATCTGCCGCTTCTTTTCTTTCTCCTATGTCCCCCCCTCCCTTGTGGAGGGGGTCCGGTCCGATGACCATGGATGAAGTACTGGCTGTCCAGAGTCAAGACCCAGGATGGACCGCTCGTCAGGACCCAGGATGGACCGCTCGCCTGTATCGGTTGGGGACATCTCTACGCTGCTGATCCGCTTGAGATGGTTTCCTGTGGACGGGACTCTCGCTGCTGTCTTGGAGCCACTATGGATTGAACTTTCACAGTATCATGTTAGACCCGCTCGACATCCATTGCTTTCGGTCCCCTAGGGGGGGGGGGGGTTGCCCACATCTGAGGTCCTCTCCAAGGTTTCTCATAGTCAGCATTGTCACTGGCGTCCCACTGGATGTGAATTCTCCCTGCCCACTGGGTGTGAGTTTTCCTTGCCCTTTTGTGGGTTCTTCCGAGGATGTTGTAGTCGTAATGATTTGTGCAGTCCTTTGAGACATTTGTGATTTGGGGCTATATAAATAAACATTGATTGATTGATTGATTTGTACATTTTAATAATTGTTATTGCTGGTGATTGTCGGATGATGTCCTTTCACGATGGTTGGAAGAGTAGTTGTGTTTTTTTTTGCATTTATTCTAAGTCCAAGTTGTGTGCACGCATATTTAAATGCATCCAGAATTACTTGCAAATCTTCTGCACTCTGGGCTGTTATTGCATTATCATCGGCATATTGAAATTCTAGCACTGTGGACCTTGAAACGTTTGTTGTGGCTTGCAGCTTCCTCACACTGCAAAAAGTCAGTGTTCAAAAACAAGAAAAAATAAATACATTAATGAGGGGTATTTTATTTGAACTAAGCAAAATTATCTGCCAATAGAACAAGAAAATTTGGCTTGTCAAGACTTTCCAAAACAAGTAAAAGTAGCTAACTTCAATGAACCCAAAAATAGCGTAAAATAAGTATATTCTCACTAATAACAACTGTACTTTTCTTGGTAGAAAAAAAGAGACCTTTTTGCTCAATATGTTGAAAAATATTCTTAAATTAAGTAAATGCTAGTGCCATTATCTTGACATAATGATATGCGCTTGGCATCATGATTTTTTTTTTCATGCTTGAAGTAAGAAATTATTACTTTAAAAGACTAGTTTTATACTTGTGAGTGTTAATGACACAGCTTTGCAACAGTTGATTTTCTAATTTCAAGCATGTTTTACAATTTGGTCATAAAATCTCAGCTACAAGCTGTAATATCTTACTGATATCATTTAGGACCAAAACCCTTAAAACAAGTAAAACAATAACATAAAATCTGCTTACTGAGAATAATCATCTTATCAGGCAGAAAATAAGCAAATATCACCCTTATTTGAGATATTTAATCTTACTTACATTTCAGTTTTTGCAGTGCAGGTTGAATAGTTTTCTATCTATCCGAAATCCAATTGGTAGCTGGTATTCGTGAACATGCAATGTGGATCACAACAGAGATAAAGATGGAGACCAGGGTTGGGGCTTTCAGCCATCCCCGTTTTACTCCAGTTTTTACTACAAAAGGAGCAGAATCATAGCCATTCCCAAGTACTGTAGCTGTCACATTGTCATGCATCAGTCGGACTATACTGATACATTTTGGAGGACATCTTGCCAGTACTTCCCAAAGTAGTTCCTTTGAGATGGTGTCAAATGCTTTCGTAAGGTCAATAAACACCATATAAAGGGTGTTTATTTTGTTCAATGCATTTTTCTTTGAGTCTAAAGCCTGATTGAGATTCTGGGAGTATGTCCTTGGTGGTCTCAAGTCTTGTGTTGAGGATTGCAGACAGGACCTTACCGGCAGTTTTGAGTAGTGATATTCCTCTGTATTTTCCACATTCTGCTGTATCATATTTTGATATAGATGTTCTTGTAGTTTGTTCCCACTTAAATATTTCAATTGGGATTCCGTCTGGGCCTGCCTCTTTGCCAGCTTTCATTTGTGAGGTGGATTTTGTCATTTCTTCCAGGGTTGGTAAGTCTCCTAGGTTCATTTTGATGGTCTGTTGGGGTATGGCATTGATGACATCCCTGTTATAGACAGTTGGTTGGTTCAGTAGTTCTTCAAAGTGCTCTCTCCACTGCTCATTGATTTCTTTGTTGGTTTTCTGAGTGGTACTCCCGTCTTTGCTCTTGAAAGGGACCTGACCTTGTATAGGTGGTCCATATATCTCTTTTGTAATTCTAAAGAATGATTTGCAATTGTTATCAGCTAAGAGTTGTATTTCTTCAGCCTTGGCCTGCCACCATTTATTTTTGATACTTCGCAATGTTTGTTGCACATCATTTTGATTTCTTAATACTTATTTTTCTTTAAAATGGAGTAAGGGTCATTCTTAAGTTGGATGAACGCTTCCCCTTTTCTATTAGAATAGAATAGAATGCACTTTATTGTCATTATATCTGCATATAACGAGATTAAGGACTCCAATTTAAGGTGCAGTAGTGGGAACAAATACAGGATAAAAATAAATTACACAAGAAGATACAACTAAGAATTGAAATAAATAGACTGCTATCCAATAAAAATAATAAGCAATCCTGTACAATGTACAAAATAATATACAAAATACTGTACAATATAGAGTATAACGGTCTGGGCGCATTCCAATGCGTCCTCATCTCTGCCTCATGATGAGTGCACCGCGGGCCACTCCCACATGCGCTCTCTCAGTTTACAGCACGCTCGGACACACCCCTGCTTGCGCTGAGAGCAGCACGCCCACACAGCTACAAGCCTGCAGGCAATTGCCTTTCGACACACCTGGAATTAATGAGGGCCAGCTGCTTGAAAGACCAGTGGACCCAGGGATCCTCGCGGGAACTTAGTTTCTCATATAGTAAACCCAGTGTTTTCTTTCAGTTTTCCCTGGATTTCGACTGCCTCCCTCGTTCCTCGACTCCTTGCTCGCCCCTGGCCTCTGACGCCTCTCTCTCGCCCCTGATCCTGCCTGCCCCATGGATTTCCACATTTCTTCCTCTCGTCAACACTTTGGTAACTTACATTTCAGTTAATTTACACACTTAGTCTTTCACCATACACTCTTGAGTTTTTGTCACACTCCATTATATAGTTCAGTAGTATTGTTTATTATTATTATATATACATTGACTATACATATAATACATTTATGAACATTACTGCCATCTGGTGTCCGTTTGCCGTCACTCCCTTTGTTAAACCATAACGAAGAGTACCGGAGTGATAACAATCAGTGTCGGATGTATTGCACTCAAAAGGTAATATTGCACAGTAGGGTATTAGTGTAGGATATTTAATCTGGGTGAATTATTTATTATTATTATTATTTATGAGCTGTTGCAGTTCCGTGTTGTTTTGATCAAACCATCCCTGATATTTCCCGGCTTTGTACCCAATTGAGTTATCACATGCTTTTCTGATTGCTACCTTTAATTGCTCCCAGTGTTCTGTGATGTTTGTGGAGGATTTGTTCGGTATTGTTTCTTCTCGTTCCATGGCATGCTCATCTTCCTTTAGACATCCAACGTATTTTTTGCTGGGTGCTTTGTTGGGACTTTTTCTTCGAGCCTTTAGTTTCAGCCTCATAACTGTCACAATACAAAGGTCCAGGGTTCGATCCTGGGCTCGGGGTCTTTATGTGTGGATTTTGCATGTTCTCCCCGTGACTGCATGGGTTCCCTCTGGGTACTCTGGCTTCCGCCTGTGTGCAGCTGATATTGGCTCCACTCCCACCCCCGCAATCCCATAAGGGACAAGCGGTAGAAAATGGATGGATGGAACTGATGCAATCAATCAGTGATCTGACCAGCACTCATCTGCATCAGTTACAGCTCTGGTATGAAGCACATCTTGTTGGTCCCTCTTCTTCACTATAACATACTCAATCCAGTGCCAGTGCTTTGATCTTGGGTGTTGCCAAGACACTTTGACATAATTCCTTTGTCTATAGATGGTGTTGGTGATTATCAAACTGTGTTCCGCACATTTGGTCCGAAGTAAGGCCCCACTTTACCTACACCATTATGTCCAATTACACCCTCCCATATAATGTGGTCTTTTCCAACTATTGCATTGAAATCACCCAGAATAATACGTTTATTGTGTTGTGGTGTTGTAGAGATGAGTTCATCTAACTCCGCATAGAAAGTATCCTTAGTTTCTTCTTCAGCACCGAGAGTTGGGGCATATGCACTTTTGAGAGTAGCATGTTGGTTGTGTTCTAGGCTGATTCTCAGGGTCATAAGTCTTTCATTTATACCCATGAGCTGTGGACCAAGTAGTTCATTTCTAATGTCAAATCCTACCCTGTGTGTTCTGGGTTGATCTGCTGCTTTACCTTTCCAAAAGAAAGTGTAGTGGCCCTTTTCTTCTCTCAACTGGCCTTCTTCCGCTCTCCCGGTCTCTTGGAGAGCAACAATATCAAAATTGAACTTCTGAAGTTCTCTTGCTAAAGAAACTGTTCTTCTCTCTGGTCTGTCTGACTTTTCGTTGTATGTTTCAAGTTCCAAGTTTCATATTTTTGTACATATCCTTCTTTTTCCTACCGCTTGGGTGGTGTTCCACTGGGGGCAGAGTAGGTGAAGTGGAACTATATTTAGGGCACCTTTTCTAGCCCCCCCCCCCCCCTGTAATTGGGTGAGCAGAGTGGATCCTAAATAGGGCTGCTCAGTCAGAACACTGCTGACCAACTTGTTTCTTCATTTCAAATCCAGAAGCAAGAAAGACATTATAGAAAGTGTTCCCCCTGTATGTGCCGATTCTGACTCGGGGCTCCAAGCCTCACGACCCTGCCCCCGTTGCCAATCCCTGATCGCCTACAGACTTGTAATATGGTTGGATGATGTAGATGATGGACACCTACGTCAAACACACAGCACTTGGCAGATTAAGAAGTGGACTCCGTGGCATGGAGAACTAAGACAAACGGCACTTCTATGGTCTGTTGCAGCCTTCATCCACCCTCACAGTTGCCTGTTCAGCCGTTGAGGTTTTGTTATCTGTTAGGATTGTCTCATTTATATAGCTCCTTCTCCCAAACTTTTCATCATGAATCGTTTATTCCTATTATTACTACTACATTACTTACAATATATTGCTTGTACAATATCACTACTACTTCATTACTTAAAATATATTACTAAATCAGCATTCATTCAGCACCTCCTAGAGTTTTATTCTTTTTTCTTTGTCTGGTTACTACCGTTTACGTTGGCACGAGTGACATTTAGAGTGTCCGCCCTGAGACTGGAAAGTTGTGGGTTCAAACCCCGGCCGAGTCATACCAAAGACTATAAAAATGGGACCCATTACCTCCCTACTAGGCACTCAGCATCAAGGGTTGGAATTGGGGGTTAAATCACCAAAATGATTGCCGAGCGCGGCCAACGCTGCTGCTCACTGCTCACCAGGGGTTGGGATAAGGAGATGGGTCAAATGCAGAGGGTAATTTCACCGCACCAGTGTGTGTGAGACTATCAATGGTACTTTAACTTTTAACTTTATCATAGAATCTTGGTTTTGGTGCCCCCTTACCATGAATTGATTAACGTGGACCCCGACTTAAACAATCAATCAATCAATCAATGTTTACTTATGTAGCCCTAAATCACTAGTGTCTCAAAGGGCTGCACAAACCACCACGACATCCTCGGTAGGCCCACATAAGGGCAAGGAAAACTCACACCCAGTGGGACATCGGTGACAATAATGACCCAGTGGGACGTCGGTGACAATGATGACTATGAGAACCTTGGAGAGGAGGAAAGCAATGGATGTCGAGCGGGTCTAACATGATACTGTGAAAGTTCAATCCATAATGGATCCAACACAGTCGCGAGAGTCCAGTCCAAAGCAGATCCAACACAGCAGCGAGAGTCCCGTTCATAGCGGAGCCAGCAGGAAACCATCCCAAGCGGATGCGGATCAGCAGCGCAGAGATGTCCCCAGCCGATACACAGGCAAGCAGTACATGGCCACCGGATCGGACCGGACCCCCTCCACAGGGGAGAGTGGGACATAGAAGAAAAAGAAAAGAAACGGCAGATCAACTGGTCTAAAAAGGGAGTCTATTTAAAGGCTAGAGTATACAAATGAGTTTTAAGGTGAGACTTAAATGCTTCTACTGAGGTGGCATCTCAAACTGTTACCGGGAGGGCATTCCAGAGTACTGGAGCCCGAACGGAAAACGCTCTATAGCCCGCAGACTTTTTTTGGGCTTTGGGAATCACTAATAAGCCAGAGTCCTTTGAACGCAGATTTCTTGCCGGGACATATGGTACAATACAATCGGCAAGATAGGATGGAGCTAGACCGTGTAGTATTTTATACGTAAGTAGTAAAACCTTAAAGTCACATCTTAAGTGCACAGGAAGCCAGTGCAGGTGAGCCAGTACAGGCGTAATGTGATCAAACTTTCTTGTTCTTGTCAAAAGTCTAGCAGCCGCATTTTGTACCAACTGTAATCTTTTAATGCTAGACATGGGGAGACCCGAAAATAATACGTTACAGTAATCGAGACGAGACGTAACAAACGCATGGATAATGATCTCAGCGTCTTTAGTGGACAGAATGGAGCGAATTTTAGCGATATTACGGAGATGAAAGAAGGCCGTTTTAGTAACGCTTTTAATGTGTGCCTCAAAGGAGAGAGTTGGGTCGAAGGTAATACCCAGATCCTTTACCGTGTCGCCTTGTTTAATTGTTTGGTTGTCAAATGTTAGAGTTGTATTATTAAATAGAGTTCGGTGTCTAGCAAGACCGATAATCAGCATTTCCGTTTTTTTGGCGTTGAGTTGCAAGAAGTTAGCGGACATCCATTGTTTAATTTCATTAAGACACGCCTCCAGCTGACTACAATCCGGCGTGTTGGTCAGCTTTAGGGGCATGTAGAGTTGGGTGTCATCAGCATAACAGTGAAAGCTAACACCGTATTTGCTTATGATGTCACCTAGCGGCAGCATGTAGATGCTGAAGAGTGCAGGGCCAAGGACCGAACCCTGGGGAACTCCACACGTTACCTTAACGCAGTCCGAGGTCACACTGTTATAGGAGACACACTGCATCCTATCAGTAAGATAAGAGTTAAACCAAGACAGGGCTAAGTCTGAAAACTTATTCGGGTGTTACCATTTAGTGGTCAATTGTACGGAATATGTACTGAACTGTGCAATTTACTAATAAAACTATCAATCAATCAATCAATCAATCAATACCAGATGGTGAGTTGATGGACCTTTGGATTTTCCCGATTCACACACAAAAACAGATCAATAAGCCTCTGAGAGAGACTGCACTTCTTGAAATGTTAGTCTTTTGTTATAATATGATGACAGCTCTGTGTCAGGATCTCTCGGACGAGGGCTTGTCCGGACTTGGATCAAGACTTCCCTCAGGCTGTGTGTGTGACTGTTTGTGTGTGTGTGTGTGTGTGTGTGTGTGTGTGTTTGCATGTCTCAACGTACCCTCGTGTTGGACTCGTTCAAAGCGGACATTAGGACCAGCGTGCAACAGCAGGACAGGCAAAGCAGTGATTGATGGATCCAAAATGGCCAATTGTCAATACGATTGCTGTCATATTTCACACTGGATGTCCAAAGTGAACATTTTGGATCTATCATTTTTTTTTAACACAAATATACTTGTCTAATTGGTTCCAACAGAATATCTAAGTAGCCATAGTCGTGTGGATTTACAATTCTATGGTTTTATATGTTTCTTATAAACTCTTAGACACAGCTTTTGAATATTAAACACCACTGCAAAAGTATCATAATGTTGATTAAACCCAAATAGATTTATGGGATTTTCTTTGGGTTTAAAACGCCTAAAAACGTAAAAGTGAAGCCGTCATTGAACCGTTGGAGTAGAGTTGTGCCTTTGGGCTCTTTTGAAAGCTAAGAAGCAGTTTTTCCTCCCGAGCAGTTGGAATGTTTGTCAGTGCTACAGAAACCAAGTTGGGCTGGGTGAAACGGCAAAAAAAAAAAAAAAAAAAATCTAAAATTGATTAATATCACAATTTTTTCTGTTAATTGTAACGAGCCAGTCAAACTCAACTGTCTGAAAAAATCAATACATTAAAGATGAGTTACAGTTTTTAAAAAATTACATTCTGTATGAATAGCACATTAATAAAGGAAAACACAAAAAAAACATGTAAAATGTTTATTCAACAGTAAAACAACAATAACACAGTGAAAAAAACATATGTTTTTGCAGTGATACAAGGCCCAAAATAAACATATTTACCGGTCGGTGGATAATGAAGAAGTTTTCAAATGTAAACATGTGAAGTAAAGTGTATTATATTATATTTATATAGCGCTTTTCTCTAGTGACTCAAAGCCCTTTACATAATTAAACCAGTGTGGGTGACACTGGGAGCAGGTGGGTAAAGTGTCTTGCCCAAGGACACAACGGCAGTGACTACGATGACGGAAGTGGGGATCGAACCTGGAACCCTCAACTATTAAGTCAGCCACCGATTGTGCAAGTCCTCCCACTTAAAATGATGACAGAGGTCTGTAATTTTCATCATAGGTACACTTCAACTGTGAGAGACAGAATGTGAAAAAAAATCCAGGAATTTACATTGTAGGAATTTTAAAGGATTTATTTGTAAATAATGGTGGAAAATAAGTATTTGGTCAACCATTCAAAGCTCTCACTGATGGAAGGAGGTTTTGGTTCAAAATCTCACGATACATGGCCCCATTCATTCTTTCCTGGTCCTGTCCCCTTAGCAGAAAAACAGCCACAAAGCATGATGTTTCCACCCCCATGCTTCACAGTAGGTGTGGTGTTCTTGGGATGCAACTCAGTATTCTTCTTCCTCCAAACATGACGAGTTGAGTTTATACCAAAATGGATACATGGATGATACAGCAGAGGATTGGGAGAATGTCATGTGGTCAGATGAAACCAAAATAGAACTTTTTGGTATAAACTCAACTCATTGTGTTTGAAGGAAGAAGAATACTGAGTTACATCCCAAGAACACCATACCTACTGTGAAGCATGGGGGTGGAAACATCATGCTTTGGGGCTGTTTTTCTGCTAGGGGTACAGGACAATTGATCCGTTTTAAGGAAAGAATGAATGGGGCCATGTATCGTGAGATTTTGAGCCAAAACCTCCTTCCATTAATGAGAGTTGTTGAATGGTTGACCAAATACTTATTTTCCACCATAATTTACAAATAAATTCTTTAAAATTCCTACAATGTTAATTCCTGGATTTTTTTTTACATTCTGTCTCTCACAGTTGAAGTGTACCTATGATGAAAATTACAGACCTCTGTCATCATTTTAAGTGGGAGAACTTGCACAATCTGTGGCAGACTAAATACTTTTTGCCCCACTGTATTCCACCCCAAAATTATGGTTTGAAATGACGATGTTACATGGATAGATTGAACCTTATTGCCATTGCAATAAAATATACATATCCAGTCCAAACCTTTTCGAGAACAGACATACAGTTCAGGGTGGACAAAATGTAAAGAAAAGGTAGGAAAAGTGGTAAACACCGCGGGAAGATGAGAAAAAGCAAATCCCAAACTAAATTTCTCAGGGGGTTTAGTTAGAGACCAGGAAATACAACTCAAGCAAAGCACTTTTACGTATTATGACAGACAACTGGAGACTTGCAACTAAGGGTTAAGGAGCGGGCATCCGACCCGAAGCTGCCAGCCACTCGGGGCGCTGCTCCGTTGTCCATCACACCACATGGGGTGAATCGTGGAAGTCGTGGCATGTAAGGAGTGGGGTACATGTGCGTCCGCCGTGTATTTTCCGTGGATGCGTGTGTGTGCGCCTGCAGCGTGGCTTTGTTCCGCAACTTCGGTGCTCTTGCAAACAACACAACACAGCCAGTCAGTCCAGCAAAAGTCAACAAACAACAGATGCACCAGATGCTAACATACGCTGTTAGCATTATTACTGCTTGCAAATGTGCAACATCTTGAATAACAATACAAATCGTTTTTAAGTCCACGTGTGCTGCCGGAAATGCCATCCATCCATCCATCCATCCATCTTCCGCTTATCCGAGGTCGGGTCGCGGGGGCAACAGCCTAAGCAGGGAAGCCCGGAATTCCCTCTCCTTAGCCACTTCGTCTAGCTCTTCCCGGGGGATCCCGAGGCGTTCCCAGGCCAGCCGGGAGACGTAGTCTTCCCAACGTGTCCTGGGTCTTTCCCGTGGCTTCCAACTGGTTGGACGTGTTCTGACCATGCCCGATCATGCTCCTCTCGACTTTGAGTTCCTCCCGGATGGCAGAGCTTCTCACCCTATCTCTAAGGGAGAGCTCCGCCACCCGGTGGAGGAAACTCATTTCGGCCGCTTGTACCCGTGATCTTATCCTTTGGGTCATGAGCTTTGGGTCATTGAGAGCTTTGCCTTCCGGCTCAGCTCCTTCTTCACCACAACGGATCGGTACAACGTCCGCATTACGGAAGACGCCGCACCACGATCCACTCTTCCCCCACTCGTGAACAAGACTCCTAGGTACTTGAACTCCTCCACTTGGGGAAATGCCATGCCGTGCAAAATAAACATTTTCACACTTTCCATACAATCAGTAAAATAATAGGGGTTGCTTTTTAAATCATTAAACACATTAGTTCTGTTGCACATAACTTGTACATCGACCTGATTTCCTCCACATCACTCCGGTGGCACAAACCATCGCCAGACAACAGATGTCGAGTTATCTTTTTTCTCTCAACATCCAATAGCTTCATGTTTGAAGGATAACTCCAAGTCAAGGCAGACATTTACTTCACTGCCTTCAGCTATGCATTTATATATTGGATTCGCTAATTCTGTTCACGTCTGCATTTTTAGCAAACTCCATGGCTTCCTGACACATATTCAAAACACTTTTGACATTATTGTGCCTGAAATAACGACTTGACAGGGGCGGCATAGCTCGGTTGGTAGAGTGGCCGTGCCAGCAACTTGAGGGTTGCAGGTTCGATTCCCGCTCCCACCATCCTAGTCAGTGCCGTTGTGTCCTTGGGCAAGACACTTAACCCACCTGCTCCCAGTGCCACCCACACTGGTTTAAATGTAACTTAGACATTGGGTTTCACTATGTAAAAGCGCTTTGAGTCAATAGAGAAAAGCGCTATATAAATATAATTCACTTCACTTCACTTCACTTGATAAAAAGTGCAACATTGATGCACAGCCCACGTTACACGGCGCTTCCTGTCCTCAATCAATCAATGTTTATTTATATAGCCCCAAATCACAAATGTCTCAAAGGACTGCACAAATCATTACGACTACAACATCCTCGGAAGAACCCACAAAAGGGCAAGGAAAACACACACCCAGTGGGCAGGGAGAATTCACATCCAGTGGGACGCCAGTGACAATGCTGACTATGAGAAACCTTGGAGAGGACCTCAGATGTGGGCAACCTTCCCCCCCTCTAGGGGACCGAAAGCAATGGATGTCGAGCGGGTCTAACATGATACTGTGAAAGTTCAATCCATAGTGGCTCCAACACAGCCGCGAGAGTTCAGTTCAAGCGGATCCAAGACAGCAGCGAGAGTCCCGTCCACAGGAAACCATCTCAAGCGGATCAGCAGCGTAGAGATGTCCCCAACCGATACAGGCGAGCGGTCCATCCTGGGTCCCGACGAGCGGTCCATCCTGGGTCTCGACTCTGGACAGCCAGTACTTCATCCATGGTCATCGGACCGGACCCCCTCCACAAGGGAGGGGGGGACATAGCTACGTATGCTAGACCATGGTCAAATTGCTATTGAATTTTCCCCACTTAGTTGATTATGCAAAAAATAAAAATACATGTTTACACGTCTAAATATTATATACATATCTATATATTTTATATATATACGTTAAGTTAGGAAAAAACACAGAGGCAAGCCCGTTTCGCAGGTTTCCCTGCTCGTCGGGGACTGAAAAGCAGGGAAACCCGTGAAACAGGCTTGTAGGGATGAAGTAGCTTCCGTGTTTTTTCCTGACCAAACGTGTATTCTGCTTTACCCCGATATTGAGAACTGTATAACGGATAAACCACAGAAACTTTCTCATATATATCCATCCATCCATTTTCTACCTCTTACCGTATTTCCTTGAATTGCCGCAGGGCATATAGTATGCGCCTGCCTTGAATTACTGCCGGGTCAAACTCGCTTCCCAAAACAATTAGCGCATGCTTAGTATTACCGCCTGGTCAAACTCGTGACGTCACGAGTGACACTTCCCCTGTCATCATTTTCAAAATGTAGGAGGTTGATTACAATACCAATATTTTGAAATCGCATAAAGAGAAGAAGATTAAGAGCTATTCAGTAGGATTTAAGGTCCAAGCTTACATCACACTCAAATTCTTACTGCATACCTTTGGTAAGTGCCGGACTGAGAAGAGGTTTTAAGATAATTTACGGCATGCCTTTGGTAAGCGCAGGAGTGAGAAGATGTTTTAAATTAATTAGAGCCCCGGTGACAATTCAAGGAAATACGGTATTCCCTTTTGGAGTTGCGGGGGGTCGCTGATGCTATAATCTCAGCTATAATCGGGCGGAAGGCGGGCTACACCCTGGACAAGTCGCCACCTTATCACAGTCACTATATATAGCTTAAAGTACCAATTATTGTCACACACACACTAGGTGATGAGAAATTATTCTCTGCATTTGACCTATCACCCTTGATCACCCCCTGAGAGATGAAGGGATCAGTGAGCAGCAGCAGTGGCAGATTTAACCCCCAATTCCAACCCTTGATGCTGAGTGCAAAGCAGGGAGGCAATGGGTCCCATTTTTATAGTCTTTAATATGACTCGGTCGAGGTTTGAACCTATATATATATATATATATATATATACTGTATGTTAGGTCAGAAAAAACACAGAAGCTATATCATCCCATATATATCAAAGATTCCTTAAAGTGAGGTAGTGGTACGCGGTCTCCATCTAGTGGTTTTTGATTGATCGATTGAAACTTTTATTAGTAGATTGCACAATACAGTACATATTCTGTACAATTGACCACTAAATGGTAACACCCAAATATGTTTTTTAACTTGTTTTATGTCGGGGTCCACATAGATCAATTCATGATATGCCAAAGAATCACGTAATTAAATATTTACACACAGTGTTACTGTTCAAACTGTGTGTAATGTTACAGTGGCCAAAAATATAAAAAAAATGCATGTGTTAAATAAAACCTCTGCCTTGTTTTTATTGAATATCTAGGCCTACTTTGTTACTGTATTTCTATGTAAGTGAGTTTGAGAACCACTACATACAACAGCATAAAACAATGTAACAGTTTAAAAATGATGAAAGAACCCCAACCCCCCCCCCAAAAAAATACTTTCTACCACACACAAATGTTTAGGGGAAAAAGTCACAATAAAGTAACAACAAATGCAGCAACAATCTAAATCTAAATATGCTGACCCTCCTGTCTGGTAGGGAGAGAGAGAAATTGAGAGAAGTGCGCTACTTTTACAGAACAAATAAGAACAGGTGCATGAATAAATCCAGCAGTTTACTGGACGTATAACATTGAGAAAGTTCAACAAAAGTATCGCCCCTATACCGATACTGACGTTGGTATCGATGCTATCGATATCTGGATCGATACGCCCAGCCCTAGTTAATTGGCCACAGCAGTTCAGCCGCTAACACATCCATGCTAACCACGTTTACCATCAACAATATGAATTCTGATTTGGAGTGTGCAGCAGTATACACGTCATTGAGTACTGTCTCAGGATTGGAACCGAAGAAAGATTTGCAGGAGGAAAAAAGAAAGATTCCTAGTGAACGAGGAGAGCTGGAAGGGATGAGTGGATAGATGGAGGAACAGAGGGAAGACGTGTCGGGACTTAAGATGATTCTGCAGCTGATGGAAGCTGATTTGTCTGCACGGCCCCTCGCATCCCTTCGTCTCGCCCGCGAGCGAGCAGCATCGGGGGATTGGACGAGAAGACGGAAAATGAGCGCCAACGGCGGGCACGAATGCGACGCGGCCTTTTAAACATTTAAGAGGGCTTCTTGGCCGCGTTGGTTTTAATTACGGCAAACTTATCTGTGTCTTGTTGACTCGCTGCTCGGGAACTCGGAGGAAGAGAGGAGGATCTTGTTGGCGAAGATTCACATCAGAGGGAATTATTCAAGACTGGCTCTTATCCCTGCGTTTATTAACAGTACGTTCCTCAAAATATGACACGGTGGGTTTTTAGCATAAGTCTACGTTATCATTAGCAGCCTTTGTTTGCCGGCGTTGCCAGCGAAACATTTCGCAGATGTGGCTGAAATCTGTGGGGATTTTGTCGTTGGATGCCTCTCTGCCTGCGCCCCTTTATTAAAACGATATCCATGTTGGATTAGACCCTTCCCAACCTCCATTCGCAGTGTTGACAGTAATCCACGCTTCTAATCCACGTCTTGATGTAAAAAAAACAAAAAACAAGGACGTCCTTCTTCCATCCTTCCTGAGAGGACTGCAATCTGTTAGCCGTGTTAGCTTATATCAATCTTCATTTCTGGTTCCTTTTTGAGCCAATGATATCTTTTACATTTTCCAATATCGATGCACAAGGCATACCACTCACTACCCATTGTACAGAATCACACTAAGCTAATCATTGGAAGCTAACTTTAGCTAGCTTCCAACAACAAATTGTCTAAGACAGGCCTGGGCAATTTTTTCACAATATCATGTTAGACCCGCTCGACATCCATTGCTTTTGGTCTCCCCTTGAAGGGTGGGTGTTGGGTCCTCTCCAAGGTTTCTCATAGTCATTGTCACCGTCGTCCCACTGGGGTGAGTTTTTCCTTGCCCTTATATGGGCTCTGTACCGCGGATGCCGTTGTGGCTTGTGCAGCCTTTTGAGACACTTGTGATTTAGGGCTATATAAATAAAAATTGATTGATTGATCGATTTTGACTCGGGGGGCCAAATTTTGTGAAAAAATGTGTGTGGAGGCCGGTATATCTGATTTTTAGGAACACTAATACAAAACATCACAATAATGTCTGATTGAAAGCTAAAAACATTCCGACGGACGGACTTAAAAACTGAAAGAGACACCCAGAATGTACATAAAAATAAAGAATGTGGAATTTACGATATTAACTATGAACGATAAACACTGAATATTGACAACATATGAACGTCAACCTACCTCTCCCTCGACATATTTCACAATCAAGCGAAACGCTACAAAAATGCAACAAACAGCAAAACAAGAACACGAAGGGTAAAAAAACGAACCACCTATGATCTGATATATCTGATATATAACTAAGCTTAAGAACTGTGTTGTAAAAATCTCCTTCCGCATCTCTCCCGTCCAAAGGCAAAACCCAGTAACTCAATTTTGGTTAAAACTGAGCTGATAATAATTTTGGAGTTCCTAGGTGATATGCTTTACATTAGTGTATGCGATATTGTAATTCGTTCCGTAAGTAAGCTGTTACGCGCATGGCAGGACCTAGCAACTACCACATAACCACGTAGATACAACAGAAAAACCTAGTATCTCAAGGGACCAATCGAAGCTTCTTTGTCAGTCGCCTTATTGTCTTTAATGAGACATTTGCACGAATGGGGGCCGACGGTCAACCTGATTATGTGATATTATGGCACGAGGGGATATTTGGAAGATTGGGCCAGGACGTTGCAAGCACCTTCATTAAATGTATTGTTCTTGATTCTTCCCCTTGCATACTCTTTTGGGCAGATAACTGTGGAGGTCAAAATAAAAACTGGACGCTGTACACGGCTCTTGCCCAATGTGCAAACGCAGAATGGGGCCCACCCGATATTGTAATAAAATATCTGGAGAAAGGGCACACGTTCATGAGAGCAGATTCAATCCATGGCTCAATCGGCAAGAAAATGAAAGCTCAAGAAAACATCTATACGTTGGATGACTTTGTGGATCTTTGTAAGACAGCATCAAGATAGATTGGTTTTCCTTTGTTTTCTCAAAATCAGCTAGACGTGAGTTACTAGGTTTTGCCTTTGGACGGGAGATCTGTCCCTGACACCCGCATTTCAGGCAAGGCCGCTCTGGAAACACTCTGTGGAAACGCTCCCCACCCACACTGCTTGGTGCCTCGTCTGATCTGCTGTGACTTAGATTACCATAGTAACTAATTAGATTACTATAGTAACTAATTCGATTACCATAGTAACTAGTATATATTGCAAAAGCGCAGATTCCAACCTTTGAAATAATTCGTATTGTTCAAGACTTACGGTCATTTGAAAACATCATTGCACATCATAATGGCAGCTACACTTTCCATCATAAAGATCTAAAAAAATTATTTGGGAAGGTCCGGCGGGCCAGATTGAAAAGCTTAACGGTCCGCATGCGGCCGGACCTTAATTTGCCCGGGTCCGGTCTAAGACAAAACAAAAGAAAATGAGGGACTGACATTAGTACTTGAGTCCCCGCGGGCCAAGGTATCCGCTGTTTGAAGTGAACAAAAAGTTGTTTTTCAATGAAATCAATCAATCAATCAATCAATGTTTACTTATATAGCCCTAAATCACTAGTGTCTCAAAGGGCTGCACAAACCACTACCACATCCTCGGTAGGCCCACATAAGGGCAAGGAAAACTCACACCCAGTGGGACACCGGTGACGATAATGACCCAGTGGGACGTCGGTGACAATGATGACTATGAGAACCTGATACTGTGATACTGATGATACTGATGACTATGAGAACATATGAGAACATGATACTGTGAAAGATCAATCCATAATGGATCCAACACAGTCGCGAGAGTCCAGTCCAAAGCGGATCCAACACAGCAGCGAGAGTCCCGTTCACAGCGGAGCCAGCAGGAAACCATCCCAAGCGGAGGCTGATCAGCAGCGCAGAGATGTCCCCAGCCGATACACAGGCGAGCAGTACATGGCCACCGGATCGGACCGGACTCCCTCCACAAAGGAGAGTGGGACATAGAAGAAAAGGAAAAGAAACGGCAGATCAACTGGTCTAAAAAGGGAGTCTATTTAAAGGCTAGAGTATACAAATGAGTTTTAAGGTGAGACTTAAATGCTTCTACTGAGGTGGCATCTCGAACTGTTACCGGGAGGGCATTCCAGAGTACTGGAGCCCGAAATGAAAAAGCTCTACAGCCCGCAGACTTTTTTTGGGCTTTGGGGATCACTAAGAAGCCGGAGTCCTTTGAACGCAGAATCGGCAAGATAGGATGGAGCTAGACCGTGTAGTATTTTATACGTAAGTATAAATCTTGATCAATCGATTTAGAACCTTACGACTCAAAATCCAGTGCATTTCAGAAAATGGTCATCATATCAAATCAAACAAATCAAGCTTAATTTATAAAGCGCTTTTCATACTGAAAAGAAATGCAACGCAAAGTGCTTTACAAAGTTAGAAACTATACCCCGCTGACCAGTATCCCCCGTTATCACACACACACACACACACACACACACACACACACACACACACACACACACACACACACACACACACACACACACACACACACACACACACACACACACACACACATATAGCACACACCCACATATGTAACTATATGGACCAATGAATGCATGGCTGAGTACAGAGGAGACATGTGAGTAAACACTATCACAGGAGCCATTTGCACCAGGAGGTCATCAGACCATGGCCACCAGGATGCTGACACAAAAGCGCCCCCACAAGCATGGCCGATACCCCCTCAGGCCGATGGCTCCCTCTGAGGAACGTAGGAAAATAAAAATAGTCAAACTTGTAAAATACTTAGAACAATGTGTAGAGATAAAGAATAAAAAACAAGTAAAACACATATAGATTAATAGAAGGTAAAAATTATACGTATGTATATATACAGTAGCCCTGCAATGAGGTGGAGACTTGTCCAGGGTGTACACCGCCTTCCGCCTGATTGTAGCTGAGATAGACACCAGCCCCGCGATCCCAAAGGGAATAAGCGGTAGAAAGTGGATGGATGGGATGGATATACATACAGTAAATAAATGAATACAACTAAATAAAATCTTGCATAACTAATTGGATACAAAGTAAAACACAAATGACTTCAATAAAATAATCAGGTAAAAGCCAAATCATGACACTTATAATAATAATTAAAATTTTGTTGACGTGCAGGTTGGAGTTTGTCATCTTTAAAGTTAATTAAAGTACCACTGATAGTCACACACACACAAGTTGTGGTGAAATTACCCCTCTGCGTTTGACCTTTCCCCTTGTTCCACCTCCTGAAAGGTGAGGGGAGCAGTGAGCATCAGCGGTGGTCACGCCCAGGAATCATTTGGTGATTTAACCCCCACTTCCAGCCCTTGATGCTGGGTCCCATTTTTATAATCTTTTTGGTATGACTCGGCCGGGGTTTAAACTCACGACTTACGGATCTCAGGGCGGACACTCTAACCGCAACAGTTTGTTTGCGTCCTGTTGGGCTAGAAACACACTCCTTGATGCTCGCGGTGATAAGAGTGGAGGCCAAAGCATTTTCTTCATGAATATGCCGTATTATTATCCTTTTTACTCATTCACACTCTCCTAATCCCAATGAAAGTTCTTATGTTTGTGTGTTTAATTGACCAAAGACTTGTCGCTTGATTACGAATAGAAAAATAGGAATTTGTCAAAATATTGCTTGTCCACTTGTAATGTACTCGGTCTCATAATCCAATTTTTACAGCTTGTCCTTTATAATGTTGACAAAATAATAGAATGGAAAATGACACAATATGTTACTGCATATGTCAGCAGACTAATTAGGTGCCTGTGTTTGCTTACTTACTAATAAAAAAAATAGTTGTCTTGTATGTTCACTATTTTACTTAAGAACAAAATTGCAATAAGAAACATATGTTTAATGTACTGTAAATTATTTTGTTAAAATTAAGCCCATAATGCCATATTTTGTGGCCCCTTCATTTAGAAAAGTATCGAAAAGTACCAAAAAGTATTGAAATACATTTCGGTACCGGTACCAAAATATTGGTATCGGGACAACACTAGTTTAGGCGAGAGCTGTCTTTGACTAAGAATTTTCATAGACTGATGTGATTTGTTAGATTTTGTCCATAGGCGATGATCAGTCCAACCTATGGCATTGATTTTAGAAATAAACAGATTGTGATGCGGTAGGAAATGGATGGATGGAAGGATGCTTTGTAGTACTGTATAGTGACTGGTCACCAGTTGTCAGTAACGTGGTGATTCTTACAAAGTTGATCAAAGGAACTTATAAAAGGAATAAAGTCTTTTATTGAGGTGAGAAAAAACAGAAAACCTCATTTGTGACTTTTCCCACCTCAATAAAAGGCTATAACATGGTCACTACTGCCTACTTTGTCTTGTTATATTCTTATTTTACTGTCATATTGTTATTCCCATTGTTTTTATTCTTTTTGTAATATTTCCCTATTTTGTTTCCTTTTAAACCCCCATTATTTACTTTTTACTTTTTTCTTTAAATTGATCTCAACTCTGTACACTGCTGCTGGAATTTTAATTTTCCTGAAGGAACTCTCCTGAAGGAATCAATAAAGTACTATCTATCTATCTATCTATCTATCTATCTATCTATCTATCTATCTATCTATCTATCTATCTATCTATCTATCTATCTATCTATCTATCTATCTATCTATCTATCTATCTAAAACACTCTGATAAACAAATAAATAAGTAAAAATTTGATCGTTTAGTGAAGACATCAAACTTGACTAAATAGATGAAGTACATGTTGTAACAAAAGTTGTGAACCTGCTGAAAGATCCCAGTGCTATACCACTGGGGCGAGTCCCACCGATGCCGACAGTGGGATGCATACTTGCCAACCCTCCCGGATTTTCCGGGAGACTCACGAAATTCAGCACCTCTCCCGAAAACCTCTCAGGACAAATTTTCTCTCGAAAATCTCCCGAAATTCAGGCGGAGCTGTAGGCCACGCCCCCTCCAGCTCCATGCGGACCTGAGTGAGGACATCCTGTTTACATGTCCGCTTCCCCACAATATACACAGCGTGTATGCCCAATGTTGTCATACCTGTTGAATGATCAAGGGCGAGTTCTTGGTTTCTTATGTGGGTTTATTGTTATGCAGTTTCATTAACGTCCTCCCAGCGCGGTAACGACACACAACAACAGCAGTCACGTTTTCGTCTACCGTAAAGCAGTTCGTCTCCCGTAAACAGCAATGTCGTGACACTCTTAACAGGACAATACTACTGTACATGCACTACAACACCTCCAGGCAACACCTGCAGGCAACTTCAACCCTTTACTAATACCCTCCTCCATTCACATCCCATCTCCCCGGATTGTAAATAACCTAATGTAAATAATCGAATGTATTTCTAATGTATATACTTGTTCTTATGCTATCTGAACTCACTATGTTCTCTGCTGGCTGTACATATCCTACTAAGTAAGACCTACACTGTTTCAATGTCCATTTCTCTGTTGATGCAATTGTTGATGACTGAAGTACTGATATCAACCAAAGCTCCTCATCCCACCCTCCGGATTGTAAATAATGTAAATAATTCAATGTATATACTATGATGATTAACTTGTGTGATAACTGTATTATGCTGATAGTATATATTTGTACCATGAATTGATTAACGTGGACCCCGACTTAAACGGGTGTTACCATTTAGTGGTCAATTGTACGGGAATACGTACTGTACTGTGCAATCCATTAATAAAAGTTTCAATCAATCAATTAATCATACATATATGACGATAACATCTACGGATTTTAGAGAGTACAGTGCACAACTGCGCACACAACAGCTGTAAATATATTCCTCCCCTCTTAACCACGCCCCCCCCCCCCACCCCACCTCGACCACACCCACCACCCCCCACCTCCCGAAATCGGAGGTCTCAAGGGTGGCAAATATGGCGGGATGGCACAACAATGTAAAAACATCCTCCCAACACTGTTAATAAAAGATGTACCAACAAATTGTTTTTATAGAGCAGGGGTAGGGAAGGTACGGCTCTAGAGCCAGATGTGGCTCTTTTGATGACTGCATCTGGCTCTCAGATAAATCTTAGCTGACATTGCTTAACACAATAAGTAATGAATAATTCCGCTGGGTTAAAAATAATGTTCAAAATATAAAACATTCTCATGTATTTTAATCCATCCATCCGTTTTCTACCGCAACTGTTCAAGAAGTCGCATTAATGGTAAGAAGTATTTGATTTATTATTGGTTAGCTTCAGAATAACATTGTTATTAAAAAGAATAAGAGACTTATTATACTCTAAAAATGTTGGTATTACTTAAAATTGCACACATTTAGTTCTATTCAGTGTTAAAAAATATTATATGGCTCTCACGGAAATACATTTTAAAATATTTGGTTTAATGGCTCTGTCAGCCAAAAAGGTTCCCGACCCCTGTTATAGAGGAAGAGATTTGTGAGGCCAAAATGCAGTCAGCCGTTTTAGACACGTTACACCAGTAAGCATCGCTCTGAGGAAGATTGAAGTGACAAATTAAATTTAAAGCAGATACGAGGTTTCTCTTACTCTCTAAACACTATTTGTCTGCAAACAACAATCTTTCATTAATATTTCAACCCGCCTCTTTCTCACTGTGGCAGGAGGGGTTTTGATTTCCTACGACTTGAATGTGAGGTTGATAGTCTAGTTTCCTTCATATCGATTCATCAAATATTCGACTATTAAAAAAAACAGTCCTAGTTTGGTCTCTCAATTCGGCGTAATATCCGAGGGCAAACGGACTAGTTTGTTAGACTAGTGTTTCTTAACCGTTGTTGGGCCGTGAACGCCCCCTAGAAAGAAGCCAAACAGTATCTGTGTCTCAGCTGCGGTACTTAGTTGTAGTACACTTTTCCACCACTTGCGGTAATAATGATGATAACAGACAAACAGAAGAAGTCTGGAGCTAAAGTCATACAAAAGTTTCTAAGTGCAAAAATTATGACTAAAGTGGGGAAGCTGTATTTTCAATTGTACTTTAATTTAATTGACAGTTTAGTTGGGCAAAAACTCCATCCATCCATCCATTTTCTACCGCTTGTCCCTTTTGGGGTGGCGGGGGGTCGCTGGAGACTATCTCAGCTACAATCGGGCAGAAGGCGGGGTACACCCTGGACAGGTCGCTACCTCATCTCAGGACCAACACGGATAGACAGACAACATTCACACCCACATTCACACACTAGGGCCAATTTCTAGTGTTCCCAATCAACCTATCCCCAGGTGCATGTCTTTGGAGGCGGGAGGAAGCCGGAGTACCCGGAGGGAACCCAGGCAGTCCCAGGGAGAACATGCATACTCCACACAGAAAGATCCCTAGCCCGCGGATTGAACCCAGGACTACTCAGGACCCTTCGTATTGTGAGGCAGACGCACTAACCCTTCTTCCACAGTGCTGCCCAGGGAAAAAAATATTATTATTAATTTATTTTATTTTAGAGGCAGCACGGTGGTACAGGGGTTAGTGCGTCTGCCTCACAATACGAAGGTCCTGAGTAGTCCTGGGTTCAATCCCGGGCTCGGGATCTTTCTGTGTGGAGTTTGCATGTCGCCCCTCAACACTAAATTGGCCCCAGTGTGTGAATGTGAGTGTGAATGTTGTCCGTCTATCTGTGTTGGCCCTGCGATGAGGTGGCGACTTGTCCAGGTTGTACCCCGCCTTCCGCCCAATTGTAGCTGAGATAGACTACAGCGACCCTGAAGGGAATAGGCAGTAGAAAATGGATGGAATGCTTGTTTATTTTAGCGTTTAAGTTTTTTAAGCGCAAAAAAACATGACTAAAATGGTCAGGCTGTATTTAAATTTTAAGTACATTTGTATTGTCAGTTTAGTTAAGAAACACACTTATTATCAATTTAGTTCATTTATATTGACACTACACCATTGTATGGAAAGTAATGTTTCATTAGTTGTTTGAGTCCCTTCTTATTTTCTAATCAGCCTGATCTAAGCCTTGATAATAATCTTTGGGATTAACACATGCTTTTATATCATTTGACAAGGTTGTGAGTCGGTTAGCTATAATTTTTGAATACCACTAAAATCAAGATTGCGATTACTAATTCAGTGGTAAAATATAAGTCGGGCCCTGGGCAGTTCTGTAGTAAAAAGGTTAAGAACCCCCCTGTAATTTTGGCCGTACGTTAAACCAGATGGCAGACAAAAACAGAGGGGAAACTTTTGTTGAACAATGTAATTGGAAAGCAAATCCTACAGAAGCCGAGACAGCAATGAACATGTCATCAAAACTGTCCTTTATTGCGATCAATGTAAACATGCGATCTGTTAGATCAGGAGTCGGGAACCTTTTTGGCTGAGAGAGCCAAGAAGCCAATTATTTTAAAATGTATTTTCCCAAGAGCCATACAATATATTTTTTTAACACTGAACACAACTAAACGTGTGCATTTTTTAAGTAAGACCAACATTTCCAGAGTATAATAAGTCTCTTATTCTTTTTAATAACATTGTTATTCTGAAGCTAACTGTGGAGGGGGCGTGGCCTGCGGGCCTGCAGCAAAGCGGGATTTTGCCAGGACCGGCCTCGAAATCAGCGACAGGTGCGTAGACGGCCCACCTGGGCCTTTTTATCTAATCACCTGTCGCTCTGTTATAAGCAGCAGCCAGGAGGAGAGACAGGGTTGGGGCTGGAGCCAGAGCGCGAGTGAGGACGAAAGAGAAAAAGACAATTGCTGTAAAGCAACTGAGAGAAAAATAAAATAAAACAATATTGTAACCCTAAAACAGGCTCTTAGTGGTCTGAAGAACCCCCAGGAGGGCAAACCCCACACTAACCAATAATAAATAAATTACTTCTTACCATTAACGCAACTTCTTGAACATAAAAATGGATGAGAATATTTTATATTTTGAACGTTGTCTTTAACACTGTGATTACAAGTGGAATTATTCATTACTTATCCTGTTAAGCAATGTCTGCTCAGATTTATCCGAGAGCCAGATGAAGTCATCAAAAGAGCCATAGGTTCCCTACCCCTGTATTAGATTGTTAGAATGATAGAGTTGTGTAGATAAATTCTTAGAATTCCTTATGATCCGGGGTCAAAGTGCGACAGCAACGGTGCTCGCGTCCTCTCTCTGCCCAATCTCTTCTCACCTTCTCCTCCTTTTTCCTGTTTGAAGCTGCTGAATGTCTTTGAGATACCGCAGGAGCTCGCTTTGTTATGACCGTGTCCCCTCGGGAGCAGCGGGAGCGCCGGTGCTGTTCTTTGCTCCCGATCGTTATTATGCGGCGTTTCTTTTTATTGTTAAGGAACACGACGCCCCGTGTCACCGTTTCTAAAACGTGACGCCAACATTTACCCTACTTCTTATTGCGTTTCTCAGCCAGCTATGCTTCCTGACATCCAAGGTGCTCAGCCGCCAGAATTCAACCTAAGAAACATTGGTACAGTTTTTCCATTTACAGTACAGCAAAATCCTGGTGAATGAGCTGCCAATTTTTGTACACTAGTATCTACTAGGGTTGTACGGTATTAGTATAGTACCGCGATACTAATGAATCATATTCCGTACTATACCACCTCTAAAAAGTACCGGTCGCCCACCACCCCTACCCCGCTTCGCCGTCGTCATCACGTCATGACATTGTTGGTTTTACGAGCAGATGAGCATTTTCGGCAGCGCAAAATCACGGGGTACTTACAAGCAGACAAAGTGTATAGACCAGGAGTCGGCAACCTTTACCACTCAGAGCCATTTTGGCCCGTTTCACAAATTACAGAAGACAAAGGGAGCCGCAATCATTCTCGCGTATATCTGCTGGTGGTCACCCATGTAATAGTAATAAGTGCGTGCCATGAAGCCGTTGCCTCTGACTTCTTCTACAACATGTACAGATATCTTGCCAGTCCAGGAACATGTTGTATGTGGCTCCCGCAGATACATGTACACGACTGCAAGGCATACTGGGTGACACAGAGTACACTGAAGGTTGTGATATAAACAACTTTAACCCTCTTACTAATATGCACCAGACTGTGAACCCACGCCAAACAAGAATGACAAACACATTTCTGGAGAACATCCGCACTGTAACACATTATAAACGCAACATGACAATTACCCAGAATGCTATGCATCCATGACTCGTTCAGGCTATATTATACACTCCGCTAGCACCAAAACCCGCCCCCCCCTTCCGTGCGTTGATTGAGGTGGCCGGGGATGTATAATATAGTCAGGAAGAGTCATGGATGCAAAGGATTCTGGGTATTTGTTGTGTTGCGTTTATGTTGTGTTACTGTGAGGATGTTCTCCCGAAATGTGTTTGTCATTCTTGTTTGGTGTGGGTTCACAGTGTGGTGCATATTAGTAAGAGTGTTAAAATTGTTTATATCACAACCTTCAGTGCACTCTGTGTCACCCAGTATGCCTTGCAGTCGTGTACGTGTATC
The DNA here is from genome assembly GCF_033978795.1 of Nerophis ophidion. Lineage (NCBI taxonomy): Eukaryota > Metazoa > Chordata > Actinopteri > Syngnathiformes > Syngnathidae > Nerophis > Nerophis ophidion. The sequence continues at coordinate 9,461,140 of NC_084620.1, forward strand.
TGCGGAAGCCACTTACAACATGTTGCTGGACTGGCAAGATGTCTGTACAAGTTGCGTTAAAGGCAATGTCACACCAAATTTGTTCCCCCCTACAAAAACCTTCCCCCCGGTAGACATTTGGCGTGCCAGCCACTTTAATGCCTGAAGGACCCCAATGAGGGCGTGATAATACCAAGTTATATGACTCTTAAGGGTTACAGATACAACATTAGCGAAGCAAAAATAGCTTGAAAGGTTAGCATGCTGGAATGCTAATATTTTTTCCTTACCGTTATTTTTCCCCAATGACAATCTGCCAGTTATAATGCTTTTAAAACAGACAGCTGTGTGGGTTGCTTTAAGCAAGTTATATGACTCTTAAGGGTTACAGCTGCAAAATTAGCAAAGCAAAAATAGCTTGAAAGGTTAGCATGCTGTAATGCTAATATTTTTTCCTTACCGTTATTTTTCCCCAATGACAATCTGCCAGTTATAATGCTTTTAAAACAGACAGCTGTGTGGGCTGCTTTAAGGTCCTTCCACCCTCATTGGGGTCCTTCAGGCATTAGAGGGTCTGTCACGCCAAATGTCTTCCGGGGGGAAGGTTTTTGTAGGGGGGGAAGAAATTTGGCGTGACAGCAATGGCTTCATGGCACGCCCTTATTACTGTTATACGGGTGACCACCAGCGGTTATTCGCAAGAATGGTTGCGGCTCCCATTGTCTTCTTTATTTTGTGAAATGCGTCAAACTGTAGAGGGCGCTAAAAGTAAAGCCATCACGGCACGCCCTCAATATTGTTGACCGAGTGAAAATCGAAGAATGTTGACCCCGGGTGATGTCTGGAAGAAGCTCCGAAAACCGGAATCCCCCCCTAACAATCGGGGGGGTCGGCGATTGTGCAGCTGAGCCACATCAGAGAGGCCAAAGAGCCGCATGCGGCTCCGGAGCCGCGGGTTGCCGACCGCTGGTATGGATAGAAAAGGGAGAACGGACGCATTTTGGCTTAAAAATTAACGATAAAGGCGAAGTCATAACATCGGAAGAGGTGCTTTATGACATGGCAAGCTAGCGAGCGACGAACGTCCATTTGCAGTCGGCTACTTCTAAATCACTAATCCTCGTCTCCATGGTGATAAATAAAGTAAGTTTCTTACAAGTATCAGCCCTGCAGGGCCAGGAATAGCTGAACATGTTTCACTGCACACCGTAGCTCACCGGCGTCACAATGTTAACAAACGCCATGGGTGGATCTACACCTAACATCCACTGTAATGATACCAAGTACAGGAGTGTATCTAGTCAATACTGCTATGATTACATCGATATTTTTTAGCATGACGTCTTCTTTCGTTTTTAAAAAATGTATATTATGTTGGGCTTCACGGTGGAAGCGTCTGCCTCACAATACGAAGGTCCTGAGTAGTCTGGGGTTCAATCCTGGGCTCGGGATTTTTCTGTGTGGAGTTTGCAAGTCCTCCCCATCCGGCTTCCTCCCACTTCCAAAGACATGCACCTGGGGATAGGTTGATTGGCAACACTAAAATTGGCCCTAGTGTGTGAATGTGAGTGTGAATGTTGTCTGTCTATCTGTGTTGAACCTGCGATGAGGTGGCGACTTTTCCAGGGTGTACACCACCTTCCGTCCGATTGTAGCTGAGAAAGGCACCAGCGCGCCCCCCCCCGTGATCCCAAAGGGAATAAGCGGTAGAAGATGGATGGATGGATGGTACATTATGTTTATAAACTCAGGAAATATGTCCAATGTACGATCCTGTAACTACTTGGTATCAGATTGATACCTAAATTTGTGGTATCATCCAAAACTAATGTAAAGTATCAAACAACAGAAGAGTAGGTAATTATTACATTTGAACAGAAGTGTAGATAGAACGTGTTAAGAGAGAAAGAAAGTAAGCAGATATTAACAGTAAATTAACAAGTGGATGAATAATCCATTTTCTACCACTTGTCCTTAATAATGTTGACAAAATAAAAGAAGGGGAAATGACACAATGTGTTACTGCATGTGTCAGCAGACTAATTAGGAGCCTTTGTTTTTTTACTTACTAATAAAAGACAAGTTGTCTAGTATGTTCATCATTTTATTTAAGGACAAACTTGCAATAATAAACATATGTTTAATGTACTGTAAGATTTTTTGTTAAAATAAAGCCAATAATGCCATTTTTTGTGGTCCCTTTTATATAAAAAAATGATTGAAAAGTACCAAAATAATTTTAGCACCGGTACCAAAATGTTGGTATCGGGACAAGACTAATATCTACCGATTTTTAGATTTAAATGAAGTTAAAGGCCTACTGAAACCCACTACTACCGACCACGCAGTCTGATAGTTTATATATGAATGATGAAATATTAACATTGCAACACATGCCAATACGGCCTTTTTAGTTTACTAAATTGCAATTTTAAATTTCCCGCAAAGTGTCGTGTTGAAAACGTGTATGATGACTTGTATGATGACGCGTGCGTTTGACGTCTCGAGTTGTACCGGACATTATTTTCCAGCCCGATCCAAGCTATAAATAGTCTGCTTTAATCGCATAGTTACACAGTATTCTGGACATCTGTGTTGTTGAATCTTTTTGCAATTTGTTCAATTAATCATGGAGAAGTCAAAGTAGAAAGATGGAGGTGGGAAGCTTTTAGCCTTTAGCCACACAAACACATGGTGTCTCCTTGTTTAAAATTCCCGGAGGTGAAGCTTTACTATGGTTCAGAGCGGTCAAGCGAACATGGATCCCGACTACATGTCAACCGGCAGTTTTCGGTGAGAAAATTGTGGTCTTACCAGAGACACCAACGTAGCTTCGTCCTGCTGCAGCGCGTGATTTCCATTAGATGTGACTTTAAGGTTTTACTACTTACGTATAAAATACTACACGGTCTAGCTCCAGCCTATCTTGCCGATTGTATTGTACCGTATGTCCCGGCAAGAAATCTGCGTTCAAAAGACTCCGGCTTATTAGTGATTCCTAGAGCCCAAAAAAAGTCTGCGGGCTATAGAGCGTTTTCCGTTCGGGCTCCAGTACTCTGGAATGCCCTCCCGGTAACAGTTCGAGATGCTACCTCAGTAGAAGCATTTAAGTCTCACCTTAAAACTCATCTGTATACTCTAGCCTTTAAATAGACCTCCTTTTTAGACCAGTTGATCTGCCGCTTCTTTTCTTTCTCCTATGTCCCCCCCTCCCTTGTGGAGGGGGTCCGGTCCGATGACCATGGATGAAGTACTGGCTGTCCAGAGTCGAGACCCAGGATGGACCGCTCGTCGGGACCCAGGATGGACCGCTCGCCTGTATCGGTTGGGGACGTCTCTACGCTGCTGATCCGCTTAAGATGGTTTCCTGTGGACGGGACTCTCGCTGCGGTCTTGGATCCGCTTGAACTGAACTCTCGCGGCTGTGTTGAAGCCACTATGGATTGAACTTTCACAGTATCATGTTAGACCCGCTCGACATCCATTGCTTTCGGTCCCCTAGAGAGGGGGGGTTGCCCACATCTGAGGTCCTCTCCAAGGTTTCTCATAGTCAGCATTGTCACTGGTGTCCCACTGGATGTGAATTCTCCCTGCCCACTGGGTGTGAGTTTTCCTTGCCCTTTTGTGGGTTCTTCCGAGGATGTTGTAGTCGTAATGATTTGTGCAGTCCTTTGAGACATTTGTGATTTGGGGCTATATAAATAAACATTGATTGATTGATTGATTGATTAGAGACTCTTACGTCAGCACAGCCGTGGCCACACCCCTCCGACTTTAGGTATTATATAATCTCACTGAAACAATAGGCAGATAAGGGATTTTCCATAATTATCCTGGAAATGTGTCTAATAACATCTGAATTGCTCTCACTGCAATCGCCTTTTTAATTTTTTTAATTTTTTTTATAGTCCTTCACTCTACATTTCCTCATCCACAAATCTTTCATCCTCGCTCAAATTAATGGGGAAATTGTCGCTTTCTCTGTCCGAATAGCTTTAGCTGCTGCTGGCTATGATTGTAAACAATGTGAGGATGTGAGGAGCCCTACAACTCGTGACGTCACGCGCACATCGTCTGCGACTTCCGGTAAAGGCAAGGCTTTTTTTATCAGCGACCAAAAGTTGCGAACTTTATCGTCGATGTTCTCTACTAAATCCTTTCAGCAAAAATATGGCAATATCGCGAAATGATCCAGCATGACACATAGAATGGACCTGCTGTCCCCGTTTAAATAAGAAAATCTCATTTCAGTAGGCCTTTAAAAGTAATCTAGAATAGCTGATCTCCACATGCAGAATGTCATTGTTTGCGTCACATCAATGACCTCGTGACGAATCAGTGAGCTTGTTTCTGCCAGCGCCAGCGTTTTCTTGCTAATTGTTGTAAGTCGTGCGTGCTTCATGTGCCGGGGCTGCTGTTTCAAAGAGAAAGTGACGCAGTCAGCAGGTGATGCGCCCCATTAGGAGACCAGAGAGAAACTGCCAAAGGTTGCAAATTGCCGCTCTTGAGGGGAGAATGAATTCCAGAAGGTGGCGCTCTGAGGTGCATGCAGCCGTGCTGATGAGTTCCTCTTGTTCTCCTTGATTCTGTTGCTAAAATGTTCCTTTCTTCCAGGTGCATGATGCCCCCCATCTCTAAAGAGGCTTGATCTCGTGGACCGTGTGCCTCTTTCCCGCTCTTCGCCGCAGCCATGACGTCCCACGTCGTGAGGACACGGACCTTCTTTTTCCTATGCTGCCTCTTCTCCACCTTGGCGCCGCTTGTGACGCCGCAGACATCGGCGCGAGCGTCGCAGGCCCACGACGTGGCCTCCCAGGTCATCACGGCGTCCATCGAGGAGGAAGAGTACGCCTCGTTCCGCGCCGAGAACCCAGAGTGGACGTTCAACCATTTGACGGTGGACTATCGCAACGGCAACGTTTACCTGGGAGCCGTGAATCGCATCTTTAAACTGTCGCCCGGCTTGGAGGTGCAGGTGTCGCACCAAACCGGGCCGGACGAAGACAACCGCAAGTGCTACCCGCCCCGCATCGTCCAGCCGTGCAGCGAGCCCCTCACGCTCACCAACAACGTCAACAAGATGCTGCTGATGGACTACCGGGAAAACCGTCTGCTGGCGTGCGGCAGCCTCTACCAGGGCATCTGCAAACTGCTGCGCCTGGACGACCTCTTCAAGCTCGGGGAGCCCTTCCACAAGAAGGAACACTACCTCTCCGGCGTCAATGAGAGCGGCTCTGTGTTTGGCGTCATCGTCTCCTACGGCAACGCCTCCCCGGACATGTTGTTCGTAGCCACGGCGGTGGACGGCAAGCCGGAGTACTTCCCCACCATCTCCAGCCGCAAGCTGGCCAGGAACTCTGAGGAGGATGGAATGTTCGCCTACGTCTTTCACGATGAGTTCGTGGCCTCCATGATTAAGATCCCCTCAGACACCTTCACCGTCATACCAGACTTTGACATTTATTACATTTACGGCTTCGCCAGTGGAAACTTTGTCTACTTCCTGACGCTGCAGCCCGAAATGGGGGGCGGCCCCACCACCGGGTCCTCCTCGGCCGGTAAAGAGCAGGTCTACACCTCCAAGATAGTCCGCCTCTGCAAAGCAGACACCGCCTTCCACTCCTACGTGGAGGTGCCCATCGGATGCGTGAGCGGCAATGTGGATTACCGACTGCTTGAGGCGGCCTACCTGTCCAAAGCCGGCGCCAACTTGGCGCGCTCGCTGGACGTGGCGCCGGACGACGACGTGCTGTTCGCCGTTTTCTCCAAGGGACAGAAGAGACGGCCGCGGCAGGAATTCCAAGACTCAGCGTTGTGCGTCTTCTCCCTGCGGGAGATCAACGAGAAAATCAAAGACAGGCTGCAGTCGTGCTACAGGGGCGAGGGCACCTTGGACCTGGCTTGGCTCAAGGTCAAAGATATTCACTGCAGCAGTGCGGTGAGTGCAAACCTTTTTCTTTTACTTGTGCACAAAATCAACTTTTGGGGCGGTTTAGCTCGTTTGGTAGAGTGGCCGTGCCAGGAACTTGAGGGTTGCAGGTTCGATTCCCGCTTCTGCCAACCTAGTCACTGCCGTTGTGTCCTTGGGCAAGATACTTTACCCACCTGCTCTCAGTTCCACCCACACTGGTTTGAATGTAACTTAGATATTGGGTTTCACTATGTAAAGCGCTTTGAGTCACTAGAGAAAAAAGCGCTATATAAATATAATTCACTTCACACTTCACTTCACACTTCACATATCCTCCTGAGAACAAATGTCCTCTGCTGTGGATGTTGTTTTGCACAACATGGCATTTTTTTCCACAAAATGTGTAATCTGACAAAAAAAAGGTAACACTTTAGTATGGGGAACACATTCTAAGTAACAAAGACTTCATTTACAGTTATTTGCACACTGGGGGAACATATTCTAAGCCTAATTGCCAACCTTGAGACCTCAGATTTCGGGAGGTGGGGTGTGGGGTGTGTGTTTGGGGGTGGGGCGGAGGCGTGGTTGGGGCGGGGGGCGTGGTTAAGAGGGGTGTCGTATAATTCACCAACTCGAGTATGTCATATATATATATATATATATATATATATATACATATATATATATATATATATATATATATATATATATATATATATACGTATATATGTATTAAATACTTGACTTTCAGTGAATTCCAGCTATATATATTTATTTTATTATATATATAAATAAAATAAATAGTTGACTTTCCAACGGCACCACACAGTAATAAAAACACAGTTGTTCTACTAACTGTACTTTGCTTCCTTGTTACTAAAAAAACAACAACAACACTAACCTTTCACTATTTGAGTAACCTTTGTTCTGCCATTTGCGTATTGGCGATCGATCTCCAAATCCGGGAACATCCAAATCCGGGAACATCCTTCACGGATTTGTTGTAGACATCCGCGAATGAGAGCGGGATGTTGCTTCCAGCTATCAGCATAGCCATCTTTGTCTCAGCATAAGTTACACCATCTCCATTTTACGAGGTGGGCCATAATACTGGGTTGTGAACGATGCTGCGCTGCGGACGCTTTGTGCTTTGCTGACCGTTCATGGCTGGATATCTGTTCGGCCGCCGTGTTCAATGGAAAAGTCTGTTCTACAAAATTTACAGGCAACATACCCCTTCCCCTTTGAACTCTCCTGGATAAACTAAAATTCTTGTTTCCAATCGTTCTGGAACTTGCAAGCATATTTCTTAATTTTGCCCGTCGACGGAGTAATATATTGGGTTGGAGTCAATAACCAGGCGACGTGATGAAGTTACGTCTCTTTACTGTGGGCTTCAGAACAACAGACTTCCTAATGCATGTTCCTTGACTGCACTTAAATGTAGAATATATTTACATTATATTCTGTGTACAGTTGATGGCAGTATTGTCCTGTTTAAGAGGGTCACAACATTGAGTCAGGTCTGACTCAATGTTGGGGGGCGTGGCCTCCAGCTCCGCTTGAATTTCGGGAAAAAATTTGTCCCGGGGAGGTTTTTGGGACTGACGCTGAATTTCGGGAGTCTCCCAGAAAATCCAGGAGGGTTGGCAAGTGTGATTCTAAGTACCCTAAGTGTAACCTTACTGAGAGAAGAAAAATATATAAAATGTATATAGTATGAAAAACAATACAATAGAAAGTAGTACAAACAAGTAGTTTCATGAAATAATGTAATAATACCATACAGCATTTACCTTGGAGAGTGGACATTTATGGTATCTCATTCCAGCTGCAAACACACCATCAGCAGCTTCTCCATATTTGAAGGATAAATGTTTAGATGTTATTTTAATATCCCAGGCTGGCGTTATCAACTCGTTCTACCTCACATTTAAACCTAAAAATCATGGATTTTAAATCTTGGAGCCAACATGGTTGCTAAGTTTTTTTTTTTGTTTAAGCTCGCCATTTAGCAAATTTTATACACAAGTATGCTAACGTATTTTTTGTTACAGCCAAATTTTGCATTTTAGCAAATTTTATACAAAAGTATGCTGATGTTTTTTTTTTGTTACAGCTAAAGCTAGCATTTTAGCAATTGTTATACATTCAAACCTAAAAATCATAGATTTTAAAATCTTGGTGCCAACTGTTGGGTTGCTAAAGTTTTTTATTTGTTACAGCTAAAGTTCGCATTTTAGCAAAGGGAAGACTCTTAGTAGTTAACGGCTCCATGCAGAATAAGGCATTAATAAGTAATGTAGACTAATTAAGAGCCAATATGTTATTAATTTGCATGTTGATAAGCAACTCATTAATGGTGAGTGTATTTCCCATACTAATGTGTTACCAAAAAAAAACATAAAAAGTGTAACTCTGCACTTGCCCAATATTATAGATGCCAAACAGATAATGGGCATAACTTTCGTTTTAAGATGTGCAGAGAAGCCTGTGCTAAGGATGGAGGATACATGGCCTAAAATCTTTATTTCCGGATACTCAGTACAATAGTACCTTGAGGTACGAGTTGAATTGTTCCTGTTACACAACTGGTTCATCTAAAAAGTCTGCATCGCTCTTTAAAATTAATTAAAATCTATTTTAAACGGTGCTTTGCCACCCCAAAATATTGCAATTTTAACATGTGACATGCCTTTTAAAACATTAAACATTATTTTAGTTAAAAAAATATGTGATATGAAAAACAAAACGCTAGAAAGTATTACAAACAAGTACAGTAGTATCATGAAATCATGTAATAATAACTTACAGCATTTATCTTGGACAGTGGACATTTATGGTATCTCATTCCAGCTGCAAACACACCATCAGCAGCTTCTCCATATTTGAATAGATAAATGTTTAGATATTATTTTAACATCCTTGGCTGGCGTTATCGACTCATTCTGCCTCACTGTGGTGCTGAGCAGCAGTGCTACGCTCCAACTGCTTCACCGAGTTAGCCAGCTACACGCTCCGTCATGTTTACGATGATTTATTTGTTTAATTCAATGAATAGCATCAAACACTGTCCTTCATACGCAGTTTCTTCCTTCGTACGCTTGGAAAAACAAAGTTATGTCCATCTCTAGCTAAAAGCTAATGCCAACGAGTAAGATCGGATATTTTGGCCGGATCTTGCGGCGTTCACCGTGACATTCGTTACGCCAACTATTGGTGGGGAGGCTCGTAACAGAAATATTTGTTCGCAACTTACATCATAACAAGTAGCCCAGAAACCGGTCATTTCCCGGAAAACTCGTAAATTTAGGCACTTGAATCCTGAGGTACCACTGAATATTGCAGCCTCTTTTGATAACAATATACTGTATAGCACGATATATTGTTATTTTGTTTAGACTTAGACTTAGACAAACTTTGGTGATCCACAAGGGAAATTGTTCCACACAGTAGCTCAGTAAGAAAGGATGGAAAGGATAGGGATGGAAAGGATAATGCACACAAGGTCTTAAAAAGAGGGCGAAAACATAAGGTATAATGTACACTAAAAATGTACCATAGTAACAATATAAAATACAACCTATATGTAATATATTATAATCTAATATGTAATATAATTACATATTAGAGTTACAGTCTGCTGTTAAAGTGCAATAAGCACATATGTTGTTTTTAATAGGTACAGTATTTAGGCTAGCTTAGCGGTTAGCATCGCTTATTGTATCCTCCTGTGTGAAGTGAAGTGAATTATATTTATATAGCGCTTTTCTCTAGTGACTCAAAGCACTTTTACGTAGTGAAACCCAATATCTAAGTTACATTTAAACCAGTGTGGGTGGCACTGGGAGTCGGCGGGTAAAGTGTCTTGCCCAAAGACACAAGGGCAGTGACTAGGATGGCGGAAGCTGGGATTCGAACCAGGAACCCTCTGGCACGGCCTCTCTACCAACCGAGCTATACCGCCCCTGTGTGTCGCATGTTTAGTCATATTTTTTGATAATTTTCACGATTATCTGTCTTTGATTGTCGACACTAAAATGTGTCAACAACAAGCATTGTCAGGATTTACCAAATTAAAACCTTTTACCGTTGGCCAAATTTATTATGGTTTATATCGCGCAACAATACCCTTAACTTCAAAAACTTTCAAAAGCAAGCGTTCTTTAATAAGTGAAGCAAACTAAGAGAGATTGTAGATTTACATAGAGACATATCACTGTTAGAATATGGTTAAAAAGTCGCTTTTGCTATATTTGGGTATACTTTTATGAATCACTGCTGGTTTCCTGCCTTTGTCATGTATTGTTTGATTGCAGGTAAGTTTCTCTTTTATTATAATCTGCCTGCATATTTTGTGTGGGTTTATGTCTCATTTCGATGCGATGTTCATGCACAGTCCTGCTGCCTCCTTTTATCAAGTCGATGCAGTCCAACGCTCAGTCAAATTGCTACGATTCCACTCCGCTGTCAGGGCATTGCAAATCCAGTGGCTCCCTTAACACACACACACATGCACGCACAAAAAAACACACTAAAATAACGTTGCGGAGTGTATTTATAGGAATTTTCCACTATTCTTCCAAAAGCGCATTGGTGAGGTCACACACTGATGTTCTATTGGGTTCAGGTCAGGACTCTGTGCAGGCCAGTCAAGTTTATCCACACCAGACTCTGTCATCCATGTCTTTATGGACCTTGCTTTGTGCACTGGTGCACAGTCATCTTTGAAGAGGAAGGGTAACGCTCCAAACTGTTCCCACAAGGTTGGGAGCATGGAACTGTCCAAAATGTTTTGATATCCTGGAGCATTCAAAGTTCCTTTGACTGGAACTAAGTAATGGTAAATGGGTTGTACTTGTATAGCGCTTTTCTACCCCTTTTTAAGGAGCCCAAAGCGCTTTGACAGTATTTCCACATTCGCCCATTCACACACTGACGGCGGGAGCTGCCATGCAAGGCGCTCACCGGGACCCATCAGGAGCAAGGGTGAAGCTTCTCTCCCAAGGACACAACGGACGTGACTAGGATGGTATAAGTGGGGATTGAACCAGTAACCGTCAGATTGCTGGCACAACCACTCTACCAACTTCCCCACGCCGTCCCCTTAGGGGCCAAGCCCAACTCCTGAAAAACTACCCCACACCCTAATTTCTCCTCCACCAAATTTCAAATTCAGCCCAATGCAGTCCAAAATGTACCGTTCTCCTGGCAACCTCAAACCCAGAATATTTTAGAGTGAGGAAATTTCACGACTGTATTTGTTGCACAAGTGGCATCCTATGACAGTTCCAAGCTGGAAATCACTGAGAGCGGCCCATTCCTTCACAAATGTTTGTAGAGATTGTCTCCATGCCTAAGTGCTTGATTTTATACCCGGGCCAAATGTTTAGGACACCTGATTCTGATCATTTTATTCTTTGGCTTTTAACACTACGTGAGTTGTGTGGTCCTCTGTCCTCTGTTGTCCTCTGTGTTTTTTATACACTTTGATTTTTATTTTACTGTTTTAATTGATTTTACCTTTTAAAATAGTTTTTAATCATATTTGTTTTTATGTTGTTTTTATTGGTTTTATTTTTCTTCTTTTTTTGTTTTATTCAGTCATTGGTGGAGCATAATATTGTTTTTAACATGGCTGTGCAGCACTTTGGAAACTTTATTGTTGTTTAAATGTGCTATATAAATAAAGTGGATTGGATTGGATTGGGTGGCCAAATACTTTTGGCAATATAGTGTAAGTTCTGTTATAGCGTTTTATGGCATATTTTTTTTGTAATTGTCGAAAATAATTGTCATTTAACCTCTACGAGTGTCCAATTCACGCAAATTAAACAAATCCCTGTGATAATGCGCCGCCTCGCAACTTCCCGCACATTTTTGTCATTCAAATTAGCCTCCGAGCGGGATTCAAACATGCACGTCAACTGTCTAAAAGTTAAAAAAGTTAAAGTTAAAGTCCCAATGATTGTGAGGGGAGCGGTGAGCAGCAGCGGTGGCTGCGCTCGGGAATCATTTGGTGATTTGGGGCGGCATGGCGTAGTGGGTAGAGCGGCCGTGTCAGAAACCTGAGGGTTGCAGGTTCGCTACCCGCCTCATGACATCCAAATCGCTGCCGTTGTGTCCTTGGGCAGGACACTTCACCCTTTTCCCCCGGTGCCACTCACACTGGTGAATGAATGATGAATGAATGATTGGTGGCGCAAACTGGCAGCCACGCTTCCGTCAGTCTACCCCAGGGCAGC